>NC_134857.1:50099892-50404892 GCF_049852395.1 Peromyscus maniculatus bairdii
TGGGCTCCAGGTTGGGCAGCTCGGCGGGGGCGACGGCTTTGGATTAGCTTGCAGCTCCTCTTGGACGGTCGTCCCCGCCCTCTGCCAAGCCTCCCCTTGTGTTCACTGTAAGTGCCTGCTTCTCCAATCCAAAAGAACGCGTAAACCTTTGGTGTCTAGAGACCCGCGGCTTGCTTTTATGTTTGAAAAGGAAGGAGCGCAGGCCCATTCCTTGCCCTCCTGCATGGACGGGTCCCAGTCTCCCAAGACTGGATGGTGAGGCCTTTGGCTCTGGGCCATGGCCAGTGACTGCTGCATGCGGGTCTGTGGAGGCAGCGCTTGGCTGTGATAGAATCCCTCTCTCGAGAAGGACCCAGAAAACCTTTTGGTGTCCGCCTGGCCAATCAAATAGTCACAGCTGACAGCTCACAGGTGGGGGAAGGGATACCGTGATGGATGGTTTAGTTGCTGCAAGATGTAGCAAGTAATTAATCCGGACCCTATTTGTAATCTGGCACCGATGAACTCTTCGTTTTTGTCAGTAAGGTGTTTGTCTTTTATTTTTATATTTTATCATGCACTAAACACATCAGGAAGGCAGTTCAACAATTTGACAGGGTAATCACTGTTCTGTTTTAGGCTTGTAACCATCAAGAGGTCGCCCACATTCTGTCATTGCTTAATACAGTGTCGGACATTATTTCATTAAAGGTGTGGGGATGGTCAAACGGGAAATGTGATGTAAAAACATGAAGGATATCTTATTTTCACTATTTAAGAATATATTTTATTTTTAGTACTGAAGCATAATGCATAACTTTTTATAATAACTGTGCCCATTGTCTAGTCTGGGTCTTAACTGTATCATGCATCATAGAATTTTATGTAAAAAGACTATTGGTACATGTATGACACACCATGAAGCAAGATGGCTTGCCTATATTTCCTTCTCTGTTTTTCATTTAGGATACATTTTGCAACATGATTCCAAACATAAGAAACAGAATTGTAACTTTTGTTTAAACCTGTAACTTTGCAGTAATGTGCAAAGAATTCACCCAACCTACCTGTATTAAAATTAAGCAGTATCATTTTACTAGTTCTGGGACATTGCCTTTAAGCAAAGGGTAATAGGACACATTTTAATGCATCATGTGTAATGTACATACGGTATTGTCTGTGTACAATGCATACATTGCCATATGGCTATGGCAGCATACCACTAGCATGAGAGGAAAGGGTGGAAAGGAATACAGCTCTCCCTGGAGAAGTGTGAATAGTACCAATTGACAAGAAAGATTATCCACACGGGTCTATGATTGAAGAAGCTGGGCAGGCCTATGAGATCGTCAAGTATCTGATTTGTATTTTTAAAAAATATTTGATTACTTTTAACTTTTAAAGGCTGATTGAAAATGTCTGATGTCCTGGGAAATTTTTTTTAATGTATGAGTTATAATAAAATAATGGTTTGCTTTAAACTTCTCAAAGCTCATGACACTGTCATTAATGAAACCATTTAAAGTGCATTAAAATAGAAAAACACTAAAACATTTCTCTGTGCATTTTTTTTTCTTTTTTAAAGATAGGATCTCAGTTTGTAATCCAGATTGATCTGAGACTTACTCATTCTGCAGCCCAGGCCGGCCTCAAACTTGGCTCAGTCACTCTACAGCCCAGGCTGGCCTCAAACTTGGCTCTGTCTTCATGCCCCTGCCTTCCAAATCCTGAGATTGTAGGTGTGAGCTACCATACCTGGCTATCTTTGTACAATGTTATTAGATTTATGACTGTGGAGTAACATTAAAATAATGTATCTCTTGTTTCAAAGAAATTTTAAACTGTGTACTGACAGACAAAAAAACATTAGGAGTTGAGATTCTACTAATTGAAAACAATGCAAGATTTAATCAAACAATTATACTGAATTATATATTTATGTTACTCAGATATGGTAAATTTGTGTTATATGTGGCTATCAGTACAATTAATAAAAAATGAACTTAATTTTAGGGTATCTATATCTTAGCCAAATGTATTCAAGAGTGCCATGTTTTCTAGAAAACACTCAGGCCTTTTCTTTTCATCAATAATAATAATCCTGAATATAGTAACACATCTGGAATGCAGAAGTTTACATGCTAGATAAACGTAACGCACGTGTGTGTCATCACTGGCTGTATAAAAGTAATTTGTTACGAGAGTTCAGTATTACAACCAAAGGAAAATGTCTTCTTGAAATAGAACGAGTTTTAAAAAGCCATTAATGGCTACATTCAGCAAATGCAAGGGTTCTCCTACTGTGGAAAATGGCATTGGCAATTATGCCAAAGGGCATGAGGTATACTATATAAGGAAAGGGAGATTCAATTGTAAAGGCCAACGAGAATATGAGGAAATGGCCCCACTTAACAGTTTAAAAGGCAATATGCTAAGTACCTTGGTGTCCTTTTTTGTATACAGTATCTCTCAAGAGGAATTAATAAACAATTCAGAGCTGCAACCGATATGTTATAAGCATGAATATGATGTTCAGATCTATACACTATTCTGAAATGACTTTTCATAAGTTGTAAATAACTTGGACTTCCTGGTAGAGAGAAACAGTGTTGTTGAAATAAGTATTGAATTTCGAGTAGCAAGCCTTAACCATCTCTCCAAAGTGGCTCAAGAATCTCATTAACAGTAGAACAAAAACCATCCTTCCTTTCATGTGTCTAATTACAGAAAAATTGTAGTGTCCCCTTTAAAACATTATAATCTTCAAATGTTAAATAAAGCAGTACGTTGGTTACTCACAAAATCATATAGAACCTGATTTTGTTTGTATACTTTTACTTACAAAATTTATTTTTAATTTTGTCACAAAAATCACTTCATGGGAGGAGGGAGTGACAGTTAATGCTTGTCAGTAATCCAGATAGTATCGGCTTCCCCTGAACGTCTTAGTTAAAAGGGGTTAAATATCTTCATTGTTTTGACATCATCCACTCCTCTGTTCTCTCCTGTGTTATTAACTTGTTCTGTGTTGTCTTTAGAGTTTCTTCAGAGGCACCTCCACATGGTCCTCACTGCAATTCAACAACGCTCCAGTTACAACTTCACTCTGCACGGAACTCTTAACAAACCAGTATTTTTCTAGTGTTTTCTTTGTTTACTCTTTGCATCTGGCTTCTGTAGGCTTGCATTTTGAGCCAGGTAAGCCTTTCCTCTTTATCCATTAAAGGACAATAAACTCTTTTCCCCTTTAATTTTTATGTAGAACTCTCTCTGCCACTCCAGGTAAAGACTGAGATCTTAATGTTTCTGCCTCTCAAGCACAATAGACCCTGACATCTATCTATTGTTCCTCACCTAGATATTTTGGAAAGAATGGTCAACACATCTCTCCATCTTGCTCCAAATATATGCTCTTTGCTATATTGGGGGGAGAATTGACCTTTGCATTTTCTTCTTAACAGGGACCTTATTTTGCTTCCAAACTATATACATGCATATATAAATGTATGTATGTATGTATGTATATTGCCTCTTTGTAGACTGCTGCATCTTTCTGCTCAGTTTTTCTCGCAGTCAGCTTTGTGGTTTCCTTGGTGCATTCTGTTTTATCTAAGTAATGGTAAACCCATCTTGGTTTGCCAATAGTCTATTTGCTGTACTGGATAAAGGATCTCATCCTGCTGCTGTGCACTATGAAGCCTGGAGACCTCAGAAGTAACTTGATTTAGGATGATTGCTGCCTCTTATGTGCTTTGTCTTGTCCTTCAGTAAGCTGTTCACAATATCTGTTTTATTGGCTAGACTAGAAGTTACCCGACTGTTTTCTATGCTTCCACATGATCTTATAATTTTCATAAATTCATTAAGATTTTATCTTTTGCCTCTTTGTTGGTCATATTTATTTCATTAAAGGATTAGAACTTTCCAGAAATATTCTTTTGTTCTTCTGTTTCTATGAGTTTTATTTTTATTATCGACCAAAGATGTTACCAGATCAAAATTAATTTTGATTATTTTTCTAGGTCTTGAAAGTGTCATCCCTTGATTTATAGGCTTAATTTTGATGCAAACTCTTTTTTTGGTTTGCTTTCTACTGCTTTGATAAACACCATAACCAAAAGCAGTTTGGGGATAACAGGGTTTATTTGGCTAACAGGTCCTGTCCAGGTCACAGTCAATCACTGAAGAAAGTAGGAGCAGGAACTCAGGAGGAGTGGAGGCAGGAACCGTGGAGGAAAGCTGCTTACTGCTTCCTCCTCATGGCTCACCCAGCTGGCTTTTTTATACAACCCAGGACCACCTGCCCAGGAGAGGTACCACTCACAGTGTGCTGGCTCCTCCCTTAGCAATCATTAATAAAGAAAAGGTCCACTGACTTGCCTACAGGCAAGCTGTCTGATGAGAGTATTTTCTCAATTGAAGTTTCTTCTTCCCAGATGACTGAAGTGTGTGTCAAGTTGATTAAAAAAAACTAGCCAGGACACTCTTAATCAGATTGTCATATTCCTTCACACACATGATCCTTGTTGGACTAGCCGGCTGTCAGACTTCTCCAGTGCCATGGCAAGTTTACCTCTCCCTTCATGCTCCACTCACCAACTTACTTCATAGCTCAATCTTCCAGCCTTTGCTCTTGGAAGCTCCTCATAATATCCTTATCTTTACTTGAATCTTTTCTTTTCTTAGAGGCAACCTAAGACCCTTGCTATCATCTATCAGTCCCATATTTGTGACTGGAACAAAGAGATATTCTCCAACTTGCCTTTTTTTTTTTAATTAATCTCCTAATTCTTTACTCTCATCTCTGTACACTGCATGAATAGACAGATGTTTACAATTCTGAAACTCATGTTCAGGGCTGATCTTGTCTAATGACTAACACTGTCTTGCAGGTTCCTTACTATTTGTCTACCGTTTCAGAGACATTAGCTTTGGATTCTCTGGATTTTCTTCTTCTTATCCTTGTCTTCCTCCTCTTCCTTCTTCTTTGGTTTTTCAAGGCAGAGTTTCTCTGTGTAGCCCTACCTGTCTGGAACTCTCTTTGTAGATCAGGCTGGCCTCTAACTCACAGAGATCTGCCTGCCTCTGTCTCCTGAGTGCTGGGATCAAAGATGTGCACCACCACTGGATGGTTTGGGATTCTTATTCACAAAGACCACAAGAGTCTTCTTGATTGGGATCCTAGTCCATCCCCATTTTTCTTTGCTGTATGGAATGTGTTCCACATCTAATGTATTTGACTTGAAAACATCATTTTTCCTTGAGTTCTATCCTACATGTCTCTGTCCCAGAAAGTCTTCAGCTGAACCTTTCTTTTTTTTTTCTTTTTTTTTTTTTTTTTTTTGGTTTTTCGAGACAGGGTTTCTCTGTGTAGCTTTGCGCCTTTCCTGGAACTCACTTGGTAGCCCAGGCTGGCCTCGAACTCACAGAGATCTGCCTGGCTCTGCCTCCCGAGTACTGGGATTAAAGGCGTGCGCCACCACCGCCCGGCCAGCTGAACCTTTCTTTATTGCTTGACAGTTTCAATAAAATAACTCCCACTTGGTTCAAGGTTTTCTTTCATTTAAAAATGTTGTAGATGGCCAATGTTTTAGATGGTCAATGTTGTAGACAGTCAATGTTATAGATGGTCAGTGTTTTAGATGGTCAATGTTGTAGATAGTCAATGTTATAGATGATCAATGTTGTAGATCGTCCAAGACTTAGATGGCTAATGTTATAGTTGGTCAGTGTTTTAGATGGCCAATGGTCAATATTGTTGATGGTCAGTAGTGTAGATGGTCAGAGTTTTAGATGGTCATCCACATGTGCTTTCAACTGGAAACTGATGCAAGCAATTTGCAATGAAAGAATTACAGCAACTCTGTATTACTGGAGTTCTGAGGAAGAGTTCTGCTTTCTGTTATATCTGAATCTGTGGTAAGAGCTTATTCCTATAAACAAGTTCTCTAAATCTGGCCTGTCTATAAGCTTTGTAATGTCTCCAAGATCTCTTGGACTTCCCATAAGAGCTTGAAACATAGTATGTTTTCTGCTGATTGCAATTCCACTTTGGAATTCTCCTCCATTGTCCTTTTCTCTGGGTTTGTCTGTTTGTTTTTGTCTGGTCTCCTTTGGGTTCAATCTTACCCAAAGAAGATTTCCAGAGCCTACAACATTCAATTTTTGGAAGTTCCTTCCCTTAATACTCTAGAAGCAAACAACTAGCAAGTCTCAGGAAGTCCCTGTAACTTACCAGATTCACAAGGCTCCTCCTTCCCCAACATGATATAAATTGTACATACTGCTGGGTAGAGGTAGTTCTCAGACCAGTCAAGCTGCTGACAAGTAGTGCTCCAGGGTTCCAGCTTTCATGAGTAATAACCCATACCAGAGTGGGCTTTTTGGCGGCCATTGAGTCCTCTGTGTCCCATAAGTAATCCCAATAAACAAATTTGTTCATGAAGTTGGACTTTGGTGGTCTTATTTTGTTCTGTTGTTGATTCTGTATCTTGGATGAGTAAATGTTTGATCATGTCTCCCCAGGAACAGTGCTTTACAAATATTCATCAATTTATCTCTTCCTAAGATCACCATTTATTTTTCTTTCACAGCTTTTTTATTCCTTTCTTTTATTCTTTTTGGATTTTTGAAATGGGGTTTCATGTATCCTAGGATGCTGGTCTTAAACTCCATACGTATCAAAAGATGACCTAAACTTCTGATCCTCATGTCTCCACTTTCCAAGTACTGAGATTATAAGTGTGTACCATACAGTCCACAGTGATAAACTTAATAGTATCACTTCTAGCTTGCTCTAATTTAATATTTGGTACCAATTTGTATTTTAGCCTTTCATATTGGGTAATATCTATAACAACTCCCAATTGTTTGTATGATATAGACATGCTTAATGGGTAAAACCTGACAAAATAAAAGATGGGCATGAACATGTCCTTAACTATAATCATGACACATGCTGTGGAGGTGACTTTTCATTTTTATCATGATAAATCAATAACTTGAAGGTAACAATAGCTGTATGCATCATCCTACATAGCTTGTTCCTAGAAACCTGACCAGGGTGACAGGAAATGAATAAAGGACAGAGAGACATAAGTACAGAAAAGCTGAAATTAGGTGGGATGTACATTCCCATAGAGACAGAAGAACAGCAACCCTGGAAACAGCAGTACTTTTATTTTGTCATCTGAATCAAGGAACAGGTTTATTGTACATTAGCCTCTTTTTTTTCACAAGCAAAATAAAGGAGTTACTGTTTGTTATTTAAAGGAACCATTATTTTAAAAAAATCATAGAATGTGTGTGGGAATCTAGAATGACTTCATATTATGTGTAGGATGGAGACATGTCTGAAAGGTGTTTGAAAAATGACGCATGACCCCTTCTCCTGGGCTCCATACTAAGGCTCACAGGCCCAGCAGCCTTATGGGAGGCCAGGCTGGTCCTAGGAACCCCAGGTAAGACACTGTCCATTGTCCACAAAACCTGGTTAAAGCCTGCCCAACAACCCCAGCGCGCGCGCACACACACACACACACACACACACACACACACACATACACACACACACACGAATCCCAAACCCTCTTCCCCCAGCTCCACATCCTAGTCTAAAACTTCAGAAGAAGACTTCTGCTTTACCAGAGGCCAGGCTGGATCTAGGGACCCCAGGTCTACAACTTCAGAAGAATTCAGCTTTACTGGAGCACAGGCCAGATCTAGAGACCCCAGTGCCTTAGCTATCCTGAAGGCCAGTCTGGTCCTAGGGACCCCAAAGGCCAGACCAGATCTAGGGGCCCTAGTCTATGTCCCCTTCCCTGGGCTCCATATCCTGGTCTACAGCTTTAGAAGAGGACTTAGGTCTTACCAGAAGCCAGGCTGGATCTAGGGACCCATAGCCCCCAAAACCCAGAGGGAACAACCTACTGAACCTGAAGGCTCGCTAGTCACCAGAACCCTTGGCCATTCAGGCCAGAAGACCAGAGAAGAAAGAGAAACCAAGGAACAAAGCAGCCACCTAAAACAGACAAATGCAGGAATCAACACCTAGACCTAAAATCATCTCAAATCCAGGTGCCTAAATGCCAGTGTGAGAACACAATCAATAACAGAAAAGGCAATATGGCATCATCAGAGCCCAGCTATCCTACAACAGCAAGACCTGAACAATCCAACACAGCTGAAGCACAAGAAAATAACCTTAAAAATTATTTACCAAGATGATAGAGGTCCTTAAAGAGAATATGAACAAATTTATTAAAGAAATTGAGGAAAAGATAAACAAATAATTGGAAGAAATCAATAAATCCCTAAAAGAAAACCAAGAAAAACAAACAAACAAACAAATAAAGGAAACTATTCAAGACCTGAAAATGGAAATAGAAGCAAAAGAGAAAACACAAATGGAGGGAATCCTGAAAATGGAAAATCTGGGGAAGTGAACGGGGACTGCAACAGAATACAAGAGATGGAAGAGAGAATCTCAGCACTGAAGACATGATAGAGGAAACAGATTCATCAGTCAAAGAAAATGTTTAAATCTAAAAAATTCCTAACACAAAATATCCAGGAAATCTGGAACACTATGAAAAGACCAAATATAAGAATAATAAGAATAGAAGAAGGAGAAGAAACCCAGTTCAAAAATTTAGAGAATATATTTAACAAAATCATAGAAGAAAATTTCCCTAACCTAAATAAGGATATTCCTATAAAAGTACAAGAAGCTTACAGAACACCAAACAGACTGGATCAGAAAAAAAAGAATCCTCTCTACATAATAATCAAAATATTAAAAATATTAAAAATACAGAGCAAAGAAAGAATATTAAAAGCGGCAAGGGACACCTGACTTCTCAATGGAGACCCTAAAATCCAGAAGACTCTAAGAGACCACAGATGTCAGCCAAGACTACTATAACAAGCAAAAATGTCAATCACCATAGGTGGAGAAAATAAGGTATTTCATGACAAATTCAAATTTAAACAATATCTGTCCACAAACCCAGCCTATAGAAGGTACTAGAAGGAAAACCCCAACCCCAGGAAGTTAACTACACCCACAAAAACACAGGCAATAGATAATCTCACACTAGCAAAACCCAAAGAAGGGACACACACACACACACACACACACACACACACACCACCACCACCACCACCACCAACAACAACAACAACAACAACAAAATAACAGAAATTAACAATCATTGGTCATTAATATCCCTCAAATCAATGGACTCAATTTGTCAATAAAAGGGGGCTAGCAGACATGAAAACAGGATCCAGCATTCTGCTGGATACAGGAAACATACCTCAACATCAAAGATAGACATTACCTCAGAGTAAAGGGTTAGAAAAAGATTTTCCAATCAAACATACCTAAGAAGCAAGCTGGTGTAACTATCCCAATATCTAATAAAATAGACTTCCAACCAAAATTAATCAAAAGAGATGGAGAAGCGCATTTCATATTCATCAAAGAAAATCCACCAAGATGATATCTCAATTCTGAATATATATGCCCCAAATATAAGGGCACCCACATTTGTAAAAGAAACATTACTAAAGCTTAAATCACACATAGAACACACACACAATAATAGTGGGAGGCTTGGGGCTGGAGAACATGGTTCAGTGTTTAAAAGCACTAGCTGTTCTTCCAGAGGTCCTGAATTCAATTCCCAGCAACCACATGGTGGCTCAAAAAAAAAAAAAATAGTGGGAGGCTTTAACACCCCACACTCAGCAATGGACAGGTCATCCAGACAGAAACTAAACAGAGAAATAGGTAACTAAAAGACATTATGATTCGAATGGGCCTAACAGATATCTACAGAAAATTTCACCCAAACACAAAAGAGTACACCTTCATCTCCACTCTGCATGGAACCTTCTCCAAAATGCACCTTATACTCAGCCACAAAGCAAGTCTCAACAGATTTTAAAAAATGAAATAAGCCCTTGTATCTTTTCAGACCACCATGGATTGAAGCTGGATTTCAACAACAACAGAAACAACAGAAAGCCTACAAACTCATGGAAACTGAACAAGTCTCTGCTGAGTCACCACTGGGTCAAGGAAGAAATAAAGAAGTTAAAGACTTCCTAGAATTCAATGAAAATGAATACACAATGTCCCCAAACTTATGGGACACAATGAAAGCAGTTTTAGGAGAAAAGTTCATAGCACTGAGTGCCTTCATGAAGAATTTGGAGAGAACTCATACTAGTGATTTAACAGCACACCTGAAAACTCTAAAACAAAAAGAAGCCGTCACACCTAAGAGGAGTAGATGGCAGGAAATAAACTGAGGACTAAAATCAATAAAATAGAAACAAAGAGAACAATACAAAGAATCAAGGAAACAAAGAGTTGGATCTTCAAGAAAATCAACAAAATAGTTAAACCCTTATCCAAACTAACTAAAAGGCAGAGACAAAATATCCAAATCAACAAAATCAGAAACAAAAAGGGGGACATAACAACAGACACTGAGGAAATACAGACTCATTAGGTCATAGTTCAAAAATCTGTACACACATGTGATAATTTAAAAAAATTGAATTTTTTGAAAGTTGACACTGGATTCCTATTTGTGAAATCCAAATACTTACATAGAAATTCCAAAGCTTTAACAGTTATTTTGGGCATTATTTTGATGAAGAAGGATTTATGGGGGGGAGGGAGAATGCTTTAATAAACCCAGTAAGTGGAAGCTCATGTGAGGTGGACTGTGGTCCTCTGGGATGAAAGATGGGCAGCCAAGAGACATAGGGTCGGGACAGGCAAGGAAGAACTTGGAGTTGCAGAGCGATGCATCTGGGAGGTGGATAGTGAAGGTCTGGTGATCCTGGGGTACGAACACAGTGAGGAAAGCTGAGACTGGTCTGAGAGACTGGCCATCAGCTCCAGAGATCAGAGACTGAACCTTGCAGCTTCCCAGCTAGATAGACTCTGAATAAGGACAGGGTTGAAGCAGTGGCCTTGGAAGTAAGTCCTGGGAGAATGGACCTGAGGCTGTAGGAGTGGGGTGAGAGACAGGCTGCCAAGCAGGTCAAGGTCAGGGCAGCCCCCAAGAGCAGATTCAGTATTGAGGGTAATGAACTGGACCAATGGACAGAAGTGAGTCAGAAATAAAGGCTCTTCTATAAACGTTTCTTCTTTTTATCCTGAAGAAGGGACTACAACCTTGAATCTTACCCCCAGGGAAATAAGTATTTATTTTGACTACTTAAGAGTCAAACTTGTGTGGGGCGGTAGTGGCGCACGCCTTTAATCCCAGCACTTGGGAGGCAGAGGCAGGTGGATCTCTGTGAGTTCGAGGCCAGCCTGGGCTACAGAGCGAGTCCCAGGAAAGGCGCAAAGCTACACAGAGAAGCCCTTTCTCGGGAAAAAAAAAAAAAAAAAAAGAGTCAAACTTGTGGGAATATAAATAGTATTCTTTTATAGAGATTTAGAAGATAGACTCATTTACTCTTTATTGATTCATCCACACTTTCTACAGCTTACAAAAGAATAGATACAAGGGTGTTTACAAAAAGCACAATCTAGATAAGATACCCTGAAAAGAGCCTAAAATCTGAGGTGAAGGGAAGCATAGTTGGATGGTGGCCCCATCTTGACTCTGGACTTTGTAGGAGAAAACACAAAGAAAGAAACCCTGTCTGCTAAAGACCTTCCAACCCCCAAAACACCGACTAAATCAGATTAGCATCTGAGGAGAATCACAGGGGACTCGGTGGTGGCGGGGAAGCTTGTGGAGGTCCTCATAAAGAAGACACTGTAGAGACAGGGATCACATGAGCAAACATCTCTACACTGAGCACATCCATGGGGCTTCTCAAAATTAAACCCTCACTGTAGGCCAATGGCGCACCTTGAGCACTGAGCACAGAGAAGCCATTTCTCAGGAGATGCAAATAACACAGTCCTGAAGTTCTAACTCTGGACCCTTCAGCGCAATCAACAAACATATTCTATCATTATCCGGAAAGTGACGTAGTTGACACTAACTTTCAAATTCTTCCCCATAAATAGTATTTCTCTCAACCTTTGTAAAAGTCATATTTTGCTGCTTTTTCAACACTCCCCAGAGAAAATGCAATTTAAAAATTCATCATCTGTTCCATTAAACTTTTGCTTTCTTTTATGTTTTAGAACAGGTCTCACCGTATAGATTAGGCTGACTCCACACTTGTAATGCTCCTGCCTCAGTCTCCCATGTGCTAGAACAGGCATGGGCCACGACACCTAGATACAGTCTAACTTAATGCTCAAAGTGTGGAGGCTCTTGGCTTATGAATTCTGATTCATTGATTTCTTATAGAAGGAAATGTACTTATTTACTTATCTGTCCCCTACAAATAGTTCTGATACAGCTCTGGTCACCATGAAAATATGCTTTAGGTAAATGTTTTAACTGCTTTTGAAGTAATTTGTTTAAATTCTCTCTTCTGGTGATAATATTCCCAAAATGAAGATAAGTTTAGAGACACTTTATACTCACAAGAAAAAGAATGTGTTGAAAATCATTTTCATCAAATTATATTTTTTCTCAATTGAAACAGTATAAAAGTTGTTTTGCTGTAGATTATTATAGTACAAGTGAGTTTCAGGTAATCTAGAACATGTGAGAATATCTGAAACGGTGAATTGTCTCAAATTGTATTGGAGTGTTGATGAAAGAATCAGCCTTAAAAGTCACTACATTTAAAATTGTATGTGAAGGGTACAATGAGCATGTGGCACACAGGGCTGCCATCACTAGGTGACAATACTCCAGCAGAGTGTACCAAGTAGAGGGGACAGAATGGAGACGCAGACAGAATGAAAAATGGCTTCTTTTAGAGGCTGTTAGATTAAACGAATCTCATACATTTTGGAATCTGAAGGCCGTTTACCAGCATACAGAAGCTACCAGAGCTGCACAGGCCACAGCGGAAGGTGTGGGATAGTCTCGTCTAGAGAGCCGAGGTGACATCTTCTCTTTGGTATTGTGTACATGGTGCTAAGCCCTGACCAGCGATTTCCCACAATCTTATCTACAGATCAATAAGGATTATTCAGCAAAGAATATTAATCTGTGTATTTTCTTATTGCATAACATCTTTTTGTGGTATTACATGATGCTTCTATTTTCTTTCATTATTAATAAGGATTTTAAGGGAAATGGACTTAGGGTACAGTATAGCCTTGGATAGGATTTATATAGCATACTTACTTGGCTTTCAGAAAAGCTTAGCTGTCTTTTTGATGTTTGTCACAGTGAGGATCTCTCTCATGCACCTGCACATATCAGGCAGGTGTGCTCCCTACCACTGAGCAATAGCCCTCTCTGAAGGCATGTATGGTCTGTGTGTGCAAAGAGAAGTTTGGAGATATTCTTCAATAGACACTTATATTAATTTTTTTACTATAGTAAATCATATCCTATAATACATGTGCTTTAAAACTTATCATAACGTAGGCTGGAGAGATAGCTCAGTCATAGTGTACCTTCCAGGCAAGTACAAGGACCTGAGTTCTGATCCTCAGGACATATGTAAGAAGCCAGGCCTGGTAGCCTATGCTATAGCCCCAGCCTAGGGATCAGAGACAGACAGAGAGATGAATTCCTCTAGCTCCCTGACCACCCAGCCTCGCTGAATGATTTCCCTCAGGCTCAATGAGAGACTCTGACTGAAACAATCAAGGAGAAGAGTGATCAGGGAAAGACACCAGTGTCAACCTTGGACCTCCACACACAGGCATACATGCACACACCACACATGCATACACACACACACACACACACACACACACACACACACACACACAGAGGCATACATGCACACACCACACAGGCACACATGCACACCACACCACACACACACACACAGAGGCACACATGCATACACCACACACACAGCATGCACATATACAAAATCATGAACAGGAATAAAATTTAAAATATATATTCTATTCCATATACTATATTATTCAAAATACTGCTTTGGAAATGCCACTCTGTAGCAGGGACCAGTGACAGGCATTCTTCACTTGATAGGTTTATAAAATACACTGTTACAAAAAAATTCTATCAAAATGATAAAAGTTTTAGTGTTGAAGCAACTGAGAAGCTTCTATGATAAATGTGGAGTTGTGGGGTGTTTGTTTTTTTACTTTTTTTTTTTTTTTTTTTTTTTTTTGGTTTTTCGAGACAGGGTTTCTCTGTGTAGCTTTGCGCCTTTCCTGGATCTTGCTCTGTAGACCAGGCTGGCCTTGAACTCACAGAGATCCGCCTGGCTCTGCCTCCCAGTGCTGGGATTAAAGGTGTGCGCCACCACCACCTGGCTGTTTTTTGAGATAGTATCTCATTCTTTGGCCCTGACTGACCTGAAATTCTCTGTGTAAACTCTTCTGCCCCTACCTGCCGAGTGCTGAAGTTATAGGTATGTGCCACCATATTTGGCTTAAACATTCTTTTTTTATGTAAGACAGAATCCCCTATAAACACAATGTTCAAAATGACAGAGAACATGACTTTCTCATACAGCACAGAATATATCTGGTCGTTGTGAATGTCCTGAGTGACAGAAATGACTTTGGTGTGCAAACGAGGCACTCAAGAGAACGAGACAGCGTCAAGATGGGGCTGGCCACGTGAAATACCATCCTGTGATTAGTGGGCTAGAGCTTTCGGTCTCCTGGACTCCAGGGGGCAAAATGGGTCTGGAGATCGAGTTCATTTATTTGGTCAATGAGTTATTTCATCACGCCTGTGTAATGAAAGCCTGATTAAATAATCAAAACAGACCCAAGGACACTGGAGTGGGTTGGTAAATACACCAATGTGCTGGAAAGATTCCACAAGGAGAGACACAGAAGCTCTAGAAGGATGGGGTCTCACCTGACCCTCACCACATCCACATCCCCACCCCACCCCCACCCTGAACTTGGCAGGTGCATTTCTCTCTTTTGGTAATTCTTAAATAGAACCTTGCATGCTAAAACTCAAATTATAGCTAGTGTTTTGGTGGATTTCATGAAATCACTCTAGCACTCATTAACTTGTGGGTTCTGACACTAATTTGCTGATAGTTCATTTTAAAATTGAATTGTAGAACAGCAGCTGGAGCCAGAAAATCGTGGTTAGGACACATCCGTTCCATGACAAGGCTTGCTTGAGTGGTTCTGATTCACCATAGTTCCAATGCAAAGAGTGTGGTGTAGCACGAATCTTAAAGGGTCTTATTAATAAAATCAAACCTGAGGCCAGTTATTGGGGTGAATGCTGGAAGATCAGAGAAGCAGAACAAGCCACAGCTACCTCACCTCACCAGTTCCTCAGCTGATCCTGTTTCCTCAGACTGGAAGCTTCTGAGTCCCTATCCAAATGAATCTCAGCTGAACTGCTTCTCCAAAGCCTGAATGCTTAACCAGCCAAATGCTGCTAGTTTCTGGTCTTCACCCCTTATATATCTTTCTGTTTTTGCCATCACTCCCTGGGATTAAAAATTTGTTTTACAAAAAAGAAAGGCTGAATTCGGACAGCAGGAAGAGCCTTTGTTTCTGGATGATTATCATGGTAGTCTGTAGTGGGTAGCTGTTCCAGCTTTGACCTGGCAGTACTACCCCTAGTGAGGCTTCTGGTAACTACCATGCCTACCTATGACCTCCCCTGGGGTGGGGCTGAGACAGGAGCCCTTAAGACCTGAGATCCGGACATGCTGGGCCTCTTGGTTCCTCATGATCCTGGATGCTGGATGGAAGGCCAAGTCAGAGTTCTCCAGAGAACCCTGCTGGACTGCACCTCACTTCTCCAAGATCCTGTAACCAACCCCTTTACTGGCTGTAAGTTACCTCAAAATAAACCTCCTTTTTGACTATGTGGAGTTGCCTTGTTAAATCCCCACATTAGTAGTCCACTTTCTGTTGCTAATCACCAGCCTAGCCTGGTTTACTCACCCCCCAGTCTTGGATCTCCAGGGCTCTTGGCTGGCAATGGCCCTCCTGTTGTGTGAAGCCCAAAACATATAGGACATCACACAGCATGAGATAGGGAGTGTGCATGTACATGTTTGTCTCCTAGTCTTTGCCCCCTTCTTATAAGGAACCCCCACCACCAAGATGCCATGTTAGGGATTTCATCTAACCCTACCTCCCAGCCCCCCTGTAAATCCCAGCTAGGTTGTTTTCACCCTCTATATACATAGCAATGGAGGTTAATTTTCAATACATGAAGCCTCCAGGGACCTTCAAACCATAGCACATAGTCACTGTCTATACCGAACAGTAGGGATTAAATTTCTACATATGAAACCACAGAAGGAAAGTAGTGGTCCTACCTGCATACCACCATGTCCCACCTTGATGATAATGGATGGGATGGAACCTCGGAACTGTGCTACAACCACTGATAAAGGTAAACTGTAATTTTATCAGTGGAATTGAGATCTGGTGGCAGATTCAGCATTAGAGAAGGTAGCTCATTTGGATATATAAGGAGGTGTAAAATAAGAAACACATATGTGTGTATGATCACGTACTGCTATTATATATAATAGTTCAAATGAGAGTAAAAGAGAACACTAGGAAACACCTTGACCCTAAACCAAGGTCAGACTTTGGTAAGTCTGAGACATGATCACTTACCATATCAAGAGACCTTGTCCTGGCACAGCAAAAGGACTGCTAAGGCCTCTGCTCACCAAGATGTTCCACAAAATGCAAAACCAAGAAACCAGTGAAATCAGCAGGTATTAAATGAAGACGTAGTCTCATTTTGTGGCTACATGGCATCAGCTCGCAATGGAATCTCTATAGCTTTGCTTTGGCTTTAGTTTATTGAGACAAACTCATTATGTGGCTGGAGTTGTTCTGGACATTGCTATGTAGCCCATGCTAGCCTTGAAATCCTCCTGCTCCCACAGGCCCAGCTAAGAATCCTTATGTTAAATGGACTGTGAAGGCTTCTATATGTCTTTGGTTTCAAATTCAGTTATACTAATCATCTGTCTTAGATGAGTTTCTATTGCTGTAAAGAGACACCATGGCCACAGCAATTCCTATAAAGGAAAATATTTAATTGGAGTGGCAGCTTACAGTTCAAAGGTTCAGTTCATTATCATCATGGTGGGACATAGCAGTTTACAGGCTGACATGGTGCTGGAGAAGGAGCTGAGAGGTCTACATCTTGCAGGCAACAGGAAGTGAATTGTTTCACTGGGCATGGCTTGAGCATATATGAGACCTCAAAGCCTGCTTTCACAGTGACACACTGCCTCTGGTAAGACCATACCTACTCCAACAAGGCCACAACCCCCATTAGTGCTACTTACTCCCTTTGGGGGCCGTTTTCTTTCAAACCACCACAATAGCCTTAAAGAAGGTATCCATGTCCACAGAGTTCACTATGGCACAATCACAGATTCACACACAATCCATTCACACAGCAGGGGGAATGACCATCCTGGTGGACTGATTAAAAGCTGGTGAAAAGTGCGAAGTGCCCTTGATGAAGATGCTTTCCAGTTCTCCATATAAATGCTAAACAGAACCCTCAATGAAGCTGGTATGTGTTGACAACTGGACTCAGTTTTATGGTGATCATATCCACCAAATATGTCTGTCACCCAGGTCATAGGAAATGCTGTTTAGGGGCCTCATTTGCATGGCATCCCACCAAACCTTACTGCTACAGAAGCCATCAACAGCTTGAGAAACCTCATCAGATCTACTGTCTTAGCTTTCTCATGTGGGCCCTTGCAAGCCTAAGAACATGATGGTAATTAACAAGAAAATGAGACGAGGTAGATAGGAGAATCAAGGAACTCATCCCACAGATAGAAGTCTAGAACACGGATCCTCCAAGCAGACGGCCCTACAAAGAGCTGACAAGTTAACTGATATCAATAGATCTGGAAAGTGGAGGGTGGTGGAGGGCTACAAATGGGTCCTGACAGGAACTGACAATCTGAATTGGCTTTGTTTATCCAGGAATCTATGAAAATGTTGAGAAAAAGAACCAGAAGAGAAGATGCCACACCGATTCAACCATGAGTCACTTTACTTTAAACCAAGGGATACCTACAGCCAGGCACTACGCTGAGATGTTTGACAGAGAATGTAGCTGCAATTGAAACAATTACTAATTGTATAAATCAAGGAAGATACCGGTGAAGGGTGAGCCTTCCGGCCTTCTCCATGAGTGTCTGCATTAGACATAGCCCTGTTTTCCTGCTGGCCCTGGGGAGGTGGGAGGAGAGGAAATGGGGAAGGATGCTGCTGTGACTATACAATTCTTTAGCAGGAAGGATGCTGCTCTGATTACACTTTCATTGTCTTTCCCGCTTTTCTTTATTTTTCTTCTATCCTAGTTAGCTTGAACTGTCAACTTGACACAACCTAGAGTCATCTGAGCAGAGAACTTCAAACGAAGAATTGCTTTGATCAGATTGTAGGCATCTCTGTGGGGGACTGTCTTGTTAAGTGATGTAGGAAGGCCCAACCTGCTGTGGGTGAGACCATCCCCAGGCAGGTGGTTCTGAATTGTATAGGCCAACTAGCAAGCAGTATCCTCCATGGTTCCTTTGTACTTCATTAGTTGTGATGTGAGTTTCTTGGTAAAGAGTAGTGCTGTGTAGACTAGCAATCAGGTCTGTCTTGAGTTCCTACATTATTTCCCTCAGTGGTAGACTATGACCCATGATTGTGTCTTAGGGTTTCTATTGATGTGAAGAGACATCATGACTATGGCAACTCTTACAAAGGAAAAGCATTTAACTGTGGGCAGGAGGTTACAATTTCAGAGATTTAGTCCATTATCTTCATAAGCAGGACATGGCAGCATGCAGGCAGACATGGCGCTGGAGAAGGAGCTGAGAGTTCTCCATCTTGACCTGCAGGTAACAGGAAACAACTGTGTGCCACACTGAACTTAGCTTGAGTATAGGAGACCTTAAAGCCCACACTCCACAGTGACACACTTCCTCCAACAAGGCCACACCTACTTAAACAAAGCCACACCTCCTAACAGTGCCACTCCCTTTGGGGACCATTTTCTTTCAAACCACCACAGACTGTAAGACAAATAAACCCTTTATCCCTCAAAGCTGCTTTTAGTCAGGGGGTTTTATGATCACAGCAACAGAAATGAAAGTAGAACACTACCAGACGCAGTGGTCAGGACCAGTACTGCAGCCCCAAGTATGGGAAGCAGCACTGCTTCCTAAGAAATGAAGCCTTTAAACCTTTGCATCTAAATCCCTTAGTATCTGATGAGTGTGTGTATGTGTCTTAGTCTGCTCTCTGCTGCTATAACAAAATACTTCAGAATGGGTGAATTACAAAGCAATTTCTTTCTCATGACTTTGGAGGATGAGGAGCCCACTATCAAGGTGCTGGGATCTGGTGAGGTCCTTCTCTTTGCATCCTAACTGGGTGGAGGGCATGACACAGCAAGAAAACAAGCAGAGTGGGTGGGAGCAAGGGAACACACGTCTGTGTTGTGAGAGAAAACTTTTCTAACAACTCCACTGTCTTGTTAAGACACCAGTGTATTTGTGAGGGTGGGGGTCCTCATGTCCTATACACTTCTTAAAGGTCCTAGCTCCTAATACCTTCACTGTGGCAATTACATTTCAACACGAGATTTGAAGAGAACATTCAAGCCATGGCACTCCATAGGTTAACCAGCACTGTGTTGTTTATTGCTAGAAATAGCTCTATAATTCTATATTTAATGTAATCTTACACTGTATGGAGTGGACAGAGGGAGAATTACTTGCAAGACCAGTATCATTGCTTATAATCTAGATCAGCAACAATGGTCAATGTCCTTTCCAGAGATGGGAAAATGGATGATACAGAGAAGCAGGACTGGTACCTAAGGATACAGAAATGAATCAGTAGATTAAATAGAGAATGCCAGGATTTTATTAATGCTTAAAAGGAAGTTTAAAGGAGAACATGATAGTGTCATTTCAGTTATACCTGATGACTGAAGGGGTGACACCATGTGTTGCTGAGACCTCTCCTGATTTTGGAAGCTTACAAGATCTAGCTGATGCTTGTAAACCTGAGGGAACCTATCTGAGAGGTATGTTGGTCATTAAAATGATGAAGGTCTATACTAAGAGATTAGATGGGGCTTGGGTAATACACCAGTATCTTCTTTAGTTACATTTATCATATACAATTGGTGATTCACACTGGCCTAGTTGGCTAAGAGTCGAATTCAGTGCTATCAACTTTACTGAGAAATTACAAATGTTGCTTTTGCTATGCTCAGCAGGGTTTGAATTTTTTTTTTTAATTACAAAAGATACAGCATCAAAGACAAGGGGTGATCTATAATAGAGTCTACCTGGGCTTTGGGGGATGAAGAAGGGGGGTAACTGGCACAGAACTTCCAAAGTCCCAGAACTCTCCTGTTTGATAGGGTGTCTGTTATAATAAATGGGGTGATTTTTGGGAAAGGAACCTAGACAGCGCACGGTTGCCAGAAGAACCAACCATAGGGAAGAAGTAGGTGGGGCCTGGAGATGAAGTTCAACTGCATGGCTGTCCTGGCTAGTTTGTATTGTCAACTTGACGTGAGTTACAGCTATTTGGAAAGAGGGACTCTCAACTGAGACGATGCCTCCATGAGATTTGCCTGTTGGTAAGCCTGTAGTGTGTTTTCTCAATCAGTGATTGGTGTGGGAGGGAGGGTCCAGGCCCCTGTGGGTGGTACAACCCCTGGAGAGGAATTAGTTCCGGGGTGCTATAAAAAAGCAAACTGATCAAGTCATGAGGAGCAAGCCAGTAAGCAGCACTCCATGGCCTCTGCATCAGCTCCTGCCTCCAGGTCCCTGCCATGTTTGAGTTCCTGACCAGACTTCCTTCAATGATGGATTGTGATATGAAATAAAAACTGAAATCAACCCTTTTCTTCCCAAGTTGCCTTTGGTCATGATGTTTTACCACAGAAATAGAAACTCTAAGACAAAAGCCGATGTTTTAATTGATTATGCATATATATAAAATCAAACTTTGATTTAAAAAACAAAACAGAAAACCCCAATGTTGTTGGCTGTTTTTCACTCTTACTCTTTTGGCTCTTTGTTCTTTTGGGGGACCCATAAATAAATCACACATGGAGGTTTATTATTACTTTAAATGGCCTTAGCTTGGCTTGTTTCTAACCAGCTTTTCTTAAATTATCTTGTCTACCTTTTCTTTCTGGACTTTTTCCTTTTCTTCTGTATATCTTATTTTCATTCTTACTTGTGGCTGGCTTTGTGGCTAGGTGGCTGGCCCATAGCATCACCCTCTCCTTGTTCTCTTGCTCTTTCTTCTTTTCCACCCAGATTTCTCCTTCTATTTATTCTCTCTGCATGCCAGCCCTGCCTATCCTTTCTCCTGCCGCGCTATTGGCTGTTCAGCTCTTTATCAGACCATCAGGTGTTTTAGACAGGCAAAGTAACACAGCTTTATAGAATTAAACAAATGCAACATAAAAGAATACAACATATCTTTGCATCACTAAACAAGCGTTCCACAGCATAAGAAATGTAACACTGTAGGGAGCCGCCATTCAAAGATGGCGCTGGCTTCCTGGTAGCCTAGCTGTAAACAACTCCATATTTGGCTATGATGCACGAGTATGGTAATTGGCCTTATGTCCTCAGCCTATCCCGTGGCTCCCCGTGCTAGCATTCTGGCGGGACCCAATCACAGTACGGCACGTTTGCCTGAGTCCTCATATAAGCAGCTGCAGTTTAGTCCTCGGGGCCCCTCACCTCCCGCTCTCCCTTAATCAAGAGGCGCTCCAATAAAGTGTGATCTGAGAAGAATCCTCCCGTGGTGGTCGTTCTTCCTCGCTGGTCGAGGAACGCGCCGCATAACACATCTTAAAATAATATTCTACAGTATTTCCCCCTTTTTGTCTAAATAAAAAATGAAAGGTTTTAACTTTAATATAGTAAAACTATACACAACAAAAAGTTATTAAGAATTACATTTACAATATTCTGTTCATTTATATTTAGCAAATTCAGAGAAAATACTCCACCATCATCCCATCTTACTCCAAATTTTTCTACCTAATTCACTTTCTATCATAACTAAGGAAAACTGCAACTATACCTTTCTAATCTTCAACTCCATCAAAGGCCCCAGAAGGATATAATATTATCTGCGTAAACAGAAAGTGCATTGCAAGCAACTTCCAAAACTCTAGAAATGACAGACACATCTGACTGCCTGGACAGTCACCCAAAGTTCCTCTGCAATGTTGGGGCATCCATCCTCAGCCTACAGGCCCAGAGTATCTGGCAGACTTTTTAATGAAGCAGGAAATTTCAAGAACTGTCTTGCCACCTTGTATTGGCAAAGATCATCAGTTGCTTTCCTCTATGTCCTGCAAAATGTCTGGCAAACTCATCCATGAAGCAGGAACCCTGAAGGACTGTCCCACCTTGTTTTGATAAAGTTCAGCAGTCACTTTCCTGTTGGTCCTGCATGTCCATTTTATACCACATACTGTCAAGCAGTCAAGGCAAAAGCAGTTTCTTCCCCAAATGGCTAATCTTGCCACAATGAAAGCAAACTTCTATGGGGTTTCTTCGATGCCCATCATCCTTATATGAAATAAATTGGTGCTGCCAGGAGCAGATGTGTCTCACTGTCATGAAAAGCCTATGTTAACAAAACATTTTAAATGCCATATTCTATAGGTCTTTGAAGTGTTTGAATGCCATTTAATCTAAAATATACCTATTTAACCTTAAACACATACCTAACGTGACTACAAGTTTAATTATACATTAACTACGAACTTCGTTTCTTATTTATACATTGCACTTTTAAATGAACTGAGTAAGTACAATACCCCAAACAAGAGTAGAAATATATATATATATCTATATATATATATAGATACACAAAATATATATATTTAAATTAACTTTAAATTTGTACCAATATACCAAAATCCATGCTAATGCAAAATATCTGAGATTAATAGTTATCTTTTTATCCTATATTCCTCTAAATTATAACAAACATCATAACCCACCAAAGAACCAAAAGCCTCCCACACCCCTCTTGGGAATGTGGGCATTTTGTTCTCCAAAATGCTTCCTGCTATCTGTGGGTGAAGGTATCTTTAGGGTCCCTGAGAAAATTTGGGATAATGGCCAAGTCCTGGGAAGACCAGCTATAACCTTTGTTGATGTCACCTGTCAAGATTCAGGAGATCTCCCCTGATCAAACCTGATCCATCTCATTCCTGAAGGAATCCACAGCCTCTTGTCTCCTGTGGGAATAAAACTCCAAAGCATTTTTGATTTCCATTTGACAAGTATATATTTTTTTACTTCTTTTTTAAAGTTAAGATAGCCTTAAAGAATCTAAACTGGTTCAATTTTGCAGTCCTGCTCACAAGCCCATGTCTGCCAGCAGTTGTTATTTGCTTATCAGCATTCAAAGAATTCAAAACCACCATAATAACATACAGGATCCAGACTCCCTGTGTATTTCCCATCTTTACATGGCTTTTTTCTTTTTACTGTCTCTTTAAAGACTTTATTTTTAAACTATTTGTTTCTATGACTGTCTATACCCATATTCTTTCTTTCTTAAGCTTACATGCAATGAAAAACACACTGGAACCTGTTCAGAGATTTTTTTTTTCTGTCTGGATCTCTTTTATTGCATATCTCTAATCTTTTTTGATCGTGTGAGCAAACTGTAAGCTGCTAAACTACAGCTAGGTCCTCCAAGAGCAGCTCTATCAGCTGGTTCCACCCACTTCTCAGGTGGTGAAAGCCAAGCCTTAAAGCTCAGAGCCCTGTCAGAGATACACGAGCAGGACCTGCATTCAACCTTCCTAGCTGTAGGAAGCTGGTACCTACACTGCCAGGAGCAGCTTTTTACTTAGCTTGCCCTTCCTATTTAGTGCTGCCAGCTGAATAGCAACATCTCTTAAAGGAGCCTTGTCCTTTTTCTTTTTTCTTTTCTACTTTCTCAGGCCCTACATGGAAATACGGGCCCACATTGGGACCCCAAAATGTTGTTGGTTGTTTTCACTCTTACTCTTTGGCTCTTTGTTCTTTTAGGGGACCCACCACACAGCTCATAAATAAATCATACATGGAAGCTTATTGTTACTTTAAATGCCCAGCCTTAGCTTGGCTTGTTTCTAACCAGCTTTTCTTAACTTAAATTTATCTCCTCTACCTTTTCCCTCTGGGCTTTTTCCTTTTCTTACTTCTATAATCTTACTTCCATTCTTACACATGGCTGGCTGTGTGGCTGTGTGGCTGGCCCCTAGCATCCTCCTCTCCTTGTTCTCTCACTCTTGCTTTTTCTCCCCAGATTTCTCCCTCTATTTATTCTCTCTGCATGCCAGCCACGCCTATCCTTTCTCCTGCCTTGCTATTGGCCATTCAGCTCTTTATTAGACCAATCAGGTGTTTTAGACAGGCATAGTAACACAGCTTCACAGAGTTAAACAAATGCAACATAAAAGAATGCAACACATCTTTGCATCATTAAAAAATGTTCCACGGCATAAACAAATGTAATACATCTTAAAATAATATTCTACAATACCCCAAGACATCAAGACCTGTTGAACACATTTATGAGAGGGGAAGATGGCCAGTCTCCTGACTTCAGTAAGGTCAAGATGTGGGAGTTCTGTTGTGACCTTCCTCTTCCCCAGGCCTTGCTCCATGTGCCTCATCTACATGACTGTTTACATTTCCATTTACCCTCCTAAATAAAACCTAAGTAAAGACTTCCAGCCAGTTCTATAAACAACTCTGTTGAATTATCAAACCTGAAATGGAGGGGTTTTATAGGAATCCCATATGTCTAGCCATATCAGACACAAGTGCAGATAGCCTGGGGACTCCAGAACTCAAGGCAATCCAGCTGTGGTCCATGGCATTTGTGGTGTCTATTGTTAACTCTAGATAGTCAGTGTCAAAAGTGAATTAATTGTGGGGCTGGATAGCTCAGTGGTTAAGAGCACTGACTGCTCTTCCAGAGGTCCTGAGTTCAATTCCCAGCAACCACATGGTGTCTCACAACCACCCGTAACCAGATCTAGTGCCCTCTTCTGGTCTGCAAGGACACATGCAGGCAGAATACTATATACATAATAAATATTTTTTTTTTAAAAAAAAGTGAATTAATTGTAAAATATCAAAGAATACAGACTTACTTCATTATTTTTTACTTTTTTATTGTGGCAAATATACTAAACATAAAATTTAACCTTTTGACCATTTTTTTTTTCTTTTTAAACATTACACTGAAATTCAACAATGTAGAAAACATGTATAACATATAAGTAAATTCCTTACATTTCATGAACTGAACACACACTCTTGTATCCAAATTCTGGACCAAGAATTGAACAGTCCAACATTTCATAAAAGAAAAGGAACATATTGAGAAGGAGCATTTCTATGAAAGAATCCTACATGAGAATTATAACGGAGGGAAAGAGGCGATGTCTCCCAATAAGTGTGCATGAGCTCTGTAACGCACCAGGAACAGGTTCAGGGACACTTGAGAGCGATGTCTGTGTCACTGTTAAAAAGCTTTGGTGGACAGTCATTTGGGATGTACTAGATCAAGGCCAGTCAAACAGGTTTACCCACTGAGGCAAGCTTTGAAAATTCAGATTCTAGGTCTTACGCCTAAACATTCTTAAGTTAGAAGAAGAATGAAGAAAAGGGAGTCTGCCTACTTCCTTTTCAATATGGTAAAAAAATAAAATAACATTCATCACTTTAACCCTTTGCAAGAGGACAGTTGAGGTTCATTAATGTCCACAATGTTATGCAACCATCATTGTTCTCCAATTCTAGAACTCACTCACCCCAAACAGAAACTTTGCACGTGTTACATAATAAGACCTCAATCTTCCCTCCCCCAGGCCCTGTTCCTCTCTTCTCTTTTGTGCCTGGAGGAACTTGCATATCATATCCTAGGTGCCTCGTGTACGCCCAGTCTCCCAGGACTGACTTCTGTGGCATGTTCACTGCACAGAGAGCAAGTTTCCCAAGGCACATCCATGTTACAGCACGTGTCGCAGTTCAGTCCTCTGATGAGAGAATAATCCCACTGCCTGAGAATAGCACATTGCTCTATGGAACGGCCGGTGGATGGACACCTGAGTTGTTCCTAGCTTTTGTTATCTGGACACACCATCAACTTTGGTGTACAAGTATCCGCGTTGTAACATTTCCCAAACCCACCTTCATGTATTTTTGTTTTACAAACTATGGGAGATACTTTACAATTTACAGATCAAATGAAAATTAACAATAACATACACTATAAATAACTCAAGGCTTTATTATAAGCATTAACAGCTATTCATACTAAAGAACCAAGAATAAAGAAATAAAAAAAAAACTGGAATGTTATCAACATTACTCGGGCATAGATAAGCATATAGAAATATTTTCTTAATTGTTAGACTAGAAAAATATAAATGATGGAATTATATCAATTATTTTGTGCTTAATCTTCCTGAATGTACTTTTAGTATTAAGTACATGGAAAGTGCATACAATTATTTAAAGATAATGCCTTTTTCCTTTGACAGTGCTAGGAATTAAACCCAAGGCCTCATGCATGCTAGGCAAGTACTCTACCATTCAGAGACAACACTAGCCTTAAAATTATGCCTTTTTTTAAAGCAAACAAAACATGCATATCTTTGGTTACTCTGAACTAGTTTAGCGGTCAGTGTGGCATTCAGTGCTTTAAGCCCACATTCTTGACATACTGGCTGCTGGACGATCGGTCACGTTCTTTAGTAATTTCCATCTCGATTTTGGCTTTGATTTTCTCCCAGTCTATTTGGAGCTGCAACAGAAGGGAAAAGAGAGTCGTGCTTATACCCTATGTTTCATTTAATCCAAAGTAACCAAGAATAAACAAAACAGAACATATGACTTCCAAAATGGAGAGAGAGGAGTACTAGGGAAGTAGTGCTGACAAGCCACGAGCTACCTTTAAGATCAAGAGAGCAATTACAGAGCACAAGGAAGACTCCTACTGTGATTGAGAAGACCACAATTCTGTGCAGCTCTTTACAAAGCACATGGAAGCAGTCCGCAGAACCTCAGGATCCTGCACAAGAGCTTAGAAACAATGGAAAGAAGCCACTCTCCTCTGCTCTGCTCCCAACAAAAGCAAACTGGGCAGGGCAGCAAGTAGAGTGTGTTTGCATCAGCTCTGCTCTGGCCATCTCATAAGCCGAGTTTCCCAGGAGAAGCCCAGCCGCAAGGAAGACAAGGGAATGTTGTTTCACAAATGGCTCCATTGCAACCACTCTTAAAGTGACAGAGGGATGTGTAGTCACAACTGATGAAAGCCATCAGAGGAAGCAGAGGACAGGCAAGACTGGGAGACACATGAGAGTAAGAAAAGATTTATATGTTTGCTTTTGTTTTTCTATGACAAGGGCAAGCCTACCCTAACCTAGACCTATCCCTTTCTAAGTTTCTTAGACCTGATGCTGGGAAAGGATTCCTCTGACCTTGAGTCCTATGAGCAATTTCTTTAGAAATACTTAATTTCTTTAGGAATATTTGTTTATTTAGGAACCTACCATTAAACAAATTTGGAGATCACTTATTTAGGAATGTGTGTCCTCTGAGGCAAGACATTGGAAAATCCGGGTCCTAGACTAAGCTGAAACTATGAAATAGACCCAAAGCTCTAAGGCTGGGTCAGAAACGAAGAGGCTTATCCCTCCACATAGGGGTAAACAGACCAAAGTAGTGCCTGCCGCCTGAGCAGATTCATCTGAAGAAACGGGGAGATTAGCTTTGTCTTAACAGAACAGCACACCTATTTTGTGGTAGTAGTTGACTGAATCACTTGGTTCTTTTTTATTCCAATAAGCTATGTCTAAATTTCCTATAAGTAATTTGTTGATATTTTGATGACCTTAAAAATAATTGTCCATATATATCTATAATATATAAGATAGACTGGTTAATAATTAATAGAATTTCTTTTAGCCTAGAAGATAACTGTCTGGACTGAGAATCAAATGACAGCCTGCCGAAAAGCAGGGCAGATATTAGATTATTGAAGACTGACTCTCAACCGGGCCACAGCTGAATTTTTAAATGGCAATGCGCACATTTCCATGTCTAACAAAGCAGTTATTAAAAGGGAAGGGAAACTTTGCTGGCTGCCTTGGCCTTCTTGCAGCCTTAACCTGACTTACATTTGTTTCCCTAGTCAGTCAGGACACAGCGACACCCCCCACCTGCTTCAGCAGCAGTCATCTGTCCACTGAACTGATGACATCGGTAGTCACTTGTTGAAAATGAACGCAACGACGGACTGTCTCCCGCAGATGCTGGCTGCTTCATTTCACCTGGCATTGACCCAGTTTTAGGACCATGTTCTACAGACAATTTAGTCCTAAATAAGAAAACTTTTTCTTTTTTTTTTTTTTTGGTTTTTCGAGACAGGGTTTCTCTGTGTAGCTTTGCACCTTTCCTGGAACTCACTTGGCAGCCCAGGCTGGCCTCGAACTCATAGAGATCCACCTGGCACTGCCTCCCGAGTGCTGGGATTAAAGGCGTGCGCCACCACCGCCCAGCCTAGAACACTCTTAACAGTATGTTTTAGATAAAGATGCTGTTCTCTGACAGTTTCAGGGGACTTCTACATCAAAAGCCATACTTTCTACCATAGGGAGAGCCAAACTATTTGGAATTTCTTATTTTGATCCCTAGTCAATTCTTAGTCACATAAAAGCATTTAAAAATCCATATCTAATGGCTCTGTCCAGTAACAGCTTGCCTACTCTTGGTAAAGATCGGCTGTCTACTTGAACAGAGAATAAGATGGCAATCGGGCATGAATTCACGGGTCTCCATCCTCATAAACTTACCTATACTGGCCATCACCCCATCTGCTTTCCTTCTGCCTTGGGCTAAGCTTTTCACATGGGTCTCTGAGTCCACTTCTCTTGACTCCTCCAGGACACTGCCTTCGGTAATCACATACTCAAGTCCTTTTTGGCTTCCTGCCTCTCTTAATTCTGCCTCTGAGAGCTCCCACCTCGTTCTTCTCACTCAGGGTACTGTAATACGACTGTTCATCAGCTACCCTTCAGAAAGCTTTGTTTAATGTAGAGCTGGGGATCAGACCCAATATCTCACATAGGCTAGGCAAGGGCTCCATCACTGAACTACATCCTTGGGCCTAGAGACTTCACCGAAACCACTCTCCGCTGTTTTCAGTTCTTATCCTATACGCCTTCTCGTTCAACAAATATTTAACACTTGTTTATGTTAAGCCTTGTCCTAAGTACAGGGTTCAATAATGAATGAAAACATTTTAAAAAACCTATCTTCAGAGATAATAAAGACAGATCATGGTGAAAGAGACAGAAAATAAACGAAGTTTTTAAATGTGCATGTCACCATGGTAAGGTTTTGAAAGCAGAGAAGGAGACAGTGAGTGCCAGGTGCAAAGCGGGAAACACGGCCATCTGATCATGTGATGAATTTCTAGATGGTTTTCAAAAGTAGTGGTGATCAGAGAAGTTGGTGGCCCCGAAAACTGACACTAAGGATGGAGGGATGAGTTAGTAACAGAGGAAGGGAGGAAAAGGGCCTTGAGATAGGAGCATTCTTGGGACCTGGTTCACGGCCACCACTGCCATCTCTGTCACAATGCACCCCATCTCTCTTCTAGTTTCTGCTCCTTCCAAATGGCCCTCCCACAGCCCCTCAGATACTGTCAGAAAGTGCGATTTTCCCTCTGCTCTCCTAAAGTCACAGTGGTACAGATTCCAGCAGCAAAGGGCGGAGAAACAGGCCAGGTTATCAGTGTATGCAGTGACATGGCTCAGGGGACGTCAGCGAACGGTGACACAAAGCAGTGGCTTAAAACTCTGCCTAACCCCAAGGGAGGCCTTACCCTCTCTGAGGAGTGGATGGGGGTGGGATGGGGGAGGTGGGGAGGAGCGGGAGAAGGGGAACCGGGATTGGTATATAAAATGAAAAAAAAAAACTTTAAAAACAAAAAGAACACTCTGGCTAATATGACATCTCCACAAGTAACAAGAGACTGTCAAGAAATGACAAGATGAAGAATAGCGGTTTTTAGAGTCCAGAGACAGGAAGCCAAGGAACAGCAACAATGTGGGAGCAGACCAATGGGGTGAGGATGGAGTCCTCCTTCTGGTGCCATCTCTAACCCGACCACACATCGTCTCCAGGAGCCTGGGGAGGTGGTTCAGCAGTCAACACGGCTTTCTGCACTGGCAAGGACTGGAGGGCAGCTCCCAACACCCACAGCACGTGATTGCTGTCACCCACAACTATAGCTCCAGGGGTCCCAACGCCCCTTCTGGGCTCCACAAGCACTTGCACACACACACACACACACACACACACACACACACACACACACACACACGATGATGATAATAATAGCAAATCTTTTTTAAAAAAAGAATTGTCTTCAGTAAAGCAGAATTTCTATCCTGTGTTCTGGTGTAACAGGCAGAGAACAGAACTCTACCTCTACTGGCGACTTCTCATGCTGTTAATGATGTATCTATGAAGCTCTTAGTTCTGAAATAGTAGATATGGCTATAATTTTGGCAAAATAGATAAATATGGATGATAGATTATGATAGATCCAAATGATACCAGGCAGTCAGCAAGTAGATGTCAGCCACATAAGCTATTTTCCTAGGGTTAATTTTTGTATCACTATTCAGAAATTTTTAAGTAACATTTTCTTCTTTTAAAAATACTGTTTTGTGATTTTGTTGTTGTTGTTGTTAACTTTCACATGGCATCCATGAGGAAGAAAAGCGGAAGACTAGAACACCAGAGGGAATCAAAGTACCCTGTTGCCTTGTTTGAGGAAAGAAACACTGAGGAAGCCCTGATCCTCTGGCTGAGCTATCACTTACACCTGAGGTATTATGCTTTAGCAACTGCGAAATATTACATAGACCAAGAAAAAGAAAATAAGGATGCTAAGCTTTTGCTACTTAAAATGTAATTTGAGCTGGAGATGGCTCAGTGGCACCGGATACCCTCACAGAAGATGTAAGTTTGGTTCCTGGCACCCATGTGGGGCCACTCACAACTACCTGTAAGGCCGGCTCCAGGGGATCTGACGCCCTCTGCAGCCACTGCACTCATGAGCACAAACTCACACACAGATACACACAGACACAGAATTTAAAATAAAAATATTTTACAAATAAACTAAAACTTCACTGAAGGAAGGGCTGGATTTTGTGTGTATGTTTTCTCAAATGAGGAAAACAAATTTAAGAGTTAGCTTTCTTCCTAGACATCTGCATTATTTATCTAAAATTTCAAATAACATACAACCTCAACACAAATTATCATAAAAACTGCTATCATTAAAAAAAAAAAAAAAGAAAAGAAAACAGCTAAAGCATCTAGAAAAAAACCAAAACCACCAGAACTGATGACTCATGCTTGTAATCCCAGCCTTCAGGAAGTTGAGGCAGGAGAGGTCCTCCAAGTTAGATGTTATCTTGAGCTAGATAGTAAGTTCCAATCTAGCTTAGACTACAGAGTAAGACCCTGTTAACAAGCAAACAAACAAGCAACAACAACCAAGATCCTAGAAAAAAGAAGACTACAACCATATAGTCACAAAGTAAAATGACAACATCACAAGAGAAAAAACAATGCTTTTATAAATTAGAGTATGAGTCATGCAACTTTCATCATGAGATGAATGTTTTCTATAAAGCATACATACTGTTATAAAACACTGTGCAATACTTACACCTTCTGCATATTGCAAATATCGTTTATTAGTTTCCTGTTTACCAAATGTCTCCAAAAATTTTTGACGATAAGCAAGAACTGTATCAACATGGGTTTTGTATTTTACAGCCAACTCCAGTGCCCTGTAATGAGAAATTACACAGATTATCATCGGTATCACTGTGTCTAAACCACAGAGTGTTGGGATTACAGGGAGGACCAATGGCTGCTGTGCTTACCCTACAGTCTGGAAAGCCCTTTTTGTTCCGCCCTCACTGTATTTTTTCAAAGCCCAGATGAGACTCGACCCCTCCTTGCTGCCCAGCTACTCTTGTACAAATGCAACACATAAGTGCGGTGTCGTTTTTGCCTCCTATTGTGCTAGCACTGCTTACACGAGTGTAAGCATGAGTGTAATACACGAGGTGTGTATCACAGACTCTATGGTGGCCTACACGTGTTCTGAAGGGAGAGCTAGTCTTCACTTCCTCTGGTGAGTACTGCAGAGGACATGGAGGAAAACACTCAGTGAAACTGGTAAACCATCAAAAGAAAATACTTGACATTTTGTGAACCTATAATAAACTTATGGAATTAAAAAGTGACATTACTATGTCAAATTTAAAATCTTATACAGTAAAACATTAATATTAAACCAGTATGACAAGTGCTATTACTATTCGTGTCTTGGAAAATAGCATACCAGGGTGGCAAGGTGTCTTAGCAGGTAGAGGTACTTGCCACCAAGCCTGATGACCTGGGTTTAATTCATAGGACCAACACGATAGAAAGAACCAACTCCCCAAGTTGTCTTCTGACTTCCACCCATGCACATGTGCACAAATTAACCAATAAATCAATTAATTAATTAAATTTTAAAAAATTAAAGAAAATGTTAGGAAGCCATTGAAATTTTATAATTCAATAAATGTGTCTATAAAACTATGCTATGTTAAGGTAAGCTTTCATTTAATATAGGAAAATTACTAAAATCAGTAGTATCACACCAAAGAGAAATGTTTACCCTGGGGAAAACCTGCAAGGAAGTGAACACATTATCTCAGCCCAGGCTTCCATGTAAGTGTGACGAGGGCCTGTGCAGGACTCATAGGACCTGAGTCAAGAAAAGCCAAGTGGAGCATGTGTCTCTCCACTGTCTATGTCATCTATTTCAAGGCATGGGTAACAGTCACAAAAGTAGCCAAAAGTGCATCAATTATCAAGTTCTCATGCATTCTATTAGGCCACGACATGATCAGAACAACTATGATTTATCTGATGCAGCTATTATAGATCTGTTATTTTAGATAAAACTAAACATTAATATTTTATAACTTGCGACTCTTCAGTATTAGCCAAACTAAATAATATCTTTTGAAAGACTTTTTGGAGCCAGAAAGACAGCTCAGCAGGGAAAGGTCCTGGCCATGCAAATCTGGCAGCCTGTGTTCCATCCCTGGCACCAACATAAAGGTGAAGAGAGAGAACCAATTCCACAAACTGGTCCTATGACCTCCATGTTTACACTGTGGCATGTGAACTCCCCCCACATAACACTCTTTCTTTCTTTCTTTCTTTCTTTCTTTCTTTCTTTCTTTCTTTCTTTCTTTCTTTCTTTCTTTTTTTCTTTCTCTCTCTCTCTCTCTCTCTCTCTCTCTCTCTCTCTCTCTCTCTTACACATAATACACACACAGAGACACACACTAAACTTAGAAATTTAAAGTATTTTGAATAACAGTGTGTATTGACAATTAATAGGCAATTGAACGAGCTATCAAAAACAATATAAAAAAATGTGAATGTAACTCAGTAATACCACAGATGGGAATGCCAAAATAAAGAAACATGATTTCTTAAAAGCCAGATCAAAATATCAACATATGTTATATATTACTGTGGTGGTTTAATGAGAATGGCACCCCATAGGCTCATAGATTTGAATGCTTGGTCACCAGGGACCGGCACTATTGAAAGGATTAGGAGGTGGGGCCTTGTTGAAGTAGGTAAAGTCCTGTTGGAGGAGCTGTGTCACTGGGGGTGGGATTTGAGGTTTCAAGAGCCCCAGCCAAGCCAGTGGCTCTCTCTTCCTACTGCCTGTGGCTCTGGGTGTAGAACTCTCAGCTACTTCTCCTGTACCATGTCTGCCTGTACGGTGCCACCATGTTCCCTGCGATGATGAAATGGACTAAACCCCTGAAGCTACAAGCAAGACCTAATTAAATGCTTTCTTTTATAGGAGTTGCTGTGGTCATGGTGTCTCTTGACAGCAACAGAGCACTGACTGTCATAGACTCCCAGAGTTCTCTGATTTTGTGCAACTTTAAGTCTTTTACAGAAAAATGAGCCACGCAGATGGGGACTGGAGTGAAAAATAAAAGGCAACAATGAAGTAACAGAGACTCTGACGAGCAGAGGTAGTACAGATGCCTTATTCCTTCCAGCCCTCCATCTGCCCAAGCCTCTGATCCTGCTGGGCTGTGTGTCAGTGGAGACTCTGGTGACTCACACTACTGGCCCCTTACAGTAAGTGACGGGCTGGGACATCTGCCTGCAAAAGAGAAAGCAGGCATGCATAGGCAGCCATTCTGTACCGGGGCTTTTCAAAAATTCTAAGGAAGTCATTTGGTATGCAAACATCAATACATTTAGTTATGCAGAAAAGACAATGTAATGTCTAATCCTGTATTCAGAGGGTAGGTCCCAAGTATTATCTACATTACTGTCATTATTATAATAATAAAACATGCATTAATTATTTGAAGAGTAATGGCTGAAAGTATTTTACATATGTGCTATTTTAAGTAGTCTCTAAATGCATACACACTGGGTAAAAATGTTTCTCCACCACATTTAGGAGGGAACTTACTTCAAATTATATAAGGGTTTTGGGAACAGTGAGTCTCTAGTTTTAAAATGGTTTGGCAACCAAACAAATGTGACATTAGATTCTAGGGCTGGAATAAGTCCATGTATTTTAAAAAGGAAGAAGTTATATAAAAAGATATGATAACTTCTAAATATGATCTTTTGCATAACTTGAACAAATCAAAAGCACTTTATATAACTGGTAGATGATTAGGAATTATTTTATTAACACTTATACAAAGGATCAATGTGGTTACATGGAGCTTTCATTTCTTCCTCTCCTAACTTCAGTTTCTCAGAGAACATTAACTCAATGTCCAAAGTAGACACAAACAGCTAAGCTGCCTACCCACAAGTCTTTAGGCTCTGCATTCTACTAGGGTGCAGGCAGTCTCCAAATTCTAATATGAAATACAGATGCACAACCAGTAAGAGCATGTTTCTCAAGCAGAGTACACATGAATGAATTAAAACCTATCCCCTTCTAGATGATCTCAACAGAGGTAGAGTTCAGGGACCTCAGAAGTAATCTACTATATTATCCAACACTTCCTTCTATCCTTCAAGAATTAAGAGATCTAGCAGTGACCATCAATGCTTGCTGATATCATAAAACCACAAATGACCCAGTCATTATAGAAATACACATACCACCAGCTACAGTGTTTAGTCTCTCTCTACCCATCTCCCACTACCCTTAAACCTATAAGGCTCTAGATTTGTGACTAATTTGTTGCTAATTCAGGAGACAGTCACCAAAAAGATGTAATCAACAATGTCAAGATGATAGGAAATTCTAAAGGTCCAGTATCTTCAATGGGAAAATTATAAGCAAACACAAAATGAAATAGAACCTGTCTAAGAATGTAGCAACTAATCGCAGCATATGGGTCTTTTTGGGTCTCCATTCAAACCATAAAACACTTGTAAATAACAGAGACATAAGAACACTCTATATAATTTCTGATCATTTTTAAGTGTGATCATGGTATATGGCTACTAAAATCTTTTATAGATACACTTAATATAGATAAAATGTGACAATTGTAGTCTGTCTTAAAATAAATGGTAAGAGAAGGGAGGATATAAAGACTGTACAAAAGCTGATCAGTGCTGAAGCTGACTGTTATCACACTATTTTTTGTGCTTTTGCATAACAAGGTTTTTTCAATTTCTTCTGTTTGGTTCCTCCTGACATATTTTGCTAAATACTCTTTTTCTCCTTGCATATACTAGGCAAGCATTCTATAAATCAAGAGCAACTTCAAAGCACAGTCTTGTGTGTGTGTGTGTGTGTGTGTGTGTGTGTGTGTGTGTGTGTGTTTGTGTGTGTAAGTCAGAAGGTGACACTGGGTGTCGTCATCACTTGGTCTCCACCTTACTTTTTAAAAATGTTTTTCATAACTAATTAAACTTGTTCTTTGACATTTTCAAACATGTATAAAATTCACTCTTTGTTATTCTCACCTTCCACTCTCTCATCTCCCTCCCACCAGTCCCCCTCCTACAAACCTCTCTCTCTCTCTCTCTCTCTCTCTCTCTCTCTCTCTCTCTCTCTCTCTCTCTCTCTCTCTCTCTCTCTCACACACACACACACACACACACACACACACACACACATTCATATCTTTTTGTTGTGTTTGGTGACCCACTAAGTTTAACCAGGGTCCTCTGTGTTACCTTGGTGAAAATTATTCAGTGACTCCCCAGACCCCAGAATCTTTCAGTAGCCTATATTAGAACAAGAAGAGGAATGGCCACAGAACCCCTTCCCAGCCATAACTGACTGCTGACAGGGCCAGTTTTGAGCAGGTAACCAGAGCTGCAGTGAGATCAGGATTGCAGTGTCTGTCATGCCCAGAAGAGAGCAGTTTGAAGCAGTTCTCCCTGTCTTCCGGCCCTATATTCTTCCTGCTCCCTCTTCTGAGATTTCCCCAAGCCTTGGAGGGGACATTATAAATGTCGTGTTAGGTCTGAGCACTCATCTGTCACTCTACCTTACTTTTTTAAGATAGGGATCTAACTGCACATGGAGCTTGCCAATTCAGCTCAACTGGCTGGCCAGCAAACCCCAGGGATCCTTCCTCTCCACCTCCCCAGGGATCCTTCCTCTCCACCTCCCCAGGGATCCTTCCTCTCCACCTCCCCAGGGATCCTTCCTCTCCACCTCCCCAGGGATCCTTCCTCTCCACCTCCCCAGGGATCCTTCCTCTCCACCTCCCCAGCACCATGATTACAGTCATGTTGCTGTACCCAGGTTTTTATGTGGGTGCTTGGAATCCAAACACAGGTCCTTACACGCTTGAGTGGCCAGCACTTTTCCAAGTAAATTGTCTTCCTAACCCCACTGAATCCTCTTCCTAAGCAACCCTAAAATATGGGCATTCCGGAAGACTGCACTGCCCTCTACTCTTTGTAGACGTTCATCAGTAACCCATGGCCTCATACTCTCTATTGACTGACAGCTCCTTAAAGAATTTACTCAAAGTCTTGGAGCACCCTGGAACTTGACAACTGTAAATCCTACTCCTTTATAAAGCTTCATGACCTTGACAAAGGCAATGCACCACCATCTATAGTGGGATTTGATGCCCTCTTCTGGAATAAATGCATACAGGCAGATAGAGCACTCATATACACAAAATAAATAAATGAATCTTTAAAAAAAAGATTTTGTACAGATTAACCACTACCTCATACTCCCCACAAAACAAATAATCCACCATGAAGTAGAGTTCAGGCCTCCACAATGCTCCACAAAAGAATGGGCTTTTCTGCTGCTAAAAGTACATGACTAAATATATGTCCTAATTGCTTTTCCTTTTAGACACAACCCCTATGCATTTTTTAAACCATCATTTGATAGGGCACCTCAACTACAGAGAGCGTTGTTTGTGAGGATGGTCGCCTGCCCCGTCCTAAGAAAAATCAGAAATCTATGTGAAGTAAAAATGAGATCTTTCTGAAAAGCTCACTGAGCTTTAGTTAGCTGTCAGCCTGACACAAGCTACAATCACCCTGGAGGAGTTTTAATTACAGAGCTGTCTGCATTAGGTTGGCTGTGGGCATGTCTGTCAGGTATCTTCTTAATTGTTAATTGAGGTGGGAAGACTGACTCTGACACCGCTCTATGGCTGGGCCTGAACTGTGGAAGTGAAGAAAGCTGCCTGAGCACGGACAGCAGCAGCGAGCAAGGCTGCCTAGTCTCGCTTTGCTCTGACTGTGGATGTAATAACAGAGCTGAAAATTCTCTCTTCACTCCCCAAATGATGAACTGTAACTTGGAAATGTGGCCAAATAACCCCTTTCTCTAAACACACACACACACACACACACACACACACACACACACACACACACACACACACACCACTTTACCCTTAAGCTGCTGTGAGCTTGAGGCAAGACTAGGCTATATAGCAAGACCATCTCAACTGCTCCCCTACCAAATGTATTTTGTTGCTTTTAGTCAAGGGAAATGTGAAGAAGAAATAGCTACAGAATCTGTAGTCTGAGAGAGTTATGAATCTCACTAGTGAAGGATATGTGGGTTATTATTGGATCTACAATGGTGTCCTGCTTGTAAGATATTCTAAGAACAATGGTGTATAATGTTCTATTAGTTACTTAATATAGTTCACTAATATTACTCATATCCTATCTCTAATTACCTTACAATTGAAATGTTCTGGAAGAATGAACATCTTTCCTGATCTTCTATACACTATACAACAGTAACAAACTCACGTAAATAAAGCCCAAAGATAGAGCAGCTGAGTTATACAGATGGTATTGCATGAGAGTATAAACAGATTAAGGCATATTACTCACAAAATTAACAAAATATATTTTGTTGCTTCTATTAAGGGAAATGTGAAGATAAAATAGCTATAGAATTTGTAGTCTGAGAGTTATGAATCTTTTTTAAATTTTATAATTAATTTAACTTTACATATCAGCCACGGATTCCTCTGTCCTCCCTCCTCCCACCCCACCCCCACCTTCTCCCCAATCCACCTCCCATCCCCACCTCCTCCAAGGCAAGGTCTCCCCTGGGGAGTCACCTCAGCCTGGTAGATTCAGTTGAGGCAGGTCCAGTCCCCTCCTCCCTTTACCCAGGCTGAGCAAAGTGTCCCTGCATAGGCCCTAGGTTCCAAAAAGCTCATGCACTAAGGACAGGTCCCGGCTCCACCGCCTGGGAGCCTCCCAAACAGTTCAAGCTAATCGACTGTCTCACTTATCCAGAGGGCCTGGTCCAGTTCCACGGGGGCTCCTCAGCTATTGGTTCATAGTTCATGTGCTTCCACTAGTTTGGCTATTTGTCCCTGTGTTTTTTCCAATTATGGTCTCAATATCTCTTGCTCATATAATCCCTCCTCTCTCTCACCGATTGGACTCCTGGAGCTCCACCTGAGGCTTGGCCGTGGATCTCTGCATCTGCTTCCATCAGTCACTGGTTGAGAGTTCTATCATGTTAGGGTGTTCGGCCATCCTATCACCAGTAGGTCATTTCAGGCAGTCTCTCGACCATTTCCAGCAGTCTATTGTGGAGGTGTCTTTGTGGATTTCTGTGGACCTCTCTAGCACTCTGCTTCCTCCTATCCCCATGGGGTCTTCATTTATCATGGCATCATTTTCTTTGTTCTCCCTCTCTGTTCTTGATCCAGCTGGGATCTCCCGCTCCCCTAAGCTCTCTTTCCCTCAAACCTTGCCCTTCATTATCCCCCTCACGTCCAGTTTGCTCATAAAGATCTCATCCATTTCTCTGTCGTTGGGTGATCCCTATGTCTTTCTTAGGGTCCTCTTTACTAGGCAGCCTCCCTGGAGTTGTGAGTAGCAGTCTTGTCATCCTTTGTTTTACATCCAGTGTCCTCCTATGAGTGAGTACATACCATGTTTGTCTTTCTGAGTCTGGGTTACCTCACTCAGGATGATTTGAGTTATGAATCTCACTAGTGAAGGATATGTGGGTTATTATTGGATCTACAGTGGTGTCCTGCTTGTAAGATATTCTAAGAATAATGGTGGCACAAAGCTTGTTGGAATCACTAACCAAGAACTGGTGTGACTTAAGGGCCACTCCCAAAATGGAACCTGTACTCAACACTGCTTGGGTGACCAAGAACCGGAGGTTAAACAGCCCAGGTACCTAGGGTAAAACCAAATAGTTCTGGTCTAAAACAAGAACAGGAAAAAGCCATAGTAATAACATGGCTCCTAATGACATCCTGCTGTACTCATAGAGCAGTGCCTTGATCAGCCATCCCCAGAGAGGCTTAGGAACAAGCCTACAGCAGATGGGAACATATACAGAGACCACAGCCAGACATTAAACAGGAAGTGAGAGACCTTGGAACGCTAGGTCCTAAACAGGATGTCTCTCTCCATCAAATCCCTCCACAGAGCTCAGGGAACCCCATGGAAGAGGAAGCAAAAAGAGAATAAGAGCCAGAGGGGATGGAGGACACCAAGAAAACAAGACCCTCTAAATCAACACGAGCAAAGCTCACATGAGCTCACTGAGACTGAAGCAGCATGCACAGGACCTGGGATCATGGCTTCCAATTTAGTGTTTTATGGGATTCCCGATTGTGAGAATGAGTGGGTCTCTGTTTCTTGTGCCTTCTCGGGCTCTGTTTATTTTTATCCAATTCTAATACGTTAGCTTTTGTTTTATCTTATATTTTACTTTGTTATATCTTCATATTATCTCATAGAAGCTGCTCTATTCTAATGACAGACAGTAAGGGACTGGCTCCAGAGAGGAGGGGAGGTGGGTGGGAAGGAACTGGGAGGCAGAGAGGGAGGGAAAACTATAATTAGGATATATTATGAGAAAAGAATCTATTTTCAATAAAAGGGGGGAAAAGGAAGATATGTGGATTATTTTTGATTCCCAGAGAAAAACAAGTGCAGAAAAGACATTTTGGACATGGTAAGGTATGTTTCATAATCCAGTAATTTCTGGGTCACAGTCACACCGTTTTGTTCACTGTGAGACACACATGTAAGGGACTGATAGGAGGAAAGTGTCAGGAAGAACAGCTGACACTTTCTCAGCGGGGGTGAAGGCTGCTTCTGAGCACTCCTTACCACAAGCCTCTCTTCCTCCGTCCCTCTGAGCACTTGACCCCTCCAGCCCTGGCTCTCCCTCTCTCTGGTTTGTGGGATCACTGCAGTGTCTCTTGCATCTACCCGCAAGCACAGGGGAGGCGGCCTCACTCTACACATGCTCCAGTGATTGCATCTGTTCTCACGTCGACTGCTCCATTTGCTTCTGAGTTCTCAGTCTACAAGTCTCCTCCCGATCTCTGGAGTTCAAGTCTTCAACTGATCATTACTACCTAGCTCATAATAAGTCTTTCAAATTCAACTTGGCTATCATGAGATGCACTGTCTTCCCTACCAAATCCACCATTAGTACCATCTCTCCTGTACTAAAATTACACATTTGGGAGACATCTTAAGACTCTTTTCTTCTTCAGACCTCAACTTCTAATCAATTACAAGTTCAGACAAAACATTAATTTCCACAAATGATATTTTCCAGGCTTGAAAATGTTAGGATCCACCAGACAGAATACTCACAAATATAAAATGAACAAATTTTCTTGTAGCATTAGAAAACTATTAAATATACCAGAAACTACAATTATCTAAGTTGCAGACAGAAGGCATGAAGGTCAAAGGGGTCTTGGAACCGAGGAAGCGTTCTTATTACCTTTCCCAGTTATAGAGATTAATGTTGATCTGGATTGCTTGATAAATGAGGCCAGCCTGGAGAAGTAATGTCTCAGCCTCCTGTATGTTCCCACTAAACATTAGTATGTGGGCCATTTTTGACTCTTTAGATGGAAGATCTTTTATAGCATTGATGTATCGAACTTTATCAATCTAAAAAAGGGAGAGAAACATATCACAAGTCAGTAATAATACAAATATAATAAGTTATGTTAAGAAAAAACTCATGTGGCCAGGCAGCGATGGCACACGCCTTTAATCCCAGCACTCGGGAGGGAAAGCCAGGCAGATCTCTGTGAGTTCGAGGCCAGCCTAGTCTACAGAGCGAGATCCAGGACAGGCACCAAAACTGTACAGAGAAACCCTGTCTCGAAAAACCAAAAAGAAAAAAGAAGAAACTCATGTACACATACACAGATATGATTTCCTTACTTCACCAATTGCCGCGTAGGCTATCTCCGCAGTAATCATATCTCGATTAGCAACCGCCATAGCCGCCAGGCAAGCCCACATGCTTTGCTCCTAAAGTGAAATACAGAGGAGGTATCTTAAGTAGGCAGCCAAACTACCTGTAAGCAGTGGTTTGAATTCTAAGGGTGATACAACTAAGTAATTAATTTACCAACAAAATATTATGAAACATGACATTGAAAAAAACTAATAATAAAAAAGTTATATAGAAGCCAGGCATGGTAGCACACTTTTAATCTCAGCACTTGGGAGACAGAGGTAGGCAGGTGTCTGTGAGTTCAAGGCCAGTCTGGCCTACACAGCAAGTTCAAGGCAAGCTGGGGCTACATAGTAAGACCCTTTCTCAAAAAAAAAAAGAAAAAAAATTCACTGTAGGTTTCTATTTTAAAAACATTATCATCACAAAGAGAACTTCTTTTGAACATAATTTTTTATTTCTAGTTACTAAGGATTTCTTTTCTACTTTATAACTCAAGATGATGAGTTTCCACTTTTTTTAAAGAAGTGACAAGAAATATAACTTACAGGGAATAAGAGGAATAGTGAGGTTCTCACACAATGCCACCAATAAGCCGGTATAAAGAAAAACATCTAAATGCCATTTCAGAAATACGTATCTAAGGAATGTTACCTGGCAGTCAATAAGAAGGGCCGTGTTCAAGCATGTTTGGAAGACACTGGGTATAACCAAGTTAGGAAATGGTGATCTAAAACAAAGATTTGTTTGTTTTGTTCTTTTGGGTTTTTTTCAAGATAAGTTTTCTCTGTGTAACCCTGACTGCCCTGGAACTCACTCTGTAGACCAAGCTGGACTCGAACTCAGAGATCCACCTGCATCTACCTCAGGAGTGCTGGGATTAAAGGCACAGTACTTATAAAATAAACACTTTTAACCTTAGCTATAAAAAAGAATATTTGAGGCGGCTGAGAAGTATATAACCCAGCTTCCACTCAGATCTCATGAGTCAGAGCCCCACTGAGGGAGAACTTGGGAACCTGACTTCTGGAAAGAGCCACCGAATGGTTCCGTGTGCAGTGGAGAGCACCTACTCATCTAGAGACAGCTCCTCAGAGGACAGTGCAAAAATCTACTCCTCTGTACTCCACAAATTGTTCGAGGAGAGAACTAAAGATATGGTCCTGTTCACAGCGTTCCTAACCCTTAACTGTTATCATTACTCATCTTTCACAATGGAAACTGAAGCATAATGTATACACAACATGCACAGTACCTTAACAAAGCGGCAAAGCCTTACAGCATCTTCCCACTTTGAGCTGCTCACATACTCATGGAGGATGGCAGGGTACGGTGATATGCTGATGTGTACCAGGGAGCCATCAGCTTTCCTTATAGTCACCTGATTTCCAACAAAACTCACTATATGGGGGTTTTTACTATATTCACTGTTGAAAACAAACAAAGGAAAACTTACAGCTCTATTCTGCATAATTTTTATATGTATTAAATGTGGGAAATAACTCTAACGTACATAATCTTCAAAATTCACCCCCCATTTAACTCCAAAAAGAATACATATTCAAATAAATATTTCAATATTACATGTAGATGATAGATATACACTTGAAGCAAAATATACCAACAATTTAGAGTGGCAAAAGTTATTCCATATTCGATTACTCCCCTGTTTGGATCCCTGTGGTAAGTAAGGACTGTTCCCCTGTGGAGTTCGTTAGAGGTGGAGCCCGGTGAGGTCTGCTCAGGGAACAGGGCACCGCCTGGGAAGGCTCTCCCAGGACCAGTTCCTTCACTCATCCCCTTCCCTGCCTTCAGTGAGCAGTCTGGCTCCTCTACTGCCCCTGCCATACACACTCTACTGCCACAGGCCTACAGGCAATGGGGCCATTTGATCATGGACTAGAACCTCTGAAACACTGCCCAAATACCTGTTTTCTTTTCCTAAGCTGCCTGTCTTGAGTACTGTTATAGTAACAGAGCGTGAAACATATCTATTTCCTTGAATCTTAAATTATGAAAACAAATAATTTAGCTATTGGTTTTTCAAAATATTTAAAGGAAAAATAGGTAAAAAAAAAAAATTAAGGTTAATTCCAAAATTATTTCCTCCTAGTAAAAACAGATGAAGTTTCAGTAAGGAGACTGGCATCTTTTCATGACTTCAGCAATACTTTTTGTTGTTGTTTTTCTGAGACAGAGTCTTACTGTGTAGTCCTTCTGGGCCTGAACTCACTCTGTAGCTCAGGCTGGCCTAGAACTCACAGAGATCCTCTTGCCTCTGCCTCCTGAATACTAGGATCAAAGGTGTGTGCCACCATGTCTAGCTAATTTATAAATACTTTTTAAATAAACTTTTGTTTTGGTGCTTTTCTTGTTTTGTTACAGTTGTGAACTTAAACACTAAAAGTAAACTCAAAACAGATTTGAAAATCACAGTAAAGCTGAGACCTAAAAATATCTAACTTGCTGCTTTTTGAAGAGTAAGAAATTTTTCTCTTGAGAATTTAGGAATAATTTTCCTGACACATAAAAGTTTTATTTTTTTTAAAGCTTTTCAATAACTTTCATTTAACCTACCTTTAATATCACCCAAAAATTCAACTGAGGAGATGCATACACTCCTGGGACTCTTAGAGTCAATGAAAATCTGTATACTGAGTAGCTGTCATGAGGGTTTATATTGGTGAAAAATCTTCAGACTTTGGTGTAAAAATCACTAAATCACACTGAAAAAGCTCACCTGAGCTATCATTGAATAAGACCAAACTTGAAAACTATACTCATGTATAAAGGATGAGTAAGTAGTCCATATTTTATTTTCAATTTAAGTCTATCCCTTAAATCTCAACAAGCCAACTTTAGCTGAACAATTTACTTAGCTGAGTCTGATTAAACTTTAAAAATATACCCAGAAAAAAGCATGGCAATTAGAACTTTATTTATAACACAGAATCTTGTGTGACACAACATTACCTTGCATCTCTTTCATACAATGTTTTAGGCAAAATTTCTCTGTCCACATAAATGGTATTAGGGTAATACCACACTGTGAATCGAGTATCTTGAAGTCCACAGAGGATATTGCATGTATCACACCATGCCAACGTATGCACCATGGTTCCTTAATTTAAAAAGAATAGTCATGGTTCATTAGTGTCAACAGATATTATCTTTAAAATCAGCTGACAAACAAGATCCTAATTAATGTAATAGGTATATCTCTACTTTTTGCCTATAACAGTGAACAGATGCAAAAACTCAGGAAAATGAAAATACTGAAATGTTCTACCTAGAACAATTCTGTTTTTAATCAACAGGTGTTTCAATGCTGATTTAGTCACAAAACTAAAATTTGCTATTAAAATTGAGTTACTAAGCAGTGAAGAAATGCAGACTAAAATTCACATATTTATTCAAACATTAAGGTAGTTAGTACGTGATAGACAGTCTAAGAAAATTGACAATAATTAAAATTTTAAGTGTGTAGAAATTATTTTACCAAGTTTAATAATCTGTTCTTCTTTCCCAAATCGTTTCACTGAGGTGATGTAGAGGTCTCTATTTTTATCAATGAAAGCAATTTTTCTGTCATTGGTGAGTCCTTTTTGATCCAGAGCAATTTCTGAGATTTCATTCTAAAATTCCAAAAAGTATGTAAGTACTGCATTCATTTTAGTGCTTGACATATGATCATTTAAATTAATTACCAGTACATTTCTGCTCTTAAAGATCAATTAAACCAATTGTGGTGGCAACTGCCTATACTCTTGGCACTCTGGAGCCAGAGGCAGAGGGTGACAAACTCTAGGTCAGCCAAGGAGATAGTACGGGATCCTGTACTGAGCATAAAAACAAACAAACAAACAAACAAATACATCAATTACATGTCAATTATCTACTCAAAATAATAAAATGCCCCTATTAAATTATTTTATTTCTTTTTTAAGCCCAGGGAACATAGATTTAAGGAAAAGTGAGAAATAACTCCCAAGAATGGGACGGGGTCCTAGAAAGGAATACCCCTTATAGAGTAATTTTAGGTTGGTAATAACCACTAACTCAAGAGAAGCACTGAATGCAGTTACTTTGCTGGCAGCCCCAGGGAAGGGGGTTCCTTAAAATATTCTAAAGCAGTATCTACACTGATCCTCTAACCACTGCCCTGTCCTTAGCTGGCAGAGTGACAGAGTGGAGGGATAAGACAAGTCGCAGTATCACATCAGATCTACGTTAACTAAAAGGTTTCCTGTAAAATTTATTCTAAGTAGATTGCCTCACACCTATATTTTAAAGATTTGTTAAGTAAACTTTAGAAATACGGGAATATCTCGTGTTTCTAGAATATTAAAATTTACAGTTTTTTTTTCATGTCCTTTCCTGTGAAACAGAAAATGTGATGTAGACATTATGCTTCCCAAATAAGACCCATAGTCAGTTATTTGGGGGGTGAGGGGGTGGGAGGGGAGTTGTCAGAAAAAGCTAATAACAAGTACATCCAGAACTTATAACTTAGACTTCCAACTTCAAGATCTTTGCTTTTCTATAATAGAATATTTCTGAACTATTGAATTAATCTATCCTATTAGCTAATAAGATGAAGTTTCTTAGAACTCAAACACTTTAGGATGGGTTCACTTCAGTCCAATTGATGAGTGATTTGTATGCTGTCTACCGTGTCTGAAGACTTTGCTAGGAACTATGGATTCAACAAGCATCAAAATTATACCATCAATTGTTGTGTCTACGTTTATATACATAACATCTTTTAAAAAAACACATATACCTTTATTCAATTGGTGGACCAGTCATTTTACTTCATAATATATATTTAAAAGGTAGCCCCTCTGGAACTTAATTCATATTTTAAACAAGACAATAATGCATGGAATCTTTTTTTTTTAAGACAGGGTTTCTCTGTGTATCCTTGGCTATCTTAGAACTTGTTCCATAGACAAGGCTGGCCTCAAACTCAGAGATCCACCTGCCTCTGCCTCCAAAGCACTGGGAATAAAGTTGTGCATCACCAGGGCCCGGTTTTGTTTCATGAACATTAAAGCACTCATTAAGTACTACGATCCTAGTATTTTAAAAATAGAAACCTTTCAAGTCAATTCTCTTTACAAGTAAAGGAGAGAGATGGTGGGGGTTAAGAGTGCTTGCTGAGTGGTCATGAGGACCAGAGTTCCCATCCCAACACCGGCCGCACACATGGTACATGCCTGTAACCCCAGATCGGAGGCAGGGTGCAGGCAGAAATGTCTCTGGGGCTCCAGCTTTTGGCTTACTAGAGAAAACTGATGGCCCAGGCTCATGAAAAAAAGATCCTGTCTCAAAGGAATAGGTGTGAGATGATAGAAGAGAATACCTGGCCACCTCTTCTGGCTTCTATGTTCAAGTACACACGCTTGAACACACATACACAAATAAATATGTTGTAAAATGAGTACTTATCGCCACCAAAAGAAGGTAATGTTGGTGGAGCATTAGAAATAGTTAGATAGATGATTCTGGTTTCTAAGGAAGTTAAATTCAGACACAGACAGTAATGACGTCTGGGTACAAAGAGGCCGGGGATGCTCGTCACTCAGCAGAGTGTCCCTGTCCTCTTGCCCAGCCCCCTCTCTGCTTCTGTTCGAGTCCTCCTGAGCCACTCTTTCCAGTGGGACACGAAAGCAGGGTGAGTTCATTTGGTCCCTCCCTTGCCCTACATTAACTGATAATCATCTAGTAATGCACAGACTTAATTTAGGTGTGGTGGCACATGCCTGGAATCCTAGCACTTGGGAGGTAGAGGCAAGAGGATCAGGAGTTCAAGGTCATCCTCAGTTACATAGTGAGTTTGAGTCAGCCTCAGCTAGACTGGAAACTTAGATACCGAGCCACTGGGCATATTAAATAAACTGATACTGCCAGATGATGTTACATTATATGATGGGTGTTGGGAGAAAGAACATTATGTATCCACATGGAAGGACCTCCAAAAATGGTGCTCTGTGAAGAAAAGCAAGGTGCAGACCTACGGGCTACACTGTTGTGTAAGCAGAGGGAAGACATACCAGGGCCAATTGTCTATGCACTAAGAATCTCTGCAAGGACATATAAGATATTAGTAACTGTGGGACTTACCTGGTAGAATATTAACAATTAGTATGGTAGGGAGAGATTTTTTTACAACATATTTGAATGTTTTTTACATTTCTGACTTACATGAATTTATACATTACATAAATGTTAAACAAACAATGACTAAGGAGGAAATGAAGTAACAATTCAGTAGAATTCCTAAATAATGTTAAAAGCACTCTTATGCTCTGAAATATCACTTGTTTAAAAGGGTAACTGTAATGCAATGTGCTCCTTTCTTTAAGACTAAAAACCAAAAACCAATACACATTACAATACACAAATACAAAATGCTTTGTATTTGATAGAGAATAATTTCCCTCTATAAAACAGTCATTGAACTATAGTCTTAAAACCTAAAGAAAATGCTGCCTAAGGACAAATCAGTACAAAAACTACTACAAGTTTATAAAGACATTTTTATCTGCAAAGTTTAGTAAACCAGAGCATGTTAGACACTCATCACATCATTTAGTCACTTGATGTGCCCTGAGAGTGTCCTGTGTCAGGGCTTCCCTGTGCTTAGTCCTAAACTATGGCATTTTTAGAGAAAATATGGAGGATATACACTCATTTTTAAATATTAAATTAGTCTGTTTTCTTCCTTAAACGATAGCTACTAATTTTAAAAGAGAATTAACTAAACAATGGTCATTTATACTAGACACAGCAAATGTTTATTACCTTATGAGAAAGAAGTTTCCCATCCCCTAAGGGTTTTCCAGTTGATGCTTCAAAGAGGAAGATTACTTGAAAAAAATAGTAGAACATGAGTGTGTTACAGTAAAACCATTGTTGGTAAATTTCAGTGGTGCAATCATAATTCTTAGCAGAATTTAACTTTATGACTCACAGAACCTCTACAGCCCAGAAAATAAGCAACACCAAATTTCTAATTATTAATGAGGTCACATTTTTTATGAAAATAGTAGAACTAAAATTTTTCCTGACACATATTGCCTAATTAAAACTGTTATTAAGGATTAATGGCCCACAGGTTTATCAGTGGCAAGTCTGGATGTGGATGTCATGTTAAATTCTGGTATCTCTGATTTAGACCTGTGTAACAATCATTGATGAAAGAAAACACGCATTAAGTAACTACCTACCATGAGGCCAGGCAATGTACTATTTGCTGTTTCTATAACACATTCATGTGTAAAATAAATAATTTATCCTGGGTTCTTGGCTGGGAGCTTCAAAATCCCTTAACATTTCCGGAAAATAAGAGTTTCTTTGCTATGTTAGAACAACAGATTCTTCATGGGTACTTTCTTTACTACAAGATAAGGGTTCACAATCAGAAAAACCAAGCAGCAATTAATAGGATGGAGCTTTTAGATCTGACTTCTGTGGATGAGAAGGGTCTAGAGATTGAGTTCAAGTGAGTGGCTGATGATTTAACCAACCACACAATGTAATGCATCCCCAAAGTTCAGTCAGAAAAACAAGCAGGGGACATGGGAAGTGACGGCAATCTCAGGAAGAGTACCCTCAATTTGGGGGGTTGTATGGATTCTGAATATTCAGGGTTTGAACAAGATCGCAGTATACCAGGCTTGAGAGGAAATGGATTGCCAATAATTGAGATGCTCTGTAGTCATTAGTTATTTACAAATTGATGGCCTTGTAAAACATTCAACTCATAGCCTCAGAGTACCGGCTGGCTTGCCTCAGAACTAAGCGGAGGTCATAAGCAACCTATATTTATTATAGACACGAACTTTGGGAGCTCAGCCAGTTCTCAGTCCGAGAACTTCCCTGAACTCTTTAGGGAAGGCTTCAGAACTGTGCCTCCCATATTTCTAGTGAATTCCTTAATTTTAGAATTAACTTAGAGACAAAAAGATGAGTGCTATCATGGTTTGGATCATAACTGCCTCCCTGAAGCTCCCCAAAGCAATGCTTACAAGTTCGGTTGCTGGCCTACAACAGGAGGCGCTGGAGGCGAAGGAAGGAAGCCCAGTGGTCAGGGTATGCCTCTGGGGGGATGGTGGGGCCTAGTCCTCTCCCTTTCTCAGCTTCCAGACACCAGGAGGTGAGTGGCTTTGCGCTACCATGTGTTCCCTCCCACAATGTTCTGACTTGCCAAAGGCCCAAAGCAACAGGATCACATGACCATGGACTGATGCCTCCGCTACTGTGAACACCAAGAAACCTTTCCATCTTGTAATTGATTATCTCAGGGATGTAACTGATTATCTCAGGGATGTAATTGATTATCTCAGGGAGAGAAAGCTAACACATGTCTAAGTAAGATGCAGTTTATAAAATATTTACTTTCTATTGGGTGACTATTTTAGAATTATTTAAGTAATTTTCTTTTCAAAGGTTGTTACATAACTTATTTTCCTAAATGCTAGTTAGGAGAATTAACCCCCATGATGAAATGGGGAAGATACTTCAAGATTAAATAATTTTCCTAGATCAAGAGTTGTTTTTAAGACAGGACATTTTCTAGGACCAACAGTTCTATGAAAAGAAATTACAATTTCTGAAAATTCCAAACCACCATATTAGAATGGGTATTACAAAAGCCACAATAATAAAAAGAGAAAAATGTCAGTGAAGATGTGGGAAAGTGGAAATTAGAGTATTTATACACTGCCTGCTGTTAGTGGTAATGCAGAATGGTGTTGCTGCATAGAAAAGAGCATGGAGGAATCTCAAAAATTATAAATAGATCTCCAAGGGAGCTAGGAATTAATCCCACTTGTGAGAAGCACTGGTTTCAGCATCTCAAGGAAACATCAGCATTCTCATAGTCATTACATCACTACTCACACAATGTGGAATCAGTGTGATGAGCAGAAAAAGAAAATGTGGTGTATGTGACTCACAGCATGACAAATGGGGGAGGGAGGGAGGGAGAGATCATTTAGCCTTAAGAAAAGAATGAAAGACAGAAAAGAAAGCCCTTCACATCTGGAAGACAGACTAGGTGAAATAAGGTGGCCACCAAAGGACAAGTATTGCAGAATTCTACCAATGTGAGGTGACCGGAATAATGGATGTTATAGAAGCAGACAGCAGGGCAGTGGTTGCCAGAGGCAGGGGGAAAGAAATGGATGTAAAGTTTCAGTAATGCAAGATGAGTGAGGTCCAAAGCTCTTCAGTGTAACACAGTGCCTATGGGGAACCAGTTACCAGTTTGAGAGCAGAGGTTTCGTGTTAAGTGTTACCACAAATAGAAACAGTAAGAGTGCCTAGCATGGGTGAGACTGCGTCTTGCCCATCTCTCTGTCAGGACTTCTGGTAGATCCTCTAATATGTCAATCATTCCCACCCCAGAGTCTTTCTACTTGTCTGTTCTATCACAGTTAGTGCCCCCCACGGCCACTCCTTCAGAGCATGTGTCATTAGCCATCGTTGCCTTTACATTTGTTTACTGACTTGTTCTTATGTTCTTTACATTTCTTTACTGCATTGTCTATCTTGATCACCAAGATGTTATATTTTGTACTTGTATTTTGAACTTCTAGAAAAGTACTTGGTCAATAATATCAATAAAAGTACTGCACTCAATAATATCTGCTTAATAATTTCATCTGTGGAATAGTGATGCCTTAAAAAAATAGTTTGATGTACCATGGCATTACAAAACACTGGACATATTTATTTTTTATTCATACTAATATGGGTTAGATTTTTACATGTAAGATTAAAACTATTCATACCCTTCTTTTATTTTATTAACTTAAAATATTAGTTGAAAAATACATAAACAAAATAAGTGGCATAATGAATAACATTTACCATATTACTAAATGAATAGAAAGGGAGTATTAAACATGTTTAAAAACTTAAGAATTAATACATATTTTGGAACCATAATCTTGAGAAAAGATTCTCTGATGAATACCTAAAGATTTATTTACCACTGGTCTTAGATATTGAAACAACATATATTTGTTCTGTTAATATAACAATTTTAGTTTTTATTTAACTTGTTTAGAACAAATCATGGAATTCATAATTTTTCCACATAATGCTAACTTACTAAGAGATGAAGAGGGCTTGAGAGATGGCTCAGCAGTTAAGAGCACTTATTGCTCTTCCAGAGGACCCGGGTTCAATTCCCAGCACCCACATGGCAGCTCACAACTGTCTATAACTCCAAGTTCTGACACCCTCACACAGACATACATGCAGGCAAAATACCAATGTACATTTAAAAAGAGAGAGAGAGAGAAAGAAATAAAAGTTCATAAAAATTTCATAGCGTTAAAACTGCATGAAAATTCGACATGAAAAACTGTCAAGACAGACTTACTTTTTTCGTCGGCCTTGTCTTTGATTGCTATAGTGTCGTTACTCAGGGACACGGTCTGCGCATTCAGGATGTCTGTTCTCATCCCAGGAAACTTTGGAGAAGAAATGAAGCGCCCTTCATAAGAATGCAAATAGATACCACCACCATCTACCAGAAGAAAATGTCTAAAAAAAAGAAACAAAAGACTTTTTTTTAAACAGGAAGATACTGTATTTCATTTCTGTATTAAAGAAGAGTTTATCCTTTGGGGAGAAAATCTAAATCCTACAATTATAATAAGTATATAGATGAAGACTGAAATATTAAAAAAATTGAAAGGATTTGTTTTGATTTGTTTTCTGGGCTTTTTGTTTTGTTTTTTTAAATAGAGGTAGAGAAGAAAATAAAAGTGTCCAAAGTCACAAGTCTAGCTACTAAAATTTTGATTTCATTTACATTATGCCCTCAACTCATTTCTTTTCCTGGGAAGAAAACCCCATGCAAAGGCAATTAGAAAATCCTCCAGTTTTCCAGTCATGGATGTTAATGTAAGACGCCCTTTGCTCCATGAAACAGTACGGATATGTATTTCATAATCACTGATTATGTAAAAGATAAAAACCAAGTGCTGGTTAGAGTCAAAACCAAAAATGACTCAAAAAATAATTTTAGTGCCAGCATTTATGAAAGTGAGATGCTTCTGATTTTAAAATTATGTATTAATCATCAGTATGTATTCATATCTAAACATTCATATATTTTTGCAATAGGCATTCAGTTCATTCATATGGCACAGCTATATTCAATGCCCGAGGGTACTTGTAGTTCATTTTTTCTTAAACATTTTATGGCGAATATAGTTTTCTTTGAAAATTCACATACTATAAACAATAAAGAAGAAAACAAAGACTTCAATGTACAGAAATCAATTCAAAATAGATCTCTACCTGATAAAGATAATAACCACAAACAAGGTATGAATATACCAACATTTTTAACTAATTTTTTTTTCAACATTGGGGGTTGAACCTGGGCTCTCCATATATGAGACAAGTGCTCTACCACTGAGCCATTCCCAAAGCTATTGACTCATCCTGTGTCTGTGCGTGCATACAGACATGCATGTACTACAGCTCACCATATGTGAAGGCCAGAAGACAATCTCAGGTGTAAGTCCTTGCCTTCTACCTTGTTTAAGAAAGGAATTCTTAGTACTGTACAGCTGCATACACCAGGCTAGCTGACCCACACACCTATGCAGGTTCTCTTAGCTCCACCTCCAATGTCACCACAGGAAGGCTGGAATTACAGATGTGGGCTACCACACTCAGTTTACTTGGGGTCTGAACTCTCATTTGTGTGGTAAGCATTTTGTCCACGGAGGCATCTCTCCAACCCCTAACTCTTTTTGAATAAACATTTTGTTTCAAATTATTCACTGTTGTTCTTTGTGGGGAACAGAGATTGTGAGACAGGGTCTTTCTATGTAGCCCTGGCTGTAAACTTTTTGTGTAGATCAGACTGGCCTCAAATTCAGAAATCCATGTGCCTTTGCCTCCCAAACACTGGGATTAAAGGCATGTACACGTCTGGCTATTATTCAGTGTTTTTTTTTTTTAATTTTATATTTTATTTTAGTTCTTGAAAATTAGATAGCCAGGACAATAGCTTACAACTACTATTTTGAATAAGACAGCTCTAGTATTATTCAGTTTTAAATAGTATCTATAATGTACATTCATTTCTGTCTACTTATTTTAAAATGCAATTTCTAGAAGTATACAGGCTCAAAGAGCATATACCTCTTAAAATAAAATATATACCATCAAATTGTCTTAAGAAAGGTTACATGGATGGATGTACACTACAACTATATTTGTATTCTTGTTTTCTTAATACTGAAAATAATACTTTTGAAATTTGATATTAAACATTCAAATGTCTAGACACAGAAGTATGTGTTGATTTGAGAACTGCTAATTGCTCTAAGTATAGATTAGTGACTAATGAATACCAAGTGTACATACACACTCTGGTTAATACTTAAGGATGGGTATTAATTTAATTAAAATATTTGGTCCTTATGGATCAGTATATGGCCACACATTACTAAATAAAATGGTATTTTCCAATTTTAACTAAGAGAAACATCATTAATATATTCTTTCTTTGTATCATTACCGAAAGCATTTGTTTCTTATTTTGTTTTTACACTGTACCAAAATCAATTCAGAACAGAACGAATACCTCAGCGTGGGACCTGTCACTTGGAAACTGCTGTACAAAACATAGGGAAATTACATTAAGATATGGTCATAGACCAAACCCTCTGAAAAGGCCTCTGACGACCCAGATAGTAACAGTGAGAACTGACAAATCAGGGGGCGGGGATGGGGGGGGCTGTTGGTAAACTGCTCTTCCCAAAGGCATGAGGACCTGAGTTCAAATCCACAGCACAGAAAATGCTGGGCACAGCAATGTGCTTCATAATCCCAGCACTGGGGAGGTAAAGACAGGTGAATCCCTGGGGTACCCTGGCCAGGCAACCTAGCCAAATTAGTACACCCCAGCCAGGTTCAGTGAGAGATTCTATTTCAGTATGGTACAGGAAAGCCCAGGAGGCCTCAATCCTACACAAACAAGAACAAGCAGCTAAGGAGTGCTGAGAGTGGGGAGAACAGTCTTTCCTCAAGGAAGAGCACGCCCACTGGTTATCCAACACCAAATGGTCAGCCCTGAAAACACGTACATACAAGTAACATCATACAGACAGCAAAATGTATTTAGACATATATGTGTGTGTGTGTATGCGCGAGTGCAGATGCACTTGCAGCACAAGCACTATATGTGTGTGTAATTATATATAATATATACATACACATGCATATACATGCAGCAACAATTAATAAAGAAGATCATGAATTTGAAAGAGAGCAAAGAGGGATAGATGGGAGAGAGTTTGGAGGGAGGAAAGGGAATGGAGAAATGATGTCATTACATTATAATCTCAAAAATAAAAGACATAATAAAAAAGTATGGCAGAGAACATTAGATGAAGACACTAGGCATGAACAAATGTGCACATGCACCTGAATGCACTCACTCCTACCTACACACACATAATGCTCACATACATACATAGGTACATGTATACATGCATGCACATGTGCACACACACCACACACACATACATATAAACACCACAATGATCAACACTACAAGCATTTCCTATCATAAATAAGACATCAGCATTTAAACTTCTCATGAGGAAATACTCTTTCAGTGGGTAAACATCTCTGACTATATAACAAGATCAGAGGCAGGCAGTAACTAAACTATCTTTTATATAATTTTATACCATCTTTTATACCATCAACACATACTTAAATTATGAACATATTCAATAAACTTATAAATAATATATAAATTTATTTGGAACTGTTGGGATAAAAGACAGTTGAGAAGTAGGGCCTTTAGATAGCTGGTCTCTTACCTTCTGAAGAGCAAAATGACTTGTATTTAAAAATTACAACATAATGAAAGCATGTTTCAATTTCATTAAACATGTGACAAAGCTCGATGTTGCATTTCCTTGATTACTCAGGATCATCTTTCTGATGACTATGTTCCTCAGTAACTAAATGACAGTTTGGATCCTCCTGAGAATCTGCTGGAGCTCAGAAGAAGAAGAAGACAAGAAACCACCACACTGTGCCTTTGACTTGCTCGTCAGTCCCCTCCCTGCTTGTAATTGTAGCAGCCACCAGTGCCCAGAGCATCAGGTCCTACTCTGGTTTATTTACAAAAGGATCTAGGCTGGAAAACCTGCTAATGAGCAGTGTGAATGCTGCCTAGGTGACAAGAGAAGAGAGGAATATAGTGTGTGATTCTGGTGCAGAGGTTTTATATACGTCTGTTTTAGGTAAATAGCAACTACATTTCCACTCTTCCCTAAGTCTTATTGCATAGCTTTTCAACACTTGACCTTGGCCAAAATGTGTAGAAGCAATTGACTAGCTTTTCTAAGTTTGATCTCTCATTCAGTAGGGAATCATTGTACTTAATAAATTGATTGACAGTTTTTATTTTTTAAAATTGTGGCTTCTGCCACTTCCTAAATATAACACCAGTATCACAGACACTGAAAACAACAATTAATAAATGGGACTTCCTGAAACAGAGAAGCTTCTGTAAGGCAAAGGACACAGTAAATAAGACAAAATGACAGCCTACAGAATGGGAAAAGATCTTCACCAACCCCAAATCTGACAGAGGGCTGATCTCCAAAATATATAAAGAACTCAAGAAACTAGACATCAAAATAACAAACAATCCAATCTAAAAAAATGGGCTGTAGAGCTAAACAAAGATTCTCAAAGGAAGAATTTCAAATGGCTGAAAGACATTTAAGAAATTGCTCAGCATCTTTAGTCATTGGGAAGATGCAAATCAAAACGACTCAGATACCATCTTACACCTGTCAGAATAGCTAAGATCAAAAGCACTGCAGACAGCTTATGTTGGAGAGGATGTGGAGCAAGGGGAACACTCCTCCTCTGTTGGTGGGAGTGTAAACTGGTACAGCCTCTTTGGAAATCAGTATGGTGGTTTCTCATCAAATTGGAAATCAATCTTCATTGAGACTCAGCTATACCACTCTTGGGCATATACTCAAGGAATGCTCAATCATACCACAAGGATATATGCTCAACTATGTTCATAGCAGCATTATTCATCGTAGCCAGGACATGGAAATAACCTAGATGGCCCTCAACTGAAGAATGGGTTAAGAAAATGTGGTATATATACACAATGAAGTACTACTCAGCAGAGAAAAGCATTATAAAATCTGCAGGCAAATGGATGGAACTAAAAATATCCTGAGTGAGGTAACCCAGACTCAGAAGGAAAAACATAAGTGGATACTAGATGTAAAGCAAAGGATAATCGGACAACAACCCACAACTCCAGAAAAGATAGCTAACAAGAAAGACCCAAAGAGGGACTCATGGATCACCCTGGGAAGGGGAAATAGATGAGATCTCCATGTGTAAACTGGGGATGAAGGGTGGGCGATGGAGGGTAAAGGATAGGGGATGAGAACATAAGGGAATGGGACGGTTGAGCTGGAACAGGGATGGAGGGGGAAAGCAATGAGAGAGATACCACGATGTAGGAAGATATCATAGGGATAGAGAGAAACCCAGTGCTAGGGAAGTTGCCAGGAATCCCCAAGGATGACCCCAGCTTGAACTACTAGAAATAGTGGAGAGGGTGCCTGAACTGAACTGGCTTACCCCAGTGACCAGAGTGGTGAATACCCTAACAGTCATCATGGAGCCTTTCTCCAATGACTGATGGAAGCAGATGCAGAGATCCACAGCCAAACACCAGGCTGAGCTCCAGGAGTTCAGTCGAAGAGAGAGAAGAGGGATTCTATGAGCAAGTGCATCATAATGATGATGGGGAAACCTGCAGAGACGACCAAACCAAACTAGTGGGAACTCATGAAAGCTGGATCAATGGCTGTGGAGCCTGCATGGGACTGGACTAGGCCCTCTGCATAGTGAGACAGTTGTGTAGCTTGATCTGCTTTTGGGGGGTCTCCTGGTGGTAGGATCAAAATCCATCCCTGGTACATGAGTGGGCTTTTTGGAGCCCTCTACCTATGATGGGACACCTCGTGCAGCCTTGACACAGGGGGAGGGCTTGGACTTGCCTCTACTGGATGTGCCTCCCCATGGGAGGACTTGCCTTCTTGTGGGGAGGAGTAGGGGGTGGGTTAGGAGGGGGAAGCTGGAGAGGCGGGAAGAGGGAAGAGGGGGATCTTTGGTGTGTAAAAAGAATGAAAACATTTTCTGAATAAAAAAAAAGTGGTTCCTGGAGTAACAGCTAGTCCCGGTTTGTTCAGGGAATCGCCCAGGGTTTCTTAGTCCCATATTGATTGAAGGACGTGGCAAAAAAACACTACTTTCCAAACTTCAGCCCACAGCCTAGTAGTAGCTCATGAAGACAATGAGTTTCAACCACTATTTAAAAACAAAAATAGAGTGGAGGTACAGCTCAGTCTCAAAGCACACGCACAGCCCTGGATTCGGTCTCCAGCACCATGGAAGGAAGGAAAAGGAGGAGGAGGGGGAAGGACAGTAGGGCAATGGTCAAGTTAGAAGTTCAGTCCTAACTGGGGCACTCTTACATTTGATACAAACTTAGGATAAACTAAATTTGAATAGAAGTGAAGAAGAAAAACAAATGAACAGAAAACAGGGGACCAAGCTAATTCTCCTTTTCAGTGTCATTCTCTCATATTGACACTAAATGTTACTTGTATTGAGCTTTCTGTAACATTTAAGATTACTATCTAATAAATTTCTATAATAAATTTAATATAATAAATGTTGAAATATATATATATACAGACATTTTATTTTCAATATCTTTTTAAGAATATAAAGAAGTTCTGAGAATAAAACATTTCATTACCACTGATCTACTTTGTTTTTAATTCTTAAACACATAACAGAAACAGACTTGTAGTGGGCAGCTGTTCCAGCTTTGACCTGGAAGTACTACCCCCACTGAGGCTTCCATAACTGTCACGCCTACAAGGCAGGGCTGGACAGGAGCGCTTAAGACCCGAGATCCGGATGTGCCGGCTCTCTTGGTTCCTGGACCCTGGACGCTGGAGGTAGATCGAGCAGAGTTCTCCAGAGACACTGCTGGACTGCGCTACACCTTTCCCAGACCCTGTTATCTATCCCTTTATTTGTAAGTTACCCCACAAAATAAACCTCCCTTTCAACTACGTGGAGTGGCCTTAGTACTACAACCAATACAGACTGATCCCAAATGATGATTATATCATTTTGTGAGATTTTTAGAAAGATGTATTTTGCCAGGCATGGTGCTGTACACCTTTAATCCCAGCACTCAGGAGGCATCACTGTGAGTTTGAGGCCAGCCAGCTCTACAAAGTGAGTTCTTGGACAGCCAGAGCTGTTATACAGATATACCCTGTCTCAGAGAAAAGGAAACAAAAAATATCAACAACCTTAGATATGTATATGCATGTTTTTCCTGCATGTATCTAAAGGTATGACATGCATGCAGTTCCCATGGAGGCCATCAGAGAACACTGGATCCCCTGGAACTGGAGTTACAGATGGTGTGAGCTGCCATGTGGATGCTGGAGATTGAACCCAGGTCCCCTACAAGAGCAGCCAGTGCTCTTAATCACTGAATCATCTCTCCAGCCCTTATGAGATGTTTTAAAGAGTGTTTTACTGTTGCATGAGGTATCCAATAGTTAAAATATAAACAAATTACCTTTCTGCCTGGAGAATTAAACTAACAGTTCCTTCTTTGAGATCAAATATAAGTGGTGTATTCCAGTTCTTCGTACTAAAATATGAATAAAAAAGACTTTCATTAGCATTTCAAATACTAAACACATTTTAATAAGCAAGCAGTTACTCATCTTAAATGGTAAGTTTAATTTCACAAATTATCGCATATATATTTCTATTAAAGCACCTGACAGATTACCCTAAGATTATTCACTCACATGTCTGTATCCTCAACTAAAAAGCAGAGATTCTGTGTCCCCAGCAAAAGAACATAACAGGCTTTCAATAAAAGAGCACTCACTGGGGTTATAGTTCATGAACTTGGGAATCTAAGAACAGCCCTTATCCTGCTGCCTACTCCCCCTGTGTTTGGGCAGGCCATCTAACATCCCTGTTCTGAGAAACAACAACACCATAGCATAGGATACCATACCGAGGATGGGTTAGGCAGACCTGGATTAAGTATCAGGCTGCACCTTCTCAGTCACGTGACTGCAACAAGCTTAGCTTCTGTAGACTAAGAGCTATATAAGTGTCTAACAAACTGCCTGATACAGATCAGTCACTGACAAAAGAATGTCATAAGAGCATTACGGCACCAGGTGTGGTGGCACACCCCTTTAATCCTAGCACTCAAGAAGCTGAAGCAGGTGAAGCTCTGAGTTTGGGGCTAGCCTGGTCTGCATACTGAGTTCTAAGCCAGCCAAATCTACATAGTAAGACCTTGATCCACCCCCACACCCCCAAAAGAGAAAAAAACAAAAATAACACGTTGAACATAATTATTTTTCCTATAGCTTCTAGTGTTTTGTTGGATTAAAACAAATTTATTCCTGCAAAGTACTCTATAAATGTAAGCTATGACCATGCTTACTCAATAAAATGACACATAGATGCAAAAATAATTCCTTTTAATAGGATAATATGATTCAAAGACATGGAAATCCAGACAAGAAAACAATCCACAGAACATCAAGCCGCTCACTGGCTTCTTTCTTGACTCTCTGTTGCCTCTCCTACTTCAGTACTCCCGATGTGACCCCCACCTCTCCTACTTCAGTACTCTAAATGTGACCCCCGTCTCTCGTACTCAGTACTCCCGATGTGATCACACCAAGCTGCAGATTCTGATTAGTTGCAGATTTTTACATATTGGGCAGGAACTGGAGCAGTTGTTAATTAAATTGAATATCATTACATTATGATTTACTGGGCCTTAGGATATCAGTGCAACACTATATTTAATATACTTCATTTCTTTATTCAAAATACTTACTAAGCGCCCACCACATGTTGAGTTAAGCATGGACAGACACTAGTAAACAAGACACACAGTCTCTCTCTACCGCCGAATTTATCAAATGATTAAACTATAAATACATCACAGTATAAATGCAAGCACAATTTTTTAAAGTCCTTAACATAAACTCTTGAGGGTATGAGTGGTCACTTGAGTTTTCTGGAGAGTTTAGACAGTAGCGTGCAAAAGCTGGTTTGTGGTAGTTAAATTTTTAAGGATTTTCAAAGCTGACTATTGAGTACATCCATTGTCTAAAATAAAATTATATAAACTTACTATGATAGACAAATTAAGTTCAAAACAAAGGTAACAAACACTCAGGACTGATCACCTCAGCTTCATTTATGCCAGTCAATTATACATATTCTAAGTTTTTACATCGTCCTAACTGTGCAGTGATAGTGTACACTGATTCCAGTTCTTTACATCTGTCCTAACTGTGCAGTGATAGTGTACACTGACTGCCAGTTCTTTACATCTGTCCTAACTGTGCAGTGATAGTGTACACTGACTCCAGTTCTTTACATCCATCCTAACTGTGCAGTGGTGATAGTTTACACTGACTCCAGTTCTTTACATCCATCCTAACTGTGCAGTGATAGTGTACACTGACTACCATTTCTTTACATCCGTCCTAACTGTGCAGTGATAGTGTACACTGACTCCAGTTCTTTACATCCATCCTAACTGTGCAGTGATAGTGAACACTGACTCCAGTTCTTTACATCCCTCCTAACTGTGCAGTGACAGTGTACACTGACTCCAGTTCTGTACATCCATCCTAACTGTGCAGTGATAGTGTACACTGACTACCATTTCTTTACATCCATCCTAACTGTGCAGTGGTAGTGTACACTGACTACCATTTCTTTACATCCATCCTAACTGTGCAGTGGTAGTGAACACTGACTCCAGTTCTTTACATCCGTCCTAACCGTGCAGTGATAGTGTACATTGACTCCAGTTCTGTACATCCGTCCTAACTGTGCAGTGACAGTGAACACTGACTCCAGTTCTCTACATCCGTCCTAACTGTGCAGTGATAGTGAACACTGACTCCAGTTCTTTACAGCCGTCCTAACCGTGCAGTGATAGTGTACACTGACTCCAGTTCTCTACATCCGTCCTAACTGTGCAGTGGTGATAGTGAACACTGACTCCAGTTCTTTACATCCGTCCTAACTGTGCAGTGATAGTGTACACTGACTCCAGTTCTTTACATCCGTCCTAACTGTGCAGTGATAGTGTACACTGACTCCAGTTCTTTACATCCATCCTAACTGTGTGGTGGGGATACTGTACACTGACTGCCAGTCTGTGTCTCTACTCACAGCACAATGGCTAAAAATCCATCGCTGTATAAGTTCTTACATCCTCATAATCACAACCTGCAAATGAGGTCTGTCTGCCTCCAGAAAGCTCCTCATCCAGTGCTTATGAGCACACACTGATGCCAAATGTGTTCCACACCTTCAGCCAAGTTCTTAGTACATTACCATTCTTTGCCTTCTAAGAAGGAGGGCACTGAATGTATTTTCCTTCACTCTTTCTGGACAACTCTGTGTCCTCAGTGCACATTTATGATTACTATAACTCCATGTCCTTACTGAATTCTTTCAGCCTGCTAGCCATCCTGTTACACTGATCTGCTGACTTCCCTTCTGGCTATCCTAAGCCCTGGGCTTTGAGTTAAGATTATACCAAAGTCTTTAGAACTGCAAGTAAACACCGATATGACATGAGATACTTCCAGTTTTAAAAGTGAGTATTCATCTCCGAAGCACAAACTTCATTAGATCTATTTTCATTGCATATAGCTCAGAGTTTTACCTCATTTTCCGCTCTAAAATATGGTGCTAACCAGTAAAGTTTTGAGAAAGTTAAGGTTAAAGCAAACTGTATTGATATGAAAACTTAAAGAATAAATCCCTCATCCTGACAACAACTCTGGATTTTAGGAAATATAAGATGCTCACGAGAACACGTAGCACTGGAGGGACGTTGAGACGACTAAGTGTGCATGGTTCAGAGACGCTTTGATGACCCTGTCTCTGAACTCCAGTAAGTCCACAGCATCATTGAGAACATTACGAACCTAAGCAAAACAAGAAAAAAAGGGGAAAGAAAAAAGAGGAGAAAGAAAATAAAATCAACATTTAAAAAAATCAATAAGCTAGTAAGAGTTTAATATGCATGAAAAATTCAGTGTACCCTTAATTAGCTAAGTATATAAAAAAGATTCATCTAGGCATAAGCTGATATACTTTGGTATAAAAGTCAACTAAGAAAGTACAGATACAAAAAAGAATTCTGTTAGAAATAAATAGAAAAGACCTATAAGGATTTTTAATCTTCATGCCAAAGCAAGTGATGCAGGAATGGGATGAAGTTAAAAATGCTCCAGCGCTGAGACGCAGTTAGAGGAGGGTGACATATAGAAGTTGGAAAGAGACCACATGATTTCTGTCCAAAAGAGAAAGAATATCTCCTTTCTGCTTAGACTTTACTTCAAACTTCAAGTTCTAAAAAAAGAGATACAATTGCTTTCAAAATCAAAAGTGGAGAAGGTATCGGTTTTATTTTATTTTTTTAATGCATAGTAAAGAAGCCAGACCACAGAGGGAAAGTCCTTCCATAGGTGAATACAGGTTAAGAAGCCGGGTGTGGTGATGCATGCCTTTAAGCCCAGCACTCAGAGACACACAAATCTCTGAGTTCAAAACCAGCCTGGTCTACAGAGTGAGCTCCAGGACAGCCAGGGCTCCACAGAGAAACTCTGTCTCAAAAAACAAACAAAGAACAAAAAACAAACAACAAAACAAAACCACACCTGCGAAGGGGAGACTCGAAACACTGGGAAGAAGCCAGTCATCCCACTCTGTGCATAATGCCCTACAGGAGTCTTGAGGTTGCTTTAGTCTGCCACAGCTAGCACCCACGGTCCCTTACATCCAGTAGTGGAGGTCCTGAGCTGGCCTATCTGGAGTCAACCACACCATTATCTTGTGTATCCTGACAACCAGTCCATCGCCACCATTATCCCACAGTCTGTTTTCAGGGTCTTGAGCTGACTTGCCCATTCTTCACTTCTGACCGTGGGTGCCCTGATGGTCAGTCCTGCTGGGAACTAATCTGCCTACACTCATCAGTTCTGAATCTGGGCAGCCACCACTACCCACTGGAAAAGAAGCTTCTCTAGCAGAGTGAGAGTAGCGTGGACCCACTGAGTATTTATTTTCTGCTCCACTCACTTTCCTGGAGATTTCATCATTTCATTTTCTTTACAGCTGAGTAAAATTCCATTGTGAAAAAAAAAAAAAACCCTTACAAACATTTATAGCAGACAAGTTTGCAAGGATTTAAGCATTTAACCGTACTGGTCAAAAGTTCTGAAGTCGATGGACAAACTATAATAATCAAGGAAGAGTGTGGATGAGTTAAGCTCTCTAAGCTCTGGGTGAGATCAAGATGCATGAGGTGGCAAGCATACCCTGATAAAGAAATAAGGAAAACAATGTAATGATACCTGCAAACTAGTCAATCTTGAAATTCTCCTCAAGATGTCATCATTTTTTCAAAAAAAAAAAAATAATGCAAAGCATTAATTAACAATGAAAAGAAAGAACAGGAGGTCATTCTTCTAAGTATGTCTTCAGATTTCTGTGTTCTGAGTGTTTGTGGCCCCCTCACTTCTGTTGTGGGATATTCAGGAAATCAATTTATGCCTTTAAAAAAAAGAGATGCTTGCCACTTTCCAATGAGGACACAGCTAGAACTTTCCAGCAATGAGACAGAGAGTACCCTATTTGGACACTATATCTACTGGCATCTTGGTTTTTGAATTTCCCAACTTCTAGAACTATAAGGAAAAAAATCTGTTGTTTACAAGCTACCCGATTATGGCATTCATTAAGGCCGCCTGATAGCTTGGACAGCATGCTACATATGTGCTCCCCAAATATTATCATGACATGAAATAGCAAAAGTGCATGCACATACACTCTTCGTCATAGCATTCTCAGTTCTAGAATCCTGTCTCAAATATATATAAGCAAAACTATGGAACAACACCTGTGCAGGCTGCTTCCAACAGCACTCAGTAACAGCAAAAGACTAGAAACAGCCCACATAGCTGCCAGCAGCTTGAATAAACCACTATGCATTTCCACATGCTGTATAGTTGGAAAACAAAATGAAGAACTATAAAGTGGCAATACAAGATACAGATAGATAGCATGTTTAGTATGTTATCTTCCATCCAAAAATGAAAGGAAATGCAAAAAATGACTCAGATTCTATCTTACACCTGTCAGAATGGCTAAGATCAAAAAACGCAAGAGACAGCTTATGCTGGAGAGGATGGGGAGCAAGGGGAACACTCCTCCATTGCTGGTGGGAGTGCAAACTTGTACAGCCACTTTGGAAGTCAGTGTGGCAGTTCCTCAGAAAACTGGGAATCGCCCTACCACAAGACCCAGCTTTGTCACTCTTGGGCATATAACCAAGGGATGCTCAATCATACCACAAGGACACTTGCTCAACTGTGTTCATAGCAGCTTTATTTGTAATAAGCAGAACCTGGAAATGACCTAGATGCTCCTCAACTGAGGAATGGATAATATGGCACATTTGCACAATGGAGTATTACTCAGCTGTTAAAAACAAGGACACCAAGACATTTGAAGGCAAATGGATAGAACTAGAAAATATCATCCTGAGTGAGGTAACCCAAATGAGAAAGACAAACATGGTATGTACTCACACATAGGTAGTAGATATTCACTGTAAAATAAAGGATAACTATGCTATAGTCCACAGCCCCAGAGAGGCTAGGTAACAAGTAGGGTTCATTGGGGGGGGACATCAAGACCTCCCTGGGAAGGGGAAATAGAAGAGATTTTGTGAGTGTACTGAGGGTGAGTAGGGATGGAAACATGAGTGATCAAGTTGGGGTGGGGGTGGAGGGAGAGAGTACTGAAAGAGACTACTGGAAGGGGTGGTGCATTTCAGGGTGAGGTAAATACCTGGTGCAAGGGAATCTCCCAGGAATCTTCGAGGAAGACCCCATCTTAGACTCCTAGCAATAGCAGGTAAGTAGCCTGAACTGTCTATCACCTATGAACAGACTGGTACCTAGCCCAATTGTCATCAGAGAGGCGTCATCCAGAAACTGATGGAAACCAATGCAGATCCACAGCCAAACATTAGGTGGAGTTCAGGGAACCGCCCCCAGAAGAGGAGAAAGGATTGTAGGAGCCAGAGAGTTAAGACCACCACAAAAAAATTCACAGAATCAACTAACCTGGGCTCATAGAGGCTCACAGAGACTGAACCGACAAACAGGGAGCCTGCACAGGACTCCTAACAGTGGGAACAGAGGCTATCTCCAACTCTTTTACTGGCTTTTGGGGCCCTACTCCTCAAACTGGGTCACCTTGTCCAGTCATAATACACAGGAAGGTGCTTTTTCTTACTGCAACTTGATATGCCATGGTTTAATGATACCCATTGGAGACCTGTCCTTTCCTAAACAGATACAGAGGAAAGGATTGGGGGAGGGGACGAGGTGGGGGGGGTGGGAGCTGGGAGGAGAGGAAGAAGGGAAGACTGCAGCTGGGATGTAAAATAAATAAATAAATAAATTTATTTTAGAAGAAGAAGAAGGAAGAGAAGGAGAAGAAGAAGAGGAGGGAGAAAAGGAGGAGGAGGAAGAAGAAAAAGGAGAAGGAGAAGGAGGAGGAGGAGGAGGAGAAGAAGGAAGAAGAAGAAGAAGAAGAAGAAGAAGAAGAAGAAGAAGAAGAAGAAGAAGAAGAAGAAGAAGAAGAAGAAGAAGAAAGAGCAATTGGCCAAAAACATAACAATTTGAGCATTAAACCAGGCTGTGGTGGAACTCTCAGGAGGCAGAGGCAGGACAATCTCTAAGTTCGAGGCCAGCCTGGTCTACAAAGTGAGTTCCAGAACAGTTTAGTTACTAGCACTCATACTTGGGTATCTCACAACCTCCTGTAACTCTAATATCAGGGGATCCAACACCCTCTTCTGGCCTCAAAGACACTCAAATATAGGTGCACAAACACACATACACATAACTAAAATAAATAATTTTCAATGAGAATCTCGCCCCCTCCGCCGAGAACCGGGCCCGGGGTTCCCACTGCTTGAGATCTGCAAGCTGTATTCCCACAAGTGCCACTGGGACTTCTGCAATCAGAGACATCAGCAATGACATCAAAATGGAAGACTGTTGGATCTCGGTATTCTCACCCAGTATATGGCAGATCCTGGTAACATTACCATCATGCACTTGCTTGGAGGCGAAGCCACCAGAGTGCCTACAGAAAGTCCAGGGATTCCTATCTCACTTCCCCATGGTTCTCCCCTCATGGAGTTCTTCTCTGGAACTCTCTTGCTTTTGAGGCTGGACATCTTTCAAGTCCAGCACATGGCCTAGCAGAAGTCTGCCTAGAGTTGCACATCTCAAAAGCTCTGGACAACCTCTGCAGGACAGCAGTAGGACCCAGGCATCTACGAGAAGATGAAGCTCTGCATGAGGAGGAAGGGCTGGAGTCGGATTCAGATGATGAAGCAGAATGCGACCTGAGCAATATGGAAATCGCTAAAGAACTCTGCCAGGACTGTGCAGAGACCGAGAGGCCCAGAGAAAAGCGGCAGTGACAAGCAGCAGTTTGACAAGGCGCAACTGGCTGACTATGTGAATGCGGACCACGGCCTGTCCTACAACTACCACCAGTCAGCGGAGCCTCCATCTGAGAGGCCTGGGGAGCAGCACCAAGCCGAGATGAAGCGCTTATATAAGGACAGTTCTCCCAAGATCCTGGCCATGGAGGCTGCTGTGCAGCTGGGCTTTGACAAGTACTGGGACAGAAAGCAGCTGAAATACTGGCCTGTCATTCCCCTCAAGTTCTGAGTCCTGGGCACAGGGTCTCTAAGGAATGCCTCCTGAACACAGTTCCCAGGCTTTCCCTCTTTTGAATGTATTCTCTTCATCTCTCCTGGACATCTTTCAGAGAAAGAGGCCTGTATACCGGCAAGGTGGACACAATCTGTCAGTCACTTGGACTTCTGTCAGCAGGAGGTATACCGTTGCCAGCACAAGGAAATGTGTTGACACACAGGGACAATGGTGTGCATGGCACTGCCTCTTCATTTGCTCTCTAATAGAGTCCAGTGCACTGAGATTCTTGCCTAGAGATACTGTCCAGTGCTTTGCATTTTTAATTTCCTTCCTGGATGTCACAAAAGCCTTAAGCCATGTGTCATTCCTTTTTTTCTTTTGAGACCACTTCTCACATAACCCTAGCTAGCCTCAAACTCTTAAATCCTCCTGCTTCCACCTCCCAAATGCTAGCTTACAGGTGTGCACCCCATTCTGGGCTCTAATCCACATATTCTCTCCCTCTGAAGATGATGCAAGTGTAGAGTAAGACAAATGCCACCTGTCACTCAGTGAGGTGTCAGCCTGCATGCTCTATAAAAGACCTGAGAGTAATTATTTTGGGCTTGGTGGGCCATGTGGTCTGTGTCATAACTGCCTAACCCTGTCTTTGTAACATAAAAACAGTCATAGATTCTGAGTAACAAGTGGATATGACTATGTTCCAATAAAACTTTATTTGTAAAAGACAGGCCATGGACTGGATTTGATCTACAACTGCTGTACACAGTGAAAATTGCCAACCTGACATTATTGTTACCATGTTTTCTGTCCAGAACTTGAATGTCAAACAGAATTGATAGCAAAGAACAGTAATTCCAAAAAGAAAGAAAGAAAGGAAGAAAGAAAGACACCCCATCTCAGTGGGGCTTGGTAGCCCAGGCCTTTAATCCAAGCACTCGGGAGGCAGAGGCAGACAGATCTGTGAGTTTAAGGCCAGCCTGGTCTACAGAGCGAGTTCCAGGACAGCCAGAGCTACACAGTGAGAGCCTGTCTCAAAACAACAATAAAAATAAAAAATGAAAAAGAAATCTCACACAGCAATGTCTTGTGATGAATTTTAAAAAGTGCACATTACTCTGTTCAGTTCAAAGCTTCCCCAGGATTGATTCCCTGACACTTCCTCATAATACTTAGATGTTTCAGCTTGACATAAATAAAATGCCTGCAATCCTCTATTAATCCCATACCTGCCTGTGCGGGCAGCAGGAGCTACACTTCTTTTTGTTTCATGTCCATAATCTCTATTAATCCTCTACAACTTGCTCTAGGATTCACTCTTTCTTCATAAGAAATGAAATGACTAAAAATCAGCTCTTGAACTTTGGCTGCTAATAAACATCAAATCTGTACTCCGTGCCAAAATTAGGTGAACAGCAAAGGAAAGAAGGCAAGCGACCCAGGAACCGCCTCATCCTCTACGCCAGTCCCCTTTCCCTCCCAGGCCCTTCTTCCAGATGGAGACAGCAGCTTCCTCCTTGGGAACTAACTACCTGCTGGAATGCAGCCTGGTGTATAAGACCTAGAGGAAGTGTTCTCATTCTAACCTGCTGTCTCACGAAAGCTGACAGTAGGAGACAGAAGCCTGTTACTGGGAAGTAGCAGCTGCCAGGTCAAAGACTGCATTTAACAGTAACAACTCAACAAGATCTCTAGTTTTTGATTAAGTAAAACACAGTCAGTCACAATTCTACTGCACATCTAAGGAAGTAATAAAACTTCAAATCATGCAAACAAAAGTGATTGTTCAGTCTTTTCGGAAATCCTGTCATCTCCAACAAAAGAAAGTAATGTGCTAAAAAGTATAGTCCCCAGTAAGAGAATCTTCCAAAATACTGAAAATGTTCCTAACAGAAAGGTAAACTGGAGTTGCCAAACTGACCAAATATATTAGTGTCCTTTCCTGCTGTTGTGAGACTCATAGGTGAGGGGTTTATTGCAGCTTACAGCTCAAGGGTACAGACCATCACGGCCAGGAAGTCAAGACAATAGAAGCCTGAAGCCACTGGTCACCCACACCCAACATCGGGAAGCAGAGCAATGACTATATTCTGGGTTCAGTTCACTTTCCCTTCTTACTATAGTCTATCATCCCAGCCCAGGGAAAATGGGGCCACCCACAGCGAAGGGGTCATTCCACCTAAATTAAGCTAATGAAGATAGTCCGCCACAGGCATGTCCAGAGGCCCATCTACCGGGTGACTCTAGATCCTGGCACACTGACAATTAATACCAAGCATCACACCAAACAATAAACTCCACTGCAAAGAGTAGGTTCTTAGGGAACTCTAGTTTGGCTGGATTTAACGTACGGGATTGGTGATGGCTGTGTGCTGCCTTCTCTTCCGCCCACTTCCATCCTGTTTTCACGGGAGCCACCTTGTTTCCCATCGTTATTGTGATCTGGGAATATGATCTAAGTAAAGGGGGAGGAAAAATAATCTGCACTTTTCATTTTAATGTGTGTGATTGCCCTGAGAGTGGAGTTACAGATGGTAGCAATCACCATGTGGGGGCTGGGAATCAAACTGGGGGCCGTCCTCAGAAGAGCAGCCAATCCTCTTAACCTTGAGCCATCCCTCCAGTCCCTAAATCTGTATTTTATTTACAGTTTTGAAGTGCAGAAAGTTGGAGCTAATCCGGTAAGTGGGTGAATGTTGAGTATCTTCTTAGAGCTTTTGTATTTAGTGTGTGTGTGTGTGTGTGTGTGTGTGTGTGTGTGTGTGTGTTTATCTTGTGTACCATGTGCATGCAGATGCCCATGGAGGTGAGAGAGAGTGTCAGATCCCCTGGAACTAGAGTTAGAGGTGTTTGTGAACAGCCATGTGAGTGCTAGGAATCAAACCTAGGTCCTCTATAAGAGCAGCTGGTGCTTTTAACATTGAACTCTCCAGGCCCTAAAGTACCTTCTTCAGAGAATGAATATGGATTTGTTTTGAATCGTATGTGGAATGGACCGAGTAGCTAAGTGGTGCACACATGACATACACTTATAAGGTACTGACGTGAGGCAGGCATCTTGGAAGACTGCCCCTGTGCAATTTCTCCACTTGCATACAGATTGGACCTAGGAGCTTGCTGCTACTCAACAGAATAAAGCAAGTGGTCTGTCACTTTTGATCTCAGGTTATGAGAAATGTGTCTTATGTCTGGCCTGCAGCCTCTCTGGCTCCTCTCTTGCTCTGCTAAAGCAAGCTGCCAAGCCATGAGCTGCCATGTGGAAAAGCCACATCCACAGCACTGAAAGAAGCCTGTTATGACCAACAAATAACTGAAGCCCTTAGTTCCAAAGACTACTGAAGTGAATCCTGCCAATAATGTCACTGAGCTTGAAAGGAAATGGTCCTTCAAGAGAAGCCTTAATCCTACCCACACCTTCACTGTATCACCGAGACTCTGAGCCATCCATGCTAACAAACCCATTACTCGATTCCCACTCACGGGGACTGAGAATGTATGTTCCAAGAAGCTTTTGGCTTTTCATGTAAGAACATGCAATGTCCCCCACACTGGCTATGGTAGTTTGAATGTAAGTGTTTCCCATAATCTCATAGAGAATGGCATTATTATGAGATTTAGCCTTGTTGGAGTGGATATGGCCTTGTTGGAGAAAGTGTGTCACTGTGGGGGTGGGCTTTGAGGTTTCCTATGCTCAGGATACTGCCCAGCGTCTCAGTTGACTTCCTAGTGCCTGCAAGATGTAGGACTCTCAGCTCCAGCTCCAGCACCATGTCTGTCTGCATGCTGCCATGTTCACAGCAATAGAAACCCTAACTAAGACACTAGCCCTAGGGGCGGCACTGTTTTGAGAGGTGTTGGTGCCTTTAGAGCATAAGGCTTGGCTGGTAGATACAAGACTGTAGATGCAGGGCTGGAGAATTTCAGGGCAGCTCCACCTCTGCTTAAGATCTCTTGCTCCTGACTGCCACAGCAATGTCACCAGCTACCTTACAACTCTGCCCACACCTTCCCTGCGAAGAGTCTCTCAATCTCAATCTGCCCCCCCCCCCCCCCGCCGGTCTAGACTCAAGAATGCCTTGATTTCCCTTGAGAAACCATCCTTCCACTAGTCTCAGTCACTAAGCAGGTCAAACGAGGCTCACGTTCCCCACACACACTCACTCACTTTAATGCAAACTGAGCATGTGAGACTGAAAGTTTGGCTGCTGCTGGAATTCTTAGAAGAAATGAGCTTTCTGATAGACTTGAGTTGTTAGGATGCAACTCTGGAACTACCAAAGGAACAAAATAGAGACGGCCTTTCTTAATATGAAGCCAATCACAGGGAGAAGGAGACAAAAAGAGGAAGTACTGAAGTCCTGTTGATATTATTTGATCCACTGAAGCAGTAATGCCTCAACTCAGCCTATCTCCTGACTTTACATAAACCAATCAATTTCTGCTGTTTCTAATTTCTCACCTTAAATTAATTTGTGTTTGAATGTATGGGATGGCTTTAAGACACTAACCTATGAGGGCCATGAGAACAGAGAACAAATCTGTTTTATCTGATGCTACATCCCTCATTGCTTAGCCTCATACCTGGAAAGCATGATTACTCAGAAATAGTCACTGAATAAACAAAGATTATTATCCTAACAAAAATACTGAATGGGTCCAACTTAACAAAAATGCAATGTTTTATAATCACAGTATAAAATCCTTTATAAATTAAAAGGCTCTATAATTCTATTTAATTTATTAACTTTTCCTCTTAGGATAACTTGCATTTAATAAGCTATTTAAAAGAATTCGTGTGTAAGGTTACATGTACTTTATCGAGTCACTGAGATGAGCCTTTCTTATTCCAAATTAGAGCCATCTAGAAGCCTATGCTCTCAGGAGAGTTTCATAAATAACTCTAGAACTTTTCTGATAATGCTATATTGCCTAGACCTCATGCACACATGAATAAAATAGTTCTGTCCCAAATCAATCGGTTAAAACTCAATGCATTCTTTGTCCTGGAGACAATGCTGTGTTTGGTTCCAAGTTAAACAACAGAAATGCATTTTTATGCCATCACTTTGATACAACTGTCAGTCTGCAGGAAGTTCGGAAGACAACCCACGGAGGGGATGGGGTCTTGGCTCAGGAGAGTGCTTGCCTAGCAGTTTAGGAGGCCCTGTGCCAATCACCGGCATTGGAAAACAAAAACAAAAGGGATGCAATCAGCAAAGCCCATCTTGGGAAAAACTCTGGGATAGATTATCTGACTTCCTAAGAAAAATATGAAGTATGGTAAGAAGAAACAGAGAGATGGGGGGGAACTACAGACCAACACCAACTTAAAGGCTGCACCAAACCCACTATAATCACTTGAACCCTGACTCAAACAAACTTTAAAACTGTAACATGTAAGAGACACCTGAAGATTTGAGCATCGTGTGGACAGTTTCTAAAATTAAAGAATTATTATTATTGTTGTTGTCGTATGGTAATAGTATTATGGTTATATTAAAAGAGATGTCCTTATTTTTAGCTCTATAGATTGAACATTTATAGATGAAGTCTGATGTCAGAATTTGCCTGAAACTCGATGCAGAGGTTGGAAAGCAGATGTGTCTGTGGATGGGCAGCATGGATCCCCAGCTGATGACTGCCATGGCTGGGGAGTAAAGGTAACGAGATTCTATATACTACTCTCGGCTTTAAAAAAAAAAAAGACATTTTTTTCCACATAAAATTTTCAAAAAAAAAAAAACCATCTAGAGCAAATAATCTAATTATTGAGTCTGGTGAACCTATTACCCACATTTTAAAATCTTGATCCTTGAGCTAGCAAAGTCCTTTAATAGGTTAAACTCCTACTATATGCTTCTAAACTCATTTTTTTTTAAATTTATTTATTTATTATGTATACAGTCTTCTGCCTGAACACATCCCTGTAGGCCAGAAGAGGGCGCCAGATCTTATTACAGGTGGTTGTGAGCCACCATGTGGTTGCTGGGAATTGAACTCAGGACCTTTGGAAGAGCAGCCAGTGCTCTTAACCTCTGAGCCATCTCTCCAGCCCTGCTTCTAAACTCTTACAGGAATTAAAGCCACATGACTATGAATACAGAAGCTAGAAGCAGCTGGTGCAGATGAGAGGCTGAGGAGGAGAAGGTAGAGTTCCTCTTTCTTTGGTCAAGGATTTTCACGGGTCCATTGTCCCGGCACTCCTCCTCCTCCTCATGCCTTTCTTCATCTGAGTTTTGATAGAGTTGATGGACACTTATTCCATGTAAGGCACTGAGCCGTGGTGGCCCTGATGGAAGAACCAAACAGGGCGAGAGCACCCAGTCCTCAGCCGCTGACAACTCACCCGACGTTCTCGGATCTGTAACTAGCCCCTTCCTCCTCCCGTTGACATATCCTATTTCTGCAAATTAACTACAAAATAGTCCACTTCAGATTTACACACTAGCCCCCAAATATGCAGTGGGTGTATTAAACATTCCCAGATAAAGGGATGCGAAGACACAGAGCAGAGGGTCACTCTGCCTGTCCTACTAACTTGCCCTCGGCACTTATAATAGAAAGTTTCTGACCTCTCACTGGAACAGGTCAAAGACCCTTCATGAGAAGTGTCTTCCTTCACAAAAGGGGTGTGTGACAGCCCTATCTGAAAGAAGAGGGACATGGAGGAGGAGCTGTACAAAGCAAGCCTCCTGATTCCCCAGTCCATGGTCATTTGATCAGATCTTTCAGCCTATCACTTTGCTCCACAGCTGTCTGCTCTTCATCAAACCCATAATGCCATGTGAAACTTGCATTAAACAACGTGAATGCCAGCTGGGAGGTGTGACACGCGCCTTTAATCCCAGCCCTCAGGAGGCAGAGCCAGGTGGATCTATAAGAGTTCTAGGTCAGCTACACAAGGCTACACAGAGAAACCCTATCTCAAAAAACAAAAACAAAACAAAACAACAACAAATGTGAAATGTTAAGCTGTACTTTGTCATAGAGGCCTCAGTCAGAAACCTGAATATGGAAGAAAAAAAAATTCCCCTCCCTTATACTGCCTAAATGCCCAGGGCAATTTCCTAAATCTTCCCCATTTTGACTTGCCTTACCTAATTTTTAAAAAGCAATTTTTAAAAAGGTTAAATGAATAAAAACTTTGAATTGAACCCTGTCAGTAAATAGCAGGTTGGGCCTGCCCTGGATGAGCTTCTGGTGTGAAATCTGACATATCTGTCTGACCTCTTCCGCTCTCCTCCCTTAGCTGCAGCGACATTCCCCATTCCCCGAAAGCTTCAAATGCTGCTAGCCCATGGTCTGACGTCATGCCTACAGCTAAGGTACTTTCAACAGTGCCCGGACAGCCGTAAACACCCAGCCACCGTGCCCGACAAACACCCAGCCACCGTGCCCGACAAACACCCAGCCACCGTGCCCGACAAACACCCAGCCACCGTGCCCGACAAACACCCAGCCACCGTGCCCGACAAACACCCAGCCACCGTGCCCGACAAACACCCAGCCACCGTGCCCGACAAACACCCAGCCAATGTGCCCGACAAACACCCAGCCAACGTGCCCGACAAAGACGATCCTCCGCTCTGTCTAGGGGAGAAGCAGGTTCAGTCAGCTCCGGAACGCGGTCCTACCTGCATGGTCCTCCTCTTCGTCAGTGTTACCTGGAAGTTCCTCCACTCCCAGCGCTGCTCCACCACGTGCGCAAAGACCACATGGCCGTTCCCACAGGCCCCAGCGATCTGAGTGCCGTCAATGGACCACGCGATATTAAATATGCTGCCGGTGTTGGGTTTTTCTAAAGCATATGACCACTAGATAAAAAAAGAAGAGGGGGGAAACTGATTTATTACCAAAACGAAAACCAACAGAACTTTTAAATTGGGCACACATTATATACTAAGATACTAAGGTGATTTTAAAGAATGTATTTGGGGAGCATTGATAGTTTTATTTCTTGGAATTTAAATATTTTGCAGCGAAGCTAATAGTGAGATAAATGTCTCTTTGGAACACACTAATTCCATTAAGGAAGGTATTGATGCCTTAGAGTAGTGGTTCTCAACCTGTGGGTTGCAGCCCCTTGGGGTCGAACATGTCTTTCATATATCAGATATTTACATTACAACTCATAACAGAAGCAAAATTACAGTCAAGTAGCAATGAAAATAATTTTATGGTTGGGGGTCCCGACAACATGAGGAGCTGTATTAAAGGGTCTCAACATTAGGAAGGTTGATACCCCCTGCCTTAAAGGAAACGCTGCATTAAAATCCACAGACACAAAACTTTTAAAGTTGATTTAAGATACGATGTATGCTAAAATCTGTCTATGCTTGTGATTCAGTGCCTTATCTTTAGGGAACTATCACTGTCATCTTTAGGGCCAAAGGGGGAAAATGTATTTTTATCTGAAATTACTAAAAGTGCTTTTCTTTTTCTTCTTTTTTTGGGGGGAGGGTGGGAGGTTGAGTGAGGATTTCTCTGTGTAGCTTTGGAGCCTGTTCTGAAACTCACTCTGTAGACCAGGCTGGTCTCGAACTCACAGAAATCCACCTGCCTCTGCCTCCCAAGTGCTGGGATTAAAGGGGTGAACTACCACCGCCCGGCAAAGGTACTTTTCTTGACACAATTATAGTATGTATAATGAAAGATACAGATAGAGTTTTTCAAGTATACTCTAGAAACACAATAAAACAGTATATTAAATAGCCCAAGAACTGCCAAAAAACAAAAAACAAAAAAACACACTTTAATTCAAATGATTGCTTTTAAGTAATAATGTAGAAAATAGTCTATAGGAAAGACATTTTACTTCAAGGTTTTCTATAATCTATTTTAAAAGTTCTGATTGTAATATTTCAAGAATGTCACTACAAAAACATTGTAAAACATCTGGCATGCATTCTAAATCATAAAAGTATTAGGTGCACAAGCCTATTTTTTCTTGCTGTTTTTTTACAGCGTGGAGTAATATAACCCCTCCCAGGACTTGAGGGAACTGCGTAGAAATCAGTAGTCAAGAATCAAGGACAGAAGAGTCTTCTCAGTGCGTTTCAGAAAACAATCACTTTTGGCAGACTATATCAGATGTATTTCCTTTTTACTTCTTGAGATGTAATATAATTTTTTCTAGAATGATTAATTTACTTCTGTATTCTCTTCTCATCCTTCCAACCTTATAATCAAATGAAGTCTTGCATTTTGCTGCTGTGCTTTTGCTAGGGGTTTCTGCCTGGACCGGTGTTATTAGTTTTCAGAAACAGTCATTATGGGGTTGAAGATGGAGCTCAGCTGCAGGACCCTTGCTCAGCACAAGTGTGGCCCGGCATCCAGTCCCCAGGACCAAAGCCACAGAAAGAGTGCAGGCACCAGCGCACCACGACGGGGTGCGGCCTCACTCCAACAACTGTGCAGGAGAAGAGAACACACACACACACACACATACACACACACACACACACACACACACACACACACACACACACACACTCAGTAATTCATACCGCTGTAAAATAAGCCTTTCTGATAAAGGGGCTGTAGAGATAGATGGCTTGGTGGTTATGAGCATGTACTGCTCTCCCAGAAGGTCTAAATTTGGTTCCTAGCACCCACATCTGGTGGCTCATAGCACCTGCAACTCCACCTCTAGGGATCTGGCCCTTCTCTGACATCTGAGGGTACTATATTCATAAGCACAAAGCAACACATACACACAAATAATAATAATGGGGGCCGGAGAGAGATGGTTCAGTGGTCAAGAGCACACGGTACTCTTCCAGAGGATTGGGGTTTGGTTCCCAGCATCCACATGGCAGCTCACAACCATCAGTAACTCCAGTTCCAGGCAATTCAGCATGTGTTCTGGCCTCCACAAGCACCAAGCATGCACAGACATACATGCAAGCAAAACAATCATACACATAGAACAAATGAGTCTTTTTAAGAATAATAATACTGGGGCTGGGGAGATGGCTCAGTGGTTAAGAGCACATGCTGCTCTTCCAGAGGACCTGAGTTCAGCTCCCAGCACCCACATCAGGCAGCTCACAGCTGCCTGTAACTCCAGCTCCTGAAGATCTCACATCCTCACAGCTGCCTGTAACTCCAGCTCCTGAAGATCTCACATCGTCTTCTGAACTCCCTGAGCACCTGTACACATGCAGCACACATTCACACACATACTCAAAAACAATTGTGAAAATGTAATATTTTTAAACTTTCCCAATAAAAGTTCATACATGAAAAATTACGAAATGACTTTTTTTATTACCCATACTTTTGTTTATAACTTCCCCCACAATAAACTGCGCTTAAGGAAAAGGTCTAGTAACACGTTATCAAGGGAAAGATAGTGAAGAAACCATAAGTTGTTTTTGTTAAGTAATGTGAAATATTACAAAGTTTCTTTTCTGAAATTCTAAATAAAATTTTAAGGGATACCTATGAATACACACTACACTTGAAGAGATCTTTTTAAAAAAATAAGTGAAAACTGGAAACTTCACAGATTAAATACAATCATCTTTCTACAAGAGGGTGTGGTGGTGCACACCTTTAATCCCAGCACTCAGAGGCAGAGACAGAGAGATCTCTGAATTCTGGGCCAGCCTGGTCTACATAGTAAGACCCGGTCTCAAAACAAAACAAACCAATCATCTTCTAGTAGTAAGAAGAAATTAACTTATTTGTGTTTGATAAATAAGAAATTAGGAAATACTTCAGGAATACTACATTATATAAAAGTAGTCAATACAAAATAATTAGACTTCATTTACATGTACAGTATTTAATGTTTTGGATCAAGCTTAGGCACACATCTGCACTCAAGTATACCTAGAACAAAGATCTTACTTTAAATTGTATTTTTAGTGTGTGTGTGTGTGTGTGTGTGTGTGTGTGTGTGTGTGTGTGTGTATGTGTGTGTGTGTACATGTACCAAGCATGTGCATGAAAGTCAGAAGACACCTTGCAGGAATCAGCTCTCTTCTCCCACCATGTCGATCCCAGACATAAAATTCAGGTCCTCAGGCTTGGTAGGACACACCAACCCAAGATTGTTTTTAAGTTATCCAATCACAGAGGAGACTGACTTAAGTCAACTTAGTCCCATAAAAAATACATAGGGCCAGCAAGATGGCTCAGCAGGTAAAGGCATTTGCAACCATGCCTGACTACCCACCTGAGTGCAACCCCCAGGCCCCACGTGACAAAAAGAGAAACACAGTTCCAGAAGGTTGTCCTCTGATCTCCACACAAGCATCATGTGTGTAAACCCCCAGTAACTTACACAGAGCAAATAATAAATAAATGTGCAAACATAATAAAATGCACAAATATATCCTAAAATTTTACCATTACTCTGTTTTCTCTCTCTTCTCTAATAACAATGATCAACGTGTCAATCCTCCATTGGGAAAGAGAGGTTGGTTTTTTTGCTTTGCTTATTTCTTTCTTTGTATGTGTGTCAGTGTGGTGTTCATGTTTGTGTGTTCAAATGTGTGTAGGGCATGTGTGTGTCAGTACAGTTTGCACATATGTGCATGTACTTATAGAGTTTGAAGCTAGCAGGAGTCTTCCTTGACTGCTTCCTACCTTATTCATTAAAGCAAGAGCTCTCAACTCAACCCAGAGCTCGCCTATAGAGACTAATCTGGCCAGCTAGCTTGCTCTGGGGACACTCTGTCTCCATCTTCCAAGTGATGGAATTTCTGGCAGGCCGCCACATCCACCTGGCATTGACTTGGGTTCTGGGGATCCAAACCCTAGTCCTCAGACCTGCTCGGTGACGAACACTTTATCTACTGAACCATCTCCTTGTCTCAAGAGGTTGATTTTTTGGAGACAGATCTTGTGCAACATAGACTAAGCTGCTCTTGAATCTCAATTTTTTCAATTTTCCTGATTGTTCCTGGGACTATATACACCTGGCTGCACTTTTTTTTTCAAGACAAGGTCTTATAATTTAAGCCAGGCTGGCCTGAAACCTGCAGAAGTCTTTGTCCAAGCTGCACCCTCATCCTCTAAATACTCTTGGAAGACGACACTGATGCTCTCTGAACAGCAAAGGACCGGGACCAGGCATGAGTATTACTGAATGAATGCATACAGAGAGGAACAAGCTTATGGCTGCAGGCTTATAAAATCATTTTTTAAAATTCCAAAGAATAACAAAATCCAGATGTTTAGATATTTTCAGATTAACCTTCTCTGATAGCACACACTATACATTTTAGCACTCAGAAGGTTAAGACCGAAGGATCTCTCACTCAAAGCTGGTCTGGGCTATATAGCAAGACTCAGTTCCAAAATAAAGACAGAAAACTAATTAACACCGAAATTACTGACTGGGTCGATTTCACTAATGAGCTGATCAAAAATGCTTCAAGTGAAACTCTTTGAAAACAAAAACAATATAACTGTATATACAACAATCCAGTAAGATGGAACATTTCTACAATGCCCATTATATGATGCGTTGATTTTATTTATTTATTTATTTAAAGATTTTTGTTTAAAAATTTTTATTGTATATATATGGGTGTCTTCCCTGCAAATACATCTGTGCACCATGTCCATGCTTGGTGCCTGCAAAGCCAGAAGAAAGCATCAGATCCCTTGGGACTAGAGCCATAGATGGTTGTAAGCCACCTTGTGAGAGCTGGGAATCAAATATGGGTCCTCTGGAAGAACAGCCAGTGCTTTTAACCATGGATCCATCTCCCCAGGCCCTAAGGACTGATTTTAAAAATAATGAAAGTAAATTCTGCAATAGAAATCCAATTTAGAATAAATTTTTGAGTCTCTTATTCCTGGACAGCAGAAAAGAATCCTTTTGCTTTGTGGTTTATATTTTATGGTTCCTAACAAAGTTGCTTTTATACCAAATATGAAAATGTAACTATAAATTTCTCTTTGTCTTTAATTATAAAGTCAGAAATTCACTTACATAAATAGGACATCTCGGAGGATTAAACTAAAACCTTGTGGTAAATCTGAAATGGTCTGAGATAAAAAACGCCTGCCTCTGCTGCCTCCTTCACTACTAACACTTTGCCTGAGTGGCTACTAGGCTTGAGTCTGGCCAGTTATGTTCACACCACCTTCCCCAGCATGCCTGAACACATATGATTAGACCAGGCTTATATTCCTAACATAGACAAGGCTACCAATCTCTCCCCTGGGGACAAAAGTGGTACGTGGATTTTTGATGCAGTCTACACTCTTCAATGTAGGGGTTATACACTCTAAGTCACTGTCCAGGACATAAATTGGAGGGGAGGGGGGATGACAAGTCAGTTCACTGGGAAAGAAAAAAATCTCTGGATACATACACAGAGGTAAAGACAAAAGACACAAGGATGCTTTCCATTTTCTTAGCAATCTACCTTTGTTCCGAGGTAGATTCCCTGAGCCTCTGAAAGATGTCCCTCTATCTTTATAACCAATTCTTCTCTTTGTTAAATACTTGCATACAGCCACAATAAAATGTAGAAATCTAAAGGCACGGATCAGCCACGTTGCTCCAGCACAGCTTGATATTTTGGCATGTTTGGTGTGCCCTGTGCAGGTTGTTTCTTGTATTAAAGAGCAATAAAACAAAGCCGGGCGTGGTGGCGCACGCCTTTAATCCCAGCACTCGGGAGGCAGAGGCAGGTGGATCTCTGTGAGTTCGAGACCAGCCTGGTCTACAGAGCAAGTTCCAGAACAGGCTCCAAAGCTACACAGAGAAATCCTGTCTTGAAAAACCAAAAAAGGAAAAAAAAAAAAAAAAAGAGCAATGAAACAAACAATTAGTATTCATAAGAAGTGAGTGACAGTCAGGTGACCAGGGGAAAGACGGCACAGGACTGTGGAGTTAACTGAGGAGAGATGATCATTTAGCCCTGATCACTGACTTGGTACATGGGGATATAAAGGCCCAGAAGAAGCATTCAACTTTGTACCTTTGCCACTGGAGTTTGACCCCAGAACTCTAGAAATGTGCCGAAGCTACTCCCACACTAAGCAAAATTGTAAAAAGTAATTTAAATTTCAAAATAAAAGTTAAATTAAATTTGAAAAAAAAAAAAGCAACCATACCAAACAGCAGTGGTTTTTTTTACGGTAGCTGAGGATGCTGTATAACAGGTTAAGCTACTGGGCTTGGGGGAGGGCTCAGTGGTTAGAAGCACCAGCTGCTCCTCCGGAGGACCCGAGTCGGATTAGCAGCACCCACTTGACACCTCACAGCCCTCTATAAACGCAATTCCAGAGGACCAATGTGCTCATAGAGTCTCCAAGGGCATCGGGTATGCATGTAGGCTAAACCCCCATACACGAAAAATAAAGAGTTTTTAAATGTTATGGTATGGAAGAATGATATATCCCGTTGAAGAAAAAGATGAGATCTGTTTTCTTGTGTTCTCTGAAATTGCTTATTCAAGTTATTTCCCAACAAAGAAATACTTATTTAAATGTAAAACAATGACTTAACTGTATCCTCTCTGCACGTTCTTGTACACATATACCACACTGAAAGAATCCTCAAAAGTCTTGTTTGCCTTCGTTCGAAAATTTCAACTCATAAAATTACATACACATCAATTTGGCTAAAGACAAAGAGACAGGAGAAGTAGTTCCTCCACTCTCTATGGAAGACTGGTGTTTATGCATATTCTCATATATTACCTCTAACATGCTCCAAATTGTAATTTATATGCAGCATTGACAGTGAAAAGTTACATAAGACAGTAAGACAAGCTCCTGCAGGTAGCAAATTATAAAATTTATTTTAATTGAATGGAAGAGTGAATGAACAGAAGAAAGTCTGAATGTTCACAGAGAAAATGAGAATCACAAATTGTCTTCTGCATAACCAATAGCGCCCCCTACTGATACACAAAAGCTACATTGCAGTTAATTAAAAAGCCAAAAGTACCTTGCATCCTCAGATCCTTCTCCTTGAATCCTGTTCTGTTTAATAATTAGTGTAATTTGTTAACATATTCTAAATATTTACTTAAAATACCTGTTAATTTGAATCACAGTTTTAGACATCAAAGATAGAAATAAAGTTTATTATAGAATCTAGAAAAAAAATATGGCACCATGAGTCTAAATTGTATTCCACAGCAATTCACTTAGACCATGATTTACTTTACTGATCATCCAGTAATGTTCATCTTCCTTACAAATTTATTTTTGTATTTCTTGACCATTTCACTTAAACTAATGCTATCTCAGACTGGAGAACTACCTCAATGGTTAAGAACACTTGCTGAGACTCTAGTTCAGTTCTCAACACCCACACTGGGTGGCTCGGAACTGCCTATAACTGTCCTGCTCCAGAGGGTCCAATCCCTCTTCTGGCCTCTGCAGGCACCCATACACATGCGGCATATACATACACAGACACATAATACACATAAATAAATAAAAATAGTTAAAACTTTCCCAGCTTAGTTTTTAATTCTTTTATTATATTTGTGTGTGTGTGTGTATGTGTGTGTGTGTGTGTGTGTGTGTGTGTGTGAGAGAGAGAGAGAGAGAGAGAGAGAGAGAGAGAGAGAGAGGACAATTTAGTTGGTTCTCTCCTTCTGCCTTATGGGTCTGAGGGATTAGAGTTAGGTCTCCAGGACGGGCAGCAAAGACCACTGCCTGCTAAGCCGTCTCAGTGTACATTTAGACTTTCTTGAATGCACAACAGCTGTGTCAAAGTGTCCAGTCAAGTTATACTTGTAAAAGTTATACTGATTAATGTTTCCATCCATGTGCTACAAGGAAGTCCATTTTCACATTTTCTGGTAAGTGAAAAATGTATTGCTCTGCAGATTTTAGATGCATGACACTTGTTACTAAAGAGATGGTACTCTGGAGTTCTGGAAGTGTTTATATTTCTTTAAGACCTTGCTTATATTTTAACTATAGAATTTCAATTAGGTTCTTTTAACATAGTTTCTTTGGTTGGGTATAGTGGTGCATGCCTTTAATCCTAGCACTTGGGGGTCTGATCTTGAGGTAGGCAGATCTCTCTGAGTTTGAGGCCTGGTCTTGTCTGGTCAACAAGAGCTACACAATGGGACCCTGTATCAAAAAAAAATTCTGTTGATTTATCCATACTTCTTTAATTATTTTGAGCACATAGTCTTTGTCTAACAGGTTCAATGTTGGATATCTTGGGAATGTCTTTTGTCAACTTCTTTTTTCCCCCTATGAATGGGCCACTGTGTTCTGCTTCTCAGTATGCCTTATATCTTTTTTTTTTTTTTTTTTTTTTTTTTAACTAGATATCTGGAATACCACCATTTGGGTAACTCTGGAAACCAGACTCCTCTCTCAGTCTGTGGAATTGCCTGATGGTTATAGAAGTGATCTGCCCATTTAGTGACCTCTGTAGACCGTTTTCCCAAAGACTATTCCTCTCCTATATGAAGTCTTCATTCTGTTACTCAACAGTCACCCAACAGCTGATACAGCCGAACAGCAAGAGAAAAGGCTACTCACCAACCCTTGGCTTATGGAGCACCACAAAAGCTAGGTTCCATCCAACCTGTCCCAGAAGTCAGGAGGAGAGGTAAGACCAGGAGTTCAACACCACCCTCAGCTATGTAGCAAGTTTGAAGACAGCCTGGGCCACATGACACCCTGTCTCAAAAAAATAATTAATTGATTGATTAAACTACCTTTCATAAAGGGGGAGTTTATTCCTTGAGGACTGGACTGACGGGAAAGGAAAAGGAGAAAAAACATCACTCTGACCAAGAGCCAGGATAGTAGAGGGCCATCCATACTCCTGTAACTCCAATAAAGCCACTGGTTTATTAAGACAGACCTAAGTGCCACCCACCCTCCTTCTGATGGGAAAAAGCCCACTGGGAAAAGAGAGTCTCGACACTAAGGTGTTAAGACCATGGAGCACCACCAAATAACCCATGCATGAAAATGACTAGAACCGACAGCCTAAACCTAAGAGATAAGTTCCCGAAGTAACATTTCACTTCATCATATTGCAAATAGGGCCTAAACGAACCCATGGTTCTGGACTCACAGGCCCCAGTGGGGAGCATACTATCACTGTTTTGCTAAACAGACATCGAAGTGTCTGCTGAATTTGAATCTCTAGACTTGTTGACTTAACTAATACAGTCCTGAGCCCTCGTGAGAGACGTTTCTTCATGCAATAGATGGCAGCTAATTCAGAAACTCACAGCTGGTTAAAGTGCAGAGAATAAATGTCTATGGAGTGCTCAGCCACAAACTGGACATCAATATCACACCCTCTCCCCCAAAGGCTCATTGTGGAAGAACTATAAGAACCAGAACGGGGAGGACTGGAGTGAAACAGTAGCTTCTGGACAGTCCAGGACAACTCCCTCAAGAGCACAGAGCCCCTGCACAAGCTCAAGCCAATCAACACTCGCGCACACAGGGAGGCGGGCTCAGCTGCACAAGCTCAAGCCAATCAACACTCGCGCACACAGGGAGGCGGGCTCAGCTGCACAAGCTCAAGCCAATCAACACTCGAGCACACAGGGAGGCGGGCTCAGGAACTCCCACCTCTAGCCACTAATGCTTCTAGGGGAGAGTGAGTCAGTTTTCCTTGCAGCTGGGCCCCAGGAGTTGACCATGCTCCAGGGGACAGACCCAAGCCCCTGAGTATGGACAGCACCAATTGGACTCGGTAGGCTACTTAAAAATTTTTTCTTAAAGGGACTAGAGAGATGGCTCAGCACTTAAGAGCACTGGCTGCTCTTCCAGAGGACCCAGTTCCCAGCACCTACATGGCAGTTCACAACTATCTATAAATCCAGTTCCAGGATCTCTGACACCCTCACACAGATACACACGCAGGGAAAACAGCAATGCACATAAAATAGAAACAAATCATTTTTTAAAATTTCTTAAACGAGAACACAAAGTTGGGAGGAGGAAGTGAGAAGATGGGAGGTGGATCTGCAAGGAGTTTAGGGGTGAATAACATCAAAATATATTGTATGCATCAATTCAATTCCCAAAGAATCAAAAAAATAAAATAATATTTAAAATACAGAACTCAATAAGGTACCTTTTAGCAACATCTAAGTAAAGCTATGCATGCTAAAATTTAGGTAACTTGACTACTGTAATGTTCAAACAAAGTATCTAATAACACAAAATGAGAATAATTTATGTTATATTAGGGGGTTATGTTCAAGAAAGCATGCAAGCAGTAATGAAGATGATAAAGTAGTCAGAAACGTAAATAAGTACACAAGGCTCTTCCCAATATATACCAAAGATTTCTCTCCTGAGCCTAGCCCTCTCCAGCTCACCTTGCTAGCCCATTACTGAGACCTGCAGCCCCACATCCACTGCCCTCATCCTTCTCTTCCCTAGTCTGTCCTCCACACTGACCTCGGAGCACACCCCCATTCTGAAATGACCACTCTTTGGAAGGTCACTATCTAAAACGCAGTAACCCACCACTGTCCCTACAATAAAATCCAAATTGCCACCCCTGGGCTAAGCCTTTACTTTTTCTTTCTTTTTTCTTTTCTTTTCTTTTTTTTTTTTTTTTGTTGTTGTTGTTTTGTTTTGTTTTGTTTTTTTTGAGACAGGGTTTCTCTATGCAGCCCAGCGGTCCTGGAACTCACTCATAGAGATCTGCCCATCTCTGCCTCCCGAGTGCTGGGACTAAAGGTGTGCACCACCACCACCACCACCACATGGCAGTTTTTAATTTTCTAATAGACTTTCATTTTGGCCTTTGCTTGGCTTATCCTCTTTCCTTATCACAGTTCCTGTTATCAAAGCAACACTTCTAACACTTGAACTCTAGTGTTACTACCCACCAGCCACAGCGCTTTAAGAACTAACATACTATGCAGGATTTCCAGCTTCATGGCTCCAGCTGTTCCCAAGATTCTTATAACAGAGGCTCCCACGGTTAAACAGATCAATATGGAGCTTCCACTAACTGACAGGAACATATCCTGAGCTCAATCTTATCTTTCCCACTCTGAAGTTGAGGGGGGTCCACAGAAAGGAACTAGATTTTAAAGGACTAAAATGCATCCTCTTCTGCACAGCCAGAGCAGGCTAGTTAGGTGAGTATCTCTTATCTCTTCATTATCAACCCCTGATAATATCCAATGCAAGATCTACTGACATTGCACAAAAATTGCCATACTCTTTCACACGTGGAGACCCAAGAGGTTTCTTTTGCCTGAAATCACTTCCTTTAACTTGTCTCCTTAGTGAATTACTTACTCACCAAGCCTCGGCTCTCCAGTCAATGTCCACAGGGAGAATTAGACTCACACACATCGTCACATGCTTAACAAACCTCCTATAGATCACTTAGTGACTATTCGGTATAAGTCTTATGAGTCTCTACCAGACTGTTAGCAACTTGAATAAAAGTCTTTATATGTTTTAATGTCTAAAGCCCCGTTTCACAAACACTGTCTGATCAATAGTACCTATCTGATGACTATCAAATAAAAAGAATACATACTTAAAATGTTATCATCTCAAATCTCTAAGATATTACAACATATTCAGGCAATTTAGTTTACTTTTCCAGAATTAATACTAGTCTAAAAAAGGATATGGTGCTTAATGAGGTGAATTTTGAATTCAGTTATTTACATAAATCAATTTTTAAAATTTTAATCAAAATGATACATTAAAATGATTATGTACAAGCTGACTTATTAATAACTTAACTGAATACTGTACTCTACAGATAATATTTAAGCTATCGGATTCTATGCACTAAAGAGTCAAAAATAATATGCATAAAATTAATAGATAATATAAAAGCATAATGTATCACAAAAATGAGTCTATATGTTCTTTAGAACTATCCATCACTGATGGACACGTAAAGTAAAGATCCTTACATCTGAAAACAAAGCAAAACAAAACAAAGGGTTTTACGTGATTAGATACTCAACATCCTGATGTCATAGCTGAGAAAAGAAAAGATCAAAGTGAGAAGTAGGAAAATAGAATTTAAACATCATTTTATACAAACTTTAGGTTGTCTACACAGGACATGATAAAAAGAAGCCAATTGTGAGACAGGCCTTAAAGAATGTGTACAATTCACTACGTAGAAGATGGAAATGAGAATATTCTATGGAAAGATAAAAATAAAGTCAGGAGGCTGGGTGTGGTGGTATTCTAATTGTACTGAAATGTGATTTTGATTGTATGTTAATAAATAAAGTTGCCCAGGGGTCAGAGCTATTAGAGCCATTGACAGAGTGTGGCGGTGGTGGCACACGCCTTTAATCCCATAGATCTCTGTGTGTTCAGGGATACAGCCAGCATTGGAGACATATGCCTTTAAGACCTAGGGGGCTGTACATTCAGACAGTGACGAGGCAGTCACGTGTTTGGGTTTACAACCAATGAGAAGGCAGAACAATAATACTATAAAAAAGACGTACAGACAGGATATAGCTCTCTTTCGGGAAGCTGGGACACCGTGCAGGAGGAAGGGTGAGATTTTAGCTCTGAGCTCTGACCTCTCGGCTTTCTCTTTTACATTGTTTCTGTGTTTCTTATTTAATAAGACTGTTGGATACATCAACAGCTGGGCAGTGGTAGTACTTTAATCCCAGCACTGGGGAGGCAGAGGCAGGCAGATCTCTGTGAGTTCAAGGCCAGCCTGGTCTACGGTTCGAGTTCCAGACAGACTCCAAAGCTACACAGAGAAACCCTGTCTTGAAAAAAAACAAACAAATGAAACCAGACATGGTTGGTGCCCAGCTGTAATCTCACTGCTTGGGAGGCACACAGAGAAGAGTCTGGGATGCTTAGCCAGTCCGTCTCACAAAAAGAAAGGAAGGAAGGTGGGAGGGAGGGAGGGAGGGAGGGACACAAGAAAAGGAAAAAGGACAAAAGGAGTGGGGTTTAGGAGCCAGCATTCAGCCCGATACACAGGCACATATTAGGAGCTGTGGGGAGTGACTGATCGATTTTACAGCACCAGATTTCAGCTCCTACTGGCAGGCACAAGGCTAACATTTTATGTGATGGAAAACTAGTAACCAGAAAGGTTAACAGGTTGTTTATAAAGTTCAACAATTCTAACTACCCAAACGTGCACTTGAAGAAGGAAAGCCATGAAACAAAAGGAGAGTCCCTCATGGCTAAGAACAGTAGGAATCATCCCACTGCTACAGTTCAGACCTTCAGTGTCCCCTGATGTCCCTCTGCTAATGGCTTGAACAGTCTTCAGCATGGCCCCTTTAGGAGGTGGTGGAACCTGTAGAAGGTAGAGTACTGCAAAAGGAGTCCTTAGTCACGTGGTGCATCCCTGGCGGGATTGTGGGACCCCTGCCTGTGCTCGTCCCCTCTCACTTCCCAGCATGCTCTGCCACACACTGTTGATGTTGCTTCTCACACTCCCAAAGGCATGGAAACAAACGGCAGTGGACTAGGAACTCCAAGAGTCGAAACAGATCTTTTATTCTACCAGCTGACTTCCTCATCCACACTGTAATGGTGACAGAAAGCTAACATAACAAGTCAGACTGTCAGCCACATAATGCTACCGCTTTTGGAGTACTTTCATGGACAACTCATTCTTCGAGAGAATGGGTAACCGCTACCAAGCTCGGCATTTGCCAGAACAGGGGTCCGTTCTAAACACCATGTATACTCTTGCAAAGAAAACCCTCACATGTATCCAAACATGAACATTCATGCACTCTTCCCTCTCTCTCCCTGTGTGTGTGTATGTGTGTATGTGCTGTATTCACATATGCACAAGCTTGTGTGAGTGTGTACACGTGTGCATGTGGGTGTACATGCACATATCTGTATATGCATTTGGAGGACAGAAATTGACATCAAGTATCTTCCTGTATCTCTCTCCACTGTTTTGACACAGGGTCTCCTTGAACCTGGAGCTTAGCTATTCAGCTGGACCAGATGCCTAATGAGCTCCAGGAACCCTTATGGCTCCACCCTCCACCAGTACTGGGCACAAATGTGCACCATGCTGGGCTTTTGTGCCCTCATGCTTATGCAGCAGGCACATACCACCAACCCACTCCCCAGCTCCCTAAACATGAATCCTTAAGAAAGAAATATATAGCCGGGCGGTGGTGGCGCATGCCTTTAATCCCAGCACTTGGGAGGCAGAAGCAGGTGGATCTCTGTGAGTTCAAGGCCAGCATGGTCTACAAAGCGAGTTCCAAGAAAGGCGCAAAGCTACACAGAGAAACCCTGTCTCAAAAAACAAAAAAAAAAAAAAAAAAAAAGAAAGAAAGAAAGAAAGAAAGAAAGAAAGAAAGAAAGAAAGAAAGAAAGAAAGAAAGAAAGAAATACCCTTTGGGGACTTTTAGAGATTTGTCTGTTTGTTTGCTTACTTTTTGAAACAGGGCCTCACTGTTCCTGACTAGCCTAGAACTTCCTGTGTAGACCAGCTGGACACAAACTCACAGAGATCTGCCTGCCTCTGCCTTCCAGTACTGGATTAAGGGCATACGCCATCATACCTAGCACTAAAATCAACTTTTAAATTTACTATTAATTCCTACAAAAAATATGCAACTAAAAATTTTAATGAAGCATGTTGATACCACAAATAAACTTAAAGCTGTCCTCTCCACACTAAGGGGGAATAAAGGTGAACACTCACACTGTTTTACCATCCTTCAGAGTCATGCTCAAAACAAGTATTTCCCAAAAGATAAATAATAGAGAATATGTCCACTCTTCAATTGTAAACCATTTAATCTCACAATCAGGAATTGACTGAACCACCTTACTAAGACAAATAAGAGAGGTTAAGTCAAATGCTTTCATTGAAAACATTTCTCACAGTGTGAGCGCTGGGTGTGGTACATTGCCACCTCTATGGCAGCACATCTGTGAGTGCTCATCCCTGCAACTTACCCCGGTTTTATCACACAAGCGTAAAGTATGAAAGGAACCAACAGCAAACAACTCGCCATCCGGAGCCCAGGCGACTGAGGTAATAGGGTGCTCGTGAGGCTGAGAACTGTACAGCACGCGACCATAACTATCCCACACCTACAAAATCAAAAACTTTTCAATGTTTTATAATATCACCACATTACTACAAGAAAGTTTGTCCTCCAATAAAATATCAAGTGAAGATGAGAAATCATAATCGTGCAGCATTAGCAACTAGAAACTTAACCATCATACAAGGAGGACAAAGCAGCAATTCTGGAAATGTACATGCCTCAGAAAGGAAAATTTCACAACATTACTAACCTGGATTAAACATGATATCTACCCATTTTAAGTACTTTAAATTGAGTAGTAAAATCTGGTGATGGTTGGCCTTTCCGAGAATTTCTTTTTGCCAAATGAGATTTCTACTGACTTTCTGTAATAGTTTATTTCAGTTAAAGCCCCTGAAATTACAGTTACACTGAATTGTACTGTTGGAGCTAGAGTATACCTCAACATGAGTAACTTTTATCTAGCGTATCAATGGTCTCAGTACTGCAGACAAGGGGAAACATTTTAGCAACCACAAATGATTTTGCTCTGTAATGGACCAATATTTAGGAAGCTTCTAGAACTGAGCTCTAAAAATGTAAATGAATAAGGAAATGAACTAATTTAAAGCATGAAGCAAAAGAAGCTGAATTGATATTGCTGCTTATTAAATAAAAATTTTATTATAAGAACTTTAGGCTGGGCGGTGGTGACACATGCCTTTAATCCCAGCACTCGAGAGGCTTAGCCAGGCGGATCTCTATGAGTTTGAGGCCAACTTGGTCTACAGAGCAAGATCCAGGACAGGCACCAAAACTACACAGAGAAACCCTGTCTCAAAAAATAAATAAACAAACAAAAACAAAGAACTTTAAATAGCACTTAAAGTTGGAAACCAATTTTCTCAATTATTACGAAAAAGAAAAAACTAAAAGATTAGTCTTATATGCTGAATACTTTTCCCCTAAATTTTATTCTCTTAAGCCGACAGTAAGTCTAAACATAATATATTATCGTGGTCAGTTTTAGTTGTCAACTTGAACATAGTACAGAATCATGTGAGAAGAGATCCTCAGTAATGGGCTGTCTAGCAGGTTGGCCTGGGGATGTCTCATGTGAAATGAAGTGGGAAGACCCACCCACTGTGGGTAGCATGACTTCCTGGACTCTGTAAGAGCTGAAGAAAGAACTGAATACAAGCATATGTGCATCCATCCTCTCTCGGCTCTTGACTGCTGGCGTGACTAGCTGCTCAAGCCCTGCCCTGACCTCCCTGCAATGACGTAACCTCTAACTCTAAGCCAAACAGACCCTTTCTCTCCTGAAGCTGCTTCTTCCAGGATACTACTGTACCCCAGTAACAGGAAAGGAAGCTTATACTTCTGCATACCTTATACTTACAGTCTTCACCAGCAGATAAAATAAGATCGTTGACTGAGTTCCAATCGACTTTTAAAATAATGCCTTCATGGGCTTTCCACTGTGAAGAGGAAAAAAATATTACAACTTTAGAAGTGAAATTTTTTCTATAGAAAATATTGTTGTCTGTTTCCTTTTTGTTTTTTGTTTTGTTTGTGTTTTAAGAGCTGAGGGTCTGACTGTGTTGCACAGCTTGGCCTAAACTATTGGACTCAAGCGATCCCCCCACACCCTGCTAAGTGGCTGGGGTGACTGCCGACCACTCATGCTCAGCCTGTCCCCTCTTTCTGGTGCACTGCTTTCTTTTTTCTTTTTTCCCCTTACCATCCATTCATGGCTTCCGATCTTCCTTCAATACCCACTGTGCAGTTAGTTCTTCATTTGCTCGATTCAGTCCACTTTCCAAAGAAAACACCTAGCACCACGCCATCCACTTTACAGCCTACATCCCAGGAATTTGCTCAGTTGCCTGGACTCCAGTGGCAAAACTGCTTGCTGCTACATTGTTTCCAGCTTGACTTTAGCATGACAAGCTGGAATAAATGTGATATAATCTAAGGCATCAGCTGACTTCAAATCTCATTTGTCCTGCTGGTCCTCTCAGTGACACTGTCTTCATGCTTACTTACAAAATTCTCTCTCCTCTTTGTTTCCTGGGGGTGGGGGCAGGAGAGAGGACTAGAACCTGATCCTAGGGCCTCTATATGCCAGACTGGGGTTTTTTGTTGTTGTTTCAACCTCTAGTACATAAACATCTTTAGTATTCTCTCTCTCTCTTTTTTCCTGCACATCTCCTAAGCTTTATTCTTTATGGGTCTAGGTCACAACTGGATTTATTACAAATCCTCTGTTGATTTACTATATAATGAAACAGTGTTTTCTGTAATAAATATATATTCTATACATACAAAATGCCTATAGACAGACATATACAAGTTACCCAGAAACTTTCAATCTATAAAGCAAGCATGTTTTTCTTGCTTTTAAACATATCCAGAGACATATAGAATGTATATCCATATATATGGATATATATGTCACACAGAAACTGGTAATCTAGAAAATAAGCATAGGCGTACTGCTGTTAAATATAATTTATGTTCCCATTTGCTATTACCATTCATGTAATTAGGCATTTTTTAAATTTAAGATCCATCTGAACAACAAGTTCCTTATGGCGGAAACATCTTCTGTTTCTCTTTCTTATAAAATAAACTGAGGACAAGTTTTGTTTGCTTGCTTGTGTGTGTGATGCTGTGGTCAGACCCAGGGCCTCACACATGCTGATCTACTTTGGAATACACCACAAGTCCTGCTCGATGCTATTTAATATCCAATACTCCACATACTGGCATACAGCTGGCATGTAGTATATTTATACTGAACAAATAAATATGCTTCCTCACATAAACTGGACTCTGAGTGTGTGAAATGCCTTAAGGAAATGTGGCTTACAGTTCTAAACTGCACTCCTTTTCATGGACCATCTATACTTGCATGCACTTATACTCCTGGAGACTTGCTACAAGTTTAGATTCCCAAAAGGAATGGATAATTTGCATTACATTTCTAATTATACTCTAACTCCTCTTTTGCTCCACAGAATTGTGATAATGGGTTTATTTTCTTTTCTATTCTATTCTGGCTTACACAGAAGCTCTAAAGTATATTTTATGATGATGTACAAAACTTCCAAGTTTCATTTATATAAACCTAATTACAGATGTCTTAACACACATGAATATAAACCAAAGGTATAAATGAAAAGATTTCACGTCCCTGCTTTTGCTGTCTAAGTTCATTGCAGATTTATTGGCTAGTATTTTGTCAGCTAAATACAAGCTAAAAGAGAAGAGGGAGCCTGCATTGAGAAAATGCCTTTATAAGAGTAGCCCTCAGATCTCTGTGAGTTCGAGGCCAGTCTGGTCTACAGAGCGAGATCCAGGACAGGCACCAAAACTACACAGAGAAACCCTGTCTCCAAAAAAACAACAAAAAAAGAGTTGCCCATACAGAAGCCTTTATAAGAGTAGGCTGTAGGCTTGTGGGCTATTTTCTTGATTAATAATTGTCATAATTAATAGATAAGTAATAGACAGATAGACAAGAGATAACATGCATTGTCTATACAGAAATTACAATATACAACATCAAAGTTTCCTTAACCCCTTTTATTGCTTGAAATCTACATTTACCCAATTTCTAAAATGATGCTTTTTTTTTAAATTTATGTGTTCAATGGCCTGCATGGACATATGTGGACTACATGTGTGCAGTACCCACAAAGGCCAGAGGAGGCATTGAATCCACAAGAACTGGAGACGTAGACAGATGCTACCTGTGGTGTGTGGGGGTGCTGGGAACAGAACCAGGGTCCTCTGCAAAAACAGTAAGTGTGCTTAACAGCTGAGCCATCTTTCTAGTCCCCGAACTTACACTTCTTAACACACTCTTATACCTGATGCAGCCTGTCAATCTCCATCACCAAGTTTTTTATAATTTTTTTAAAATAATTTTTAATTTATTTTATTATTTTATATGTGCTTTCCTGAATGTATGCTGGGTACCACATGACTGCCTGGAGGCCAGAAGAGGGCATCAGACTCCCTGGAACTGGAGTTACAAACAGATGTGAACCATATGGATGCTGGGAATCTAACCTGGGTCCCCTACAAGGGCAGCCAGTGCTCTTAATGGCTGAGCCATCGCTCCAGCCCCCCTTACATCTTTTTTTTTCTGAGCCCTCTAGATTATTAAAAGGGAAAGAAGGCATATTAATTCATAATGGCACAACAGCATCAGTAACAGCTATTCAGTATCAAGTGCTCACCGCATACCAGACACTAGCCGTCACAACCAATCACAGTGAGTGGGTATTACTGTCAGAGATAAGAAGGCTGAGATGAAAGAGATTAAAACTTTCTGTCATCACACAGAGGTAAGCAAGTGAAGGCCTGACCACGTGCCTCACTCCAACGCTGTGCTAGTGTAAATGAGAGCAGTCGGGTTTGGCAGTACTGTCCACATGGGTCTGCCTTCAGAGTCCTGAGGGATACAGGAGGGAAGAATGGTGGAAACTTCTTCTATGGTTAAGGAGAGGTGCTGCAGCCAGGTATGTGGCAGGGCCTGTGTGGACGACAGACATGCAGCTGCAGGAGTGGGAGTGTGCCCTGCTGGCTTCAATTTTGGTTTTTTGGTTCATCTAATATTTTCTCACTATGCCCCCATTCGCCCCTTTTGGAACAGTAATGTATATTCTGTGTCACTCTATGTTGGAGTATGTAATTTGCCTTTTTATTTTACAAGGAGTTATAGTTAAAAGAGTGCCTTGAGTCTCAGAAGAGACTTTGTACATTGAACTTTCAAACTGTGCTGAGACTGTGAAGAGCTATGGTGACTTTTAAAGTTGGACTATGATATGACCATGAGCCTATGGGGGCCAGTGAGTGGGATGTGGTAGTATGAATGGGAATGGCCCCCACAGGCCCATATGTCTGAACTGGTCTCCACTTGGTGGAACTGTTTGGGAAGAATTAAGAGGTGCAGTGCCGCCGAAGTAAAGCTTTGAGGTTTCCAAGGACTTACAACATTCCCAGTGTCTCTTCGTCTGCCTCCTACCTACACATCAGGACACGAGCTCCCAGCTACGGCTCCAGTGCCATGCTTCCCTGCCTGCTGCCACGCTTCCCGCCATGACAGACATGGTAACCCTCTGAAACCCTAAGTCCCAAAAAAACCCTGTTTCTATAATGTTACACAGGCCAAGAGTGGAGTCATGTGAGATTTTGAGTGCTTGTGAGAAAATTCCAGGAAAAGAAGACAAGAGTTACCTCAGTTTCTCCAAAACAGAGTTGTTCTTGGAATGTGTTTTTACCCTCCTCCAGGTGGAGTGGGTAGGAGTTGACTTCAGCTGTTGTTATTTATGTGCTTCTAGGGAAAAACACGTTTTTGCCAAATGTGGCATGTCCATGTGGTTGTAGACTTTACTCGGGCGACTCTTTTAAACCTTCAGAGCATAAATTGTCTCATGCTCTCAACAAAGTCGGCCAATCCATGAGACTTGAGTCCACCTCATTTTTAGGCCCCTACTCTCCAAGGCTCAAGCACCAACTAGATCGGTAAACACTGAAAGTTGCCTTCGTCATGGTGTGTCATCACAGCAACAGAAAAGTAACTAAGACAAAAGACAAACTACACTATGTCTTTGTCAAAACGTAAGGGAAATCATTCTGTCTTTCAGTAGTAGAATAAATAAACAATTCTTGCACACTAGCTTAAAAGTGTGCCCTTCATTTGGCCCCGCCAAACCTGTCTTAACAGCCATTGTTGTTTTGTTCACTTTTGTGTGATTCTGTTTACCCCTTTCCCTCGCATTTATTGTTTTTGTTTTTGTTTTTTTTTTTTTTTTTTTTTTCGAGACAGGGTTTCTCTGTGTAGCTTTGCGCCTTTCCTGGAGCTCACTTGGTAGCCCAGGCTGGCCTCGAACTCACAGAGATCCGCCTGGCTCTGCCTCCCGAGTGCTGGGATTACCCTCGCATTTATGAATAACCAGTTGTTTCTACTCCCTGGGTTTAGGACCACCTCCCACCTATTCTTTAAGACTTAGCTCTAACAACTATTCCTCCTTTCTGAAGAACACACAAGCAAATGTCAGCTCAACATCTGTCCTTATGCCAAGTGTGCTCTACATTCTTCAGAAAGTTCTAGGCACACAGTTGCTTCTAAGTCTCGTACCGACTCCTCCACCCTTCTAAAAATACTAAACCGGTGCTTGGCCTTGGAGAGGGCACACATGTTTGAACAGATGATAATGATGATTAAACACAAAACCTAAACACTCTTAAGAGTTTCATTTAGTTTTCTTTCATCTCAAACCTACACACTGGAAGCTGACTCTGTAGACTGACGGATGATCACTTGTGCTGAATCACATGACAACTCGGTAACTCGAAACACCTGCGTGACTGACTAGAGCAATGTGAACCATTTGGAAAACATGAACAGAATTCCCTGATCAGTAATGAAGTCTGATAAAAATCAAACTCAAAGCTCTCAGATGTCAGGGGACCAACCAGAAGGAAGGGACTGCAAGGACCACCCAGCTTCGCAGTGACACAGGGGTAGAGAGCAGCTGACAAAGGCCTGAGATATACCTGTAAAACTTTAGCATTTGGTTGAAGAGGCTTAATGATGAGCTGTTTGCCTGCTGTATAAAGAACCTTTTCTGAATCAGGGCCCCATGCTACTGAATACACTGGTATTCCTGTAAAAAAGAAAGGGGAAAATGATAAATGTACATTTTCATGACTTTAAAAAAAAAAAAAGAGTAATGTTAAGAGATCAAAATCTTGGCATGGTGGCACAGGACCGCAATCTGAAAACTAGGGAGGCTGAGGCAGGGTGATCCTAAATTCAAGGCCAGTCTGAGCTAAATGAGATGAATAAATCATCTGTGTGTTATTTCCATTTCCCCTCAGTAATCCTTTCATATTGGAGAACAGTCTGAGACTGAAACACAAACTGATCTAATAATATTTAAAAATATTAAAAATTTACTGTGAGCCACCAACCCGCTATATTTTGTATTTGTATGTTTTACTTTTTTTTTTTTTTTTTTTGAGAAATGACCCTACTGTGTAGCGCAGACTGGCCTCCGAACTTCCTTCCTGACTTTTTCATTGGGATTACAAGTATGCCCCACCTTACCAATGGCATAATATCTTTCAACCAGTTTGGATCTTGCTGAGAAAATACATTTTTCAGACATTCTAGATACTATGCTACTTAAATCTAGGATAAAGGTCTTATAAAATCCATTGTTCTTCACCTCCCATGAATAGCCAATGGAGCTGAAACTCTCTCGATGTATGAGGTAAATGTATAATTTATACACACACATACACACTCATTATATATAAACACTATATATATTCTATATATCATTATATATGTAACTATATATACATATATATATATTTGTTCTTAGGGTTTCTCTGTGTACCCCTGGCTGTCCTAAACTCCCTACATAGACTAGGCCAGCCTTGAACTCACAGAGATTCACCTACCTCCGCCTCCGGAGAGCTGGGATTGAAAGCGTGCACCATTGGGCTGGTACACTCTTATATACACTGGGCATTTACCGCTATCATTCTCCACCGTGTTTTCTAAGACTAACATTCGGTCTGAACCTAGAGCTCATCAACCGGCTAGACTGGCTGGCCAAAAAGTGCCATGGATCCTCCTGGGCAGAGGCCTCCACAGGGATGGGATTACAGGTGTGACCACCACACCCAGCTTTCCTGTGTGGGTGCCAAGAATAAGAATTCAGGTCCTCTTCCCCTGTGTGGCCAGCACTTTACCAAATGCAGCATCTCCCTGTGATTTCTTACATTTCAGATTCTCGGAGGAGGGTTTGCTGTTTATCGGATGGCCGATAACAAGGATAGCAGTGTACGGCCAATAGAGCCAAGGACACGTTTCCTCACTCTTCCGGTCTGAATGTGAAACGCTCACCACTGAGGAGATTCTGGACACTTGAGGAGGGAGGACCCAGCTAAAGGAAGCACAGCACTGGGCCCTTGAGCCCCACCCTCAGGTCTCCACTCCTCACTGCCATACTGTGAACTGCCCTGCTTCTCCACGTCGTCGAGGTCTAGATGGCCCAAACTTCTGCAATTGTGAGTACAAAGAAAGCCTTCCTCCCTTGTTCATGGCAATGTTCTCTCACAATAACAGAGTCTGACAAATATATCCACCACAAGCCACATTAAATTTGATATGGATTTTAGTTTCTGACAGGGATTTACATAGTATTCTTTTAACTCAGTTACATTTAAGGGCATCTTAATTTAAAAAAAAAAAAAAGATGCATTTATTTTTATTTTATGTGTAAGTGTTTTGCCTGCATGTTTATGTTTGTGCACCCTGTGCATGCCTGGTACCCATGGAGGCTGGAAGAGGGTGTCAGGTTCCCTGTAACTGGAGTTACCGACAGTTATGAGCCAGTGCGGGTGCTGGGAATAGGAACTGGGTCCTCTGGAAGAGCAGCTAGTGCTCTTAACCACTGAGCCACCTCTCTGCCCTACCCCGCTTTCTTCTTTACACAGAATCTTGCCATACAGCCAGGCTGGCCTCAGACTCCTGATCCTGCTGCATTTGTACTCCAAGCACTACGATCAGAGATGCACATGCATCACTATGATGGCAAGGACAGTATTCTTAACTTGATCACTACCTGGGCTACCTAATATCTTCTAGAAATCTACGCTTTATGTGACCTCCGTTTTAAAACCTGAGTATAATAGCCAAGTAAGTGGTACGTGCCTATAATCTCAGCACTCAGAAGGCTGAGACAGGAGGATTACAATTGTAGGTTATGCTAGGCTACGTAGTTTTCAGTCAGTCTAGGTTACATAGCAAGACTTTATCACACACACACACACACACACACACACACACACACACACACACACACGAGATATCTATATCTCTCTATATATATACGTATACATAGATATAAAATCTATTGAAAGCATTGTTTATATAGTAATAAATAATCTGTAATCCTCTTGCCTTGGCCTAGCTACCTATTAATTAGAAAATTGAATCAAGGTTATATAATTAATCTATAAAACATTAACCCATAAAAAAAATTAACCCATTTCTAGTTATAAAGCCAAGCCTTTGAAAACTAGGGTCAGACTGTTACAGCAAATGGCTTCTATGAAGAAATGAGTGAATGAATGTTCAAGAAGTTGACATTCCCAGGAAAATAAGATCTGAATTTGATGATTCATAGGCAATCAATACGATTTAATTACTTTTTTTTTTTCTGGTTTTTCAAGACAGGGTTTCTTTGTAGCCCTGGCTGTCATGGAATTCACTTTAAACACTAGGCTGGCCTCGAACTCATAGAGATTCACTTGCCTCTGTTTCTCTAGTGCTAGGATTAAAGGCAAGCATCAAAACTACCCATCATGATTTTATTTAGAGAGAAAATTCAACATGCTATAATCAACTAAGAAAATATACTATTTTGTTCATTTTCCCTGAATAAGTGCATAAGTGAGCAAGTCTCAGTGGTTTATGGAGGCTGGATAGTCTAGTTTACACCTGTCCATACAAACTCTTCAGGTTGGCTTCTGCATCTTACATTTAATGTTATAAAGGCCCTAATCATCCTATTTAAGAAACAGCCTCTGGGCTTTATCTGTATCGCAGCAACCCATAAAACTCAGCCCAAGGAGGTGATCCAACTCAAAGGGTCTTCCTCTTCCTCCTCTGTACTTACAAATATTCTCTAAGAGTGCCCTGGAGTTTGCCTTCCATTCAAAAGTAAATTCCCAGCCAGGCTGGATGGACTAATGCCTATAATCCAGCATTTGGGAGGCTGAGGCAGGCGAGTCACAGCAGGACTGTGGTTAGCTTGGACTACACAGTACTAGCAATGTAGTCTAAGCCAGGCTAGGCTAAGAGTGAGACCCCCCACCTCAAAAACAAAACAAAACAAGACACCCCCCCAAAAAAAAACAAAAAAAAATGTTAAATGCAATCTTCAACTCTAATAAACTCCCTAGAAAACATAAACCGAAAGGATTGGAAGCGGGGAGAGCAGCCAGGGATTTAGTTAAAAGGTCTTGAGTTAGCAGTACCAGGCAGCTAAGTGCAGCTCTCAGCCTCATCAAAGAAGCTTCTTTCTGCAGCAGATGAAAGCTACCACAGAGAGCCGCAGATGGTCAAATGCAGAGAATAAAGAAGCATGGCGTGCCAGGCCCCAGTTGGTACACGGTCAGCAGAGTTCCTACACTACAGCTATCCTGGCTAGTTATGTCAACTTGACATAAGCTGGAGTCCTCAGAGAGGAGGACGCCTCAGCGGAGAAAATGCCTCCATAACATGGGCTGGAGGCAAGCCTGAAAGAAAGAACAAATAAATTTCCTTAATTTGTGATTGATGGGGGAGGACCCGCCCATGATGGGTGGTGCCATCCCTGGGCTGGTGGTCCTGACTTCTATAAGAAAGTAGGCTGAGCAAGCCAGTAAGCAGCGTCCCCCAATGGCCTCTTCATCAGCTCCTGCCCCTGCTTGAGTTCCTGTCCTGGCTTCCTAGGATGAACAGTGCTGTGGAAGCCTAAGCCAAATAAAGCTTTTCCTCCCCAACTTGCTTTTTAGTTGGTGTTTCATCACAGAAATAGAAACCCTAAGATGATGGCTGAGGGGAAATTAGAAAAGAAGAGGTAGAAAGATTGTAAGGGCCAGAGAAACAGGACACTTGATGGAAGAGATTGTCTTCTAGACATGACTGCGCCCATGAAATCTCCGCAATACGGCTGCCTAAGCATGCCAATATAGATGGGGAAAGCTTTATGACATTCCACCCCTGCAGGAGCTACAAGGCAGTCAATGGCTGCTGAGAGGAAAACATATTTTCTGCAGGGACAAGCCCTCCGATGGGTTATACAACCTTGAGTGGTCAGCCCTAAATACATGTGCATACTGGCAACACTAACTGGACCTAGCAGATTGTGTACACACACAACAACAACAGTAGGTTGTTTTATACACACACAACAACAGTGTCAGGTGTAGTGGTGATACATGCTTTTATTCCCAGCACTCTGGCAGTTCTCTGTGAGTTCAAGACCAGCTTGATCTACATACCGAGTTCAATGCCAACCAATGGTACACAGGGAGACCTTGTTTCAAACAAAACTAACAATAATTCTAGAACAGGTCATGACCTCCAGGTGAGGAGGCACAGGAGGAGGAGGAGAAGGAGAAGGAGAAGGTAGAAAAAGAGGGGAAGAAATGGTGTAAATACAGTGTACTCATGTAAAAAATTCTCAAAATTTTTAAATTAAAAAATAATGTAGTTAGGATTATAGTAAACTGGTATGTGATTTCTAATTTCCATGATTATAGCTACATTTTTATGGAAAAGAGAAGTTAACATATTTTCATTTGTAAGTTATCAAATATTCACAACACTCAGTCAAAGTCCACTTTGCTGAGTTATATACTAACTGATACTGAACACCTGCCCCAAGGAAACACTTCTGTAAGCAGTGCTCCCATTGAGTTACACAGGATGTGACTTCAGGCCTTCAGTTGTGGTCAAAGGCACAGCTGGGGTGTGGGATGAGGAGCCAGGGATGTTTTCATCCTCTTCACTTTAGCATTTGAACTGAGGCCCTCTGAAGCTGCCTGGGTCACCACTGCCTTGTTTTCAAACCTTCCTTCAGAATACTTATCTATCACATTAGGGTAAGGAGACAATATGTTTCCCGCCTATGCAGTTTTTAAAGTAATAACAGTGTTTCAGAAACACATGACTTATAGTATAAAAATAAAGTAAGCTCAGAAAGCGAAACAAGCAGTTTCTTTGTTACAAGTGTTTAAACCACATTCCTTCAATCAGGTATTCAGGAACTTTCCATCCAGGTGCTTTGGATGGAGATCATTTATTCAGGAAGATAAACAGCTTCACAAAGAAAATGGTTTATTTTATGATGAATCTCTCCTACTAGCATTTGAGACAAATTCATAATATTTACACTGTTGTTTAAAACATATGTGTTAAAGCAAGAATCAGTCAAGCATGGTAGTACATGTGTGTGATCCCAGCACTTCAGAGGCCACAGCAAGAGGACTACTCCAAGTTCAAGACCAGCCTGAACTAGACAGCAAGTCCAGGCCAGCCAGGGCTCTAGATCAAGAAAGCACAAACAAACAAAGCACTAACCATCCCTAGTACTGTACTTCATTTTGCAAAGTAGAAAAATAAGACCTCTAGACCCCAGATTGAATTATTCTAAAATAATAATTTAGTAAATTATATAACAGGATGTTATTAATTTTATCATTAACAAAAATAGAAACACAAAATCATTTTATAATATTTCTGGCTTTTTATATAGGAAATTCTTATTTATGCTCCATTTCAGTTAAAACATTCAAGAAGATCTTGTTTTTCTGACTTGGCACACTAAAGTCATGTGATCTTTTTGACATTTTTTAAGAAACCACACGCACCTGGGGTTGTGTTAAATGTCAGACCCTTATCTCTCTGTAAAACAAATTATCTAAATTCTTTCAACCCGTTGAAAGCATTTTAAACCACAGAAGAGTCGAGAAAAGTGTATTTCAATTGTTTTAAGGAAGTACCTGGTCAAATGTACTATGTTTTTCACATTCATACCATAACAGCATCACCTAAAAGTGTTGTTTTTCTGTTACTAAAGGATGTATTAGAAACAAAATGCTCACTAATGTGATGCAGTGTGGATCTATAGAGTGGGTGGAAACACTTAGAATGAAGTCTAGCTCTAAATAAACAACATCTGTTAACTACTATTAACTACTAGCAATGGCTCTGGAATACAGTAATCGACCAGCAGCTTCCTTTGCTGCTCACTGTAGTGAGCACTCAAGAATTAATTGCCAGCTGGACAACAGTGGCTACACCTGCAATGTCAGCTGGACAACAGCGGCCACACTTGCAATGCCAGCAATGCTGGACAACAGTGGCCACACCTGCAATGTCAGCTGGACAACAGCGGCCACACCTGCAATGTCAGCTGGACAACAGCGGCCACACCTGCAATGTCAGCTGGACAACAGTGGCCACACCTGCAATGCCAGCTGGACAACAGCGGCCACACCTGCAATGCCAGCTGGACAACAGCGGCCACACCTGCAATGCCAGCACCACACCTGCAATGCCAGCACCACACCTGCAATGCCAGCACCACACCTGCAATGCCAGCACCACACCTGCAATGCCAGCACCACACCTGCAATGCCAGCACTGGAGAGGTGAAGCAGGGCTGCTCCACAGTGCATTCAAACAAGCTGGGGTCACTGTGCAAGGTCCTGTCAAAAATAGTAACAATTTTTCCTTTCGTTCTACTTACAGAAGACATATACTAGTAATCAAGTGGGACTCATTCCAAAAAAGCAACTTCTTGTTTATATATGTCACTGGGTCGGGGCGGGGGGGGGGGGGGGGGGGGGCGGGGGGGAGCTTAATAAAACATTTGTTTCTTCAGTTTCTACCCTGACTTATCTCCCATTTTCCTCAGAACTTCACTTTCATCTTTTACCTTACTTCCAAGTTAAATTTTAGCCTTTTAATTCTAATCTTCAACACATTTCCACTGGCCCCAAAGATATCTTCCTAATTTCACCATATACAGTTCCACCTTTTATTATTCCACTTCTGTTTGAAAACAGGAAGAAATGTCCTTACATCTTTACTTGAATATCTCAATCCATAATGAAAATATACAATATAATACAAATAGCACTTAGTATAATTATGTACAACTTACATATTTTTCTCAAATAAGGATGATAACTCCTCATAGGCACCACTAAGAATCATTTCTAAGCCAAGTCAAACTGCATCCCACTCAAGTTAGGATTCATCTTTAATATTCAAAGAGAGTTATAACTATCATTTTCTATATAAAAATCTAGTAGTTGTAAACTTTCTACATAAAAAGCTCTAATAGTCAACAAATGAAAACAGGACCAGCTATGGTGGCATGCACTTTTAATCCCTATATTCCAGAGTCAGAGTCAGGAGGATCTCTGTGAGTTCAAGCACAGCCAGGGCTAGAAACCCTGACTCCAAAAAAAGAAAGAAAGAAATGAATTCAGGAACTAATTTCCCTTCATCAATAATAAATGTAAGGGCCAACAAGATGCTCAGCAGGGAAATGCACATACTGCCAAGCCTGATGACCTGAGTTTGATCCCCAGGACCCATATGACTGAAGGGAAAAATCAACTTCTTAAGTTGTCCTCTTGTGAGGTTAGCACACCAGAGATGGCCACATGGACACTCTTAAAACCAAAGAGAAGTCTTTATTGTGGGCTGTTGACTACATGGGGAAGCTTGCCCAAATCATGCAGCCCCGACCCCCCGCCCCCATTCTATCTTTTATGCACAAAAAACACATCCTGGTTGTTACATTTCAGTTAATAAGAAGTGGAACTACAGAAGCCCAAAAAAGCAGAGTTACATTTGGGTGTTGTAGAATATTATTTTAAGGTGTGTTACTTTTGTTTATGTTGCATTTGTTTAACTCTGTGAAGCTGTGTTACTGTGCCTGTCTAAAACACCTGATGGACTAATAAAGAGCTGAACAGCCAATAGCAAGGCAGCTGGCATCAGAATAAATAGAAGGAGAAATCTGGGAGGAGAAAAGAGAAGGAATGAGAGAGGAAGGAGGAGGACACCAGGGGCCAGCCACATAACCATACAGCAGGCCATGGAGTAAGAGTAAAAGAAAGATTACAGAAGCCAGAAAAGGAAAAAGCCCAGAAGCAAAAGGTAGATGGGATAATTTAAAGTTAAGAAAAGCTGGCTAGAAATAAGCCAAGTTAAGGCCAGGCATTTATAAGTAAGAATAAGCCTCCGTGTGTGATTTATTTGGGAACTGGGTGGCGGGCCTCTCAAAAGAGCCAAAAGGAGCCCAGAGAGTAGAAAACAACATTTGGGGACTTTCCTGGAATCACTGACTGAGCCTTTCCTCCTGTCTTGGCAGGTGCTGCAGTCTACATGCTGGATTTCAAGGCCTGAATTGTGCTTCCAATATGGCATCAGTTGTGCTAAGGTCTGGGGGTGTCTACTAAGGCCTGAGGACCTGTGGCACTCTGATCTCCATATGTGTGCCATGGCATGCATTCACCCACACACATATACAGACACTAAACAAGTAAGTGTAATATGTATACATGTATGCATGTATGTGTGTGTGTGTGTATATGACAGAGAATAAACTTTTCAAAAAAAGAAATGTAATTAACATAAACATGTAGACAAAATAACAAGGGTACTCTCAACACTGTTCATAGAATTCCAAGTTTTGGAGTAATTTGGATTTGACATATTTTTGTATCAAACTTCCAGACCCTGTAAAGAAGGCTGACTTGCCTAGCTTTCTGGTTTAAGACATCAGCACCTAGCCTTCAAGTAGTCTAGATTTACAACTGCTCTCAAATCTGGTCTCTAACTCACTTTATCAATCATCAGGACCTGTTCCTCCTGTAATAGGTCATTAGGACAAGTTAACTTCTCTAATGATTTTCCAGAGAAGAAAGAGGAAAAGTCTGCCTGTAATTAAAAACTCAAGAATTAAATGCACAGTTTTGTAGTATTAATTTTTTTTAAAAGCAGATTATTCAACTGAAATATTAACAGGATAATTGAAATAGGAAAATAAAACAATATTACTTATCAATTTCATAATGACTATAAACCTTTAATGAGAATAAGATTCAATAAGATAAAAATGATTAACAGTTTCAAAGTCATCATTGCCAACAGGGTTTCTCTGTGTAGCCCTAATGGTCCTGGAACTTGCTCCGTAGACCAGGCTAGCCTCAAACTCAGAAATCCACCTGCCTCTGCCTCTGCCACCATCCGGCTTTCAAAGTCACTTTTCTATCAAGGAAATTAATGCTATTTAGAATGCTGATGAATAATATCATTACTAATTTAAAACATTTCTTTGTTTGTGAACTAGGCAGTAGGTCGGTTTCTAGATCCCTAACATACAAAGCACAGCACAGAACAGCTCAAGAGCACTATATCACTACTGTCTAATGAATAATGTTAATATTAAGCAACGTATTCCAGGTCTCTACTTTAGACTTGGAAAGTCGGAAATAAGAGACTCAAGGGTAGTATGTGGCAAAGAAAACCACCAGGAAGGGGCTGGAGAAACGGCTCAGCGGCTAAGAGCAGTGGCTGCTCTTGCAGAGGACCTAGATTTGGCTCCTTGTACCCACATGGTGGCTCACAACCATTTGTTAACCCCAGTTCCAAGGGATCTGACACCCTCTTCTGACTGTTGATAGCATGGTATAAGCAAATCTGTGGGGCCTGGAGCTATAGGTTGCGTGGTGGGAACACTTGCCTACAAGTTACAAGGGCCTGGAGCTCCAGCTCCAGCACTAAAAAAAAAGAAGAAAAGAAAAAAAAAGCATAAATCCAAAAGAAAACCATTGTTCCCACTAAAGTAACACTTACTTTCTAAAGATACATTTCATCATTTTACTACTAAAGTAACACTAATCAACTTTAAAACATGGAACATACCTATGACTGTTCCTAAGAATTCTAAAAGTTTCTATACTAATCAATGAACATTCTGCTTAAAACATTATGGGTAGAAAAAATTTTACCTCAGAAGAAAAAGACGACTTAGCATTTCTGGTCATTTCTGTTAACATTTGCTTAACAAATAACTGAATAAATGTAACCTTAACATTAGTCTAAAAGTAAACACCATTTTTAAAGTGGAATTGGTTATAGATACTTCATACTATAACTTTATAATATAACTCCGAACAATCATCTGCAAGTGTTTTGGCAGCCTGTACTCATACATGCTTAGTTAACATAAGACTGCTTTCTGTCGTACATCATTAACCTGCTCCACTGCTCTAAGAATTGACATGGAACTGACGCCCCACCAGGAATGGCCGCCACACTGATTTGTCGCCTCTCCTTTCCCCGCACACAACACTGAGCTACTCCTTGAAACAGTGTCAGTTACCTGGTTTCACTCATCACTGTGTCCATTCCCTTTTAGGAGGACAGAAATCAAAGTTCAACGTAATTTACAAGGAGAGCTAATATTATCAAAGTATTGGGGTTTTTGTTGTTTTGAGACAGGGTAGCCAGGCTAGATAGGAACTGGCTATGTAGAACAAACCTTTAACTGCTGGGCATCCTCATGCCTCAGGATCCAAGTACTAAGATTACAAACATGGTCCACTATTCCATACATTTGATATTTTCTCTTACATGGTTTTCATTCTTTTCAGTACCATGGATTAAACCCAAGACCTCCTGCATACTATGAAAGTATTCCACCAATGAGTTGTTTTTGAGAATCCTCATTCCTTTATCTCTTAAGTGTTAGGATTACAGGCATGTACCACCATGCCCAGCTAGACTGTCCTAACTAGACACCCAGACATACTTTATGTGCAAGATGCTCTAACTATTTCAGAATCATTTAAAAAGAGTATTTAGCCTACAATTGTCCTTATATAGCTTCACTAACATAAAGAAAAAGCTTGTCTGTCAATAATGTAGCTCTGGATTTCCAGGAACTCAATGTGTAGACCGGTCTGACTTTGAATCCACAGAGACCCACCTCCTTCTACATCCAGAATGCTGAGATTAAAGGTGTCCACTACACCATGCCTGGCTTTTTTTTTTTTAAGACTTATTTATTTATTATGTATTCGGTGTTCTGCCTACATGTATGCTTGCATGCCAGAAGAGGGCACCAGATCTCATTACAGATGGGTATGAGCCACCATGTGGTTGCTGGGAATTGAACTCAGGACCTCTGGAAGAGCATCCAGTGCTCTTAACCTCTGAGCCATCTCTCCAACCCCACAGCCCTCATGCCTGGCTTCTAAAATATATCTTAATTTAAATAATATTACCATGGTCCATCAGGCAACACAGAAAGTGAGAAAAGGTATAGGGCCAATGAGATGACTCAACAGGATAAGATACTTGCCACCACGGCTGTGACCTGAGTCCCATCCCTGGAATCCACATGGTGGAATGAGAAAACTAACTCCCACAAATTGACCTGTAATCTCCACATGTGCACCTTGGTGGGTGAAGACATGTGACCCCACAAATAAATGTATACATAAACGTAATAATAACAAAAATGTATAGGGGCTGGAGAGATGGCTCAGCCATTATGAACATTTGTTGCTCTTGCAGAGGAACTAGGTTCAAGTCCCAGCACCCACAAGGTAGTTCACAACCACTCGAAACTCTGGTTCCAGGGTATCTGACACCCTCACCCTCTTCTGACCCATGCAGGCACCAGGCATGCATGTGATGCAGAGACAAACATGCAAGCAAAACATTCACATACATAAAATAAACAAGTCTTTTGAAAAAAAATGTGTCTAAGGCCAAATAGAAGTAAGAGAATTCAGATTCTGAATGTGACCAAAGTCAATTTCAACCACGATAATAGATACTTTAAAAAAAAAAAAATCTTTGTTTTAGATTTATTTTTTTTATCATTGTATATGTCTGAGTATTTTGCCTACATGTATATATGTGCACCATATGCATGTCTGGTGCACTCAGAAGTCAGACAAGGGTATCAGATCCTCTGGAACTGGAGTTACAGACTGTTGTGAGCTGCCATGTGAGTGCTGGGAATTGAACCCAGATCTTCTGCAAGAGCAGTAAGTGCTCTTAACTTCTGAACCATCTCTCTAGCCCTATAATAGATTTATTAAAAGAAAATGTTGAGACGTGTGTGTTGTCCAGGCTTAGGAATTAAAAACCAGTTGCAGAACATACCTTGCTGAGCTAATGTTGACCTGAGCATCCCCGTCTTTGACCAGATTTTCACCTGTCCATCTTCTCCAACTGTGGAGGGAAAAAAAATTTTTTTCTCTGTAGAAAATAGTCTCAAGTTTATACTTGCATATATACATAGACATCTATATTTTTAAAATTCAGATACAATTAATTCTAAGTATAACAGAGTATGTTTCAACAGATTTAAATAGAAATTACATGAAAAAAACTTTCATCAACATAAGCTAACTTCCATAGCCAAAATTTTATTTTTGCCTTAAAACTTAGGAATATGTCACTACTTCCATGGTCACTATAACTCCACTTAGAATTCTAAGGAAAGTATTCTCAGGGTAAAAGCTACGGCAGTTGACCACCAGGGAGCAGAAGAAGAAATGGGTCAAATAATGAAATCCACTGGTGACCATCTTAGCTGAAAATGGAAAAAAAAAAAAAAGCCTGGAGCTACAGAGAGTCATTTATGAAAGGGATTTCTGTTTGGTTGGTTGGTTTTGTTTGGGGTTTTTGTTTGTTTATTTTTTGAGTTTTTTCAAGGCAGGGTCTCACTATGTAGCTCTAGCTATTCTGAAACTCACTACGTAGACCAAGCTGGCCTCGAACTCACAGAGATCTACCTGCCTCTGTTCCCAAGTGCTGGGATTAAAGGTGTGCACCACTACACCCGGCAGGATTTTTGTTTTTATTCACTTAGTTATTACCTTTTATTTCTGTGGTATATTCCAGTGTATAAGCTGGAAGCTTATACATAGTTGGCTCCATTCCAGGTTGGGATTTATATTTCCTGCCTAAGTTTTAAAATAATTCATAGCTAAATACATTTATATACTGAAAAAGAAGCCATGAGAGAAGAAGTTAGAGGGACAGGTGGGACAGAGGACATGTCACTAAAATAATAATAATAATAATTTTTTCTAAAATCGTCCTAGAGAAGGCCTAAGGGATAGATTACAAACATCTGCACAGAATCCTTGCCGCTCTTCTCTTCAAGGCTGCAGCTTTTCCCCTCTCTCCTTCAGTGTGGTCTGTACTTAGTGACTTGCTTTTAAAGAACAGAGTGGGATAGAAATGGCAGAGTATAATTTCTGAGGGTGAGTCAGAAAAGATACTGTGGCTTCTAACCTGCTATTTTTTGGATCCCTGGGAAGCCAGATGCCATGTCATAAAAACACTCCATCAGCCCTATGGAATTGCCTACGTGGCAAGAAATTAAGGTCTCCTGCCAAAGCCAGAGAAGAATGAAGGCCTCCTGCCAGCACCCATGTGTGTGAGCCAAGCCGGAAGTGGACCTTCCAGCACAGGCAAGCCCTCCTATGACGGTAGCCACATGTTACAACTTGAAGGAACCTCATGACACACTAAGCCAGAAATCCCCACCCACGAAAGCTGCTCCCATGCCTACAGAAATAGCCACATATTCGATGTTTATTGTTTAAGTGTTTAGCTAACTCATTATGCAGAAATCTGTGACTAATACAGCAAATACAGTAGTCCTACCTGGAGGAGGGCTCGGCTGGAGAGATAAAGCTAAGTTATATGAGAATATTGTCAACTTTGGAATTTCTTTAAAGTTGTAACTTTTACCTACTCTAGGGACTTGATCTTTTTTTTTCCCCCTTAGTTTTTCGAGACAGGGTCTCACTATGCAGCCCTGGCTGCTGTCCTGGAACTCACTTTGTTGATCAGACTGGCCTCGAACTCAGAAATCCAGCTTCCTCTGCCCCCCCCCCCCCCCCCCCCCCGAGGGCTAGGATTAAAGGCATGTGCCACCACAACTGGTGTGGATCATTCTCAAAGCCTTCTTTGATAGACCATTCTCCAAAAGTTACAAATAAAAGTAACAATATGATGCTCAAGGAATGGACATAGTGGCACTCCCCTGTAGCTCCAGCATTCACAAGGCTGAGGCAGGAGGATTGCTAATATGAGACCAGACTGACCTACAAAATGAATACCAGGTCAGCCTGTACTACATATCAAGACTCTGTCTCAAGAAAGAAAACAAAGAAAAAACTAAAATATTCTCAATGATACCATCTACACAGCAGTCTAGACTGGTACTGTGATAATCAGTTATTTGCTACTGGGTAGTGAAATACACTACTGCTAAATGAATGTGATGGTTAGTTTTAAATGTCAACTTGCCCCATCTAGAGCCACCTGGGAAAAGCATCTCAATAGAGGAATTATCTAGCTCAAGTTGGCCAGGAGACATGTCTAGGGGGATTATCTTGATTGGAATGGATGTGGGAAGACCCAGCCCATTGTGGGCAGTACCACTTCATCACGGGCCCAGAACCACTAACAGCAAAAAGAGCTGGTCAAGTGTCTGTTATCTCTCTGCTCTTGATGATGGGTAGAATTTACTGAGTTCCTGCCTTGACTTCCCCACAAAAGCAGACTATAACCTGGACTTGCAGCTCAGTCAACCCCTCCCTGCCCAGATGTTGTTTCTGGTCACAATATTTTATCACAGCATAGAAATAAAATGAGAACAAAGAAAGCATTTCCTTTGAAACTTCTTTACAAATTCATTTAAAATGTCATTCTGGAGCTCAGAGGTAGATAACTTCCCTACAGTGTGAAGGGCCCTGGTTTGGATGCCAGCACAAGAAAGAGAGGCCAACCTGCCGAGAACTTACCTGTCACTAATGCAGTCCCCTCATAGTTCCATCTTCCTGCAAGCACAGCTCCACAGTGGGCTTCTACACTTTTTTCCACTCTTCCTAACTTGGAAATCAGATGAAACTTACCTAAAAGAAATGATTTGTCAGAATCTATTTTATTAAATTAATTTACACTAAAGTACTTGGTGAGTTCTGTTGGGAAATATTATTTTAAGATGTGTTATTTTTGTTTATGCTGCATTTGTTTAACTCTGTGAAGCTGTGTTACTCTGCCTGTCTAAAACACCTAATGGTCTAATAAAGAGCTGAACGGCCAATGGCGAGGCAGGGGAATGGATACATAGGGCTGGCCAGAGAGAATTAATAGAAGGAGAAATCTGGGAGAAGAAAAAAAGGAATAACCAGAGAAGGAGGAGGATTCCAGGAGCCAGTCACCAGCTATATAATCAGCAATGGAATAAGAAAGAAGAGTATATAAAAACAGAGAATGGGAAAAGCCCAGAGGCAAAAAGTAGATGGGATAAGTTAAGGAAACCTGGCAAGAAACAAGCCCAGCTAAGGACAGACATTCATAATTAAAAATAAGCCTCTGTGAGTGATTTATTTGGGAGCTGGGTGGTAGGCCCTTAAAAAGACCAAAAGAGAAAAAACAAACAACAACAGAGTTCCTACTACTAGGTTAATTAGCAATGATTAACTAACAACTAGTTATTAGGCACTAGAGGCTTAAGAGCAAATAATGTCACAATTCTTAATCTTAAGGAACACAAGTCTAATAAAAAAAGATGCAAAAAATCTCACATGATAGGCATTCACATATAGTATATTTCATTTAATAAGCAAAAAAATTGGGTGATTTGGATTTAAAAACATACTTAAGCTCTGAATAACAAAAGTAATCTCTTATTAAATAAAAAGTAAATTAGGGCTGGAGAGATGGCTCAGAAGTTAAGAGCACCGACTGCTCTCCCAGAGGTCCTGAGTTCAATTCCCAGCACCCACATGGTGGCTCACAACCACCTGTAATGAGATCTGGCGCCCTCTGCTGTGTACATAATAAATAAATAAATCTTTTTAAAAAAAGAAAATTAATCTTAACTTTTTAGAGTAATCCAAATTAATTACAAATGAGAAGATAGTTATATACATTTGAAAAATGTGAAACACATTTTTAAAGATCACAAATGCCCTACAAATGTCCACAGACTGGGACACATCTGTAATGTCAGCACATAAGAAGCAGAGGCAGAAGAAGAGTGAATTCCAGAATAGCCTGGGTTATACAGGGTAGCCTGGGATACACAGTGAGACTCTTGTGAGGTGGGGTGACAGGGAGAAGGAGAAACAGAAAAGGAGAGGAGAGGGGAGGGGAAGACAGAACTAAGGATAAAAATAATAGCAAACAAATACTAAACAGGTTAATTTTTATAGTAGTCTAGTCTGCATTATTAATTTTTAAAATTATATATTATAGAATTAAACAAATGAGTGTATATACTAATATTGATAACCATAGTTCCTCATTGTTTCCAAGTATCAGAAAAAGAAAAACTAAAATAAGCCTGTGGTATTGAATTAGAATTGGTGTTACCAAAATATATTCAAGGTTTAGATAGAAAGTGGTTGAGAACTGGCTACTGACATGCACCTAAAAATAATTTTTACATGTATTTATTTATTGGGGAAAGGGACATGCATGTACCAAAGAACGAAAATAGAGGTCAGAGGACACCTTGCAGAAGTCAGTTTCTCCTTCCCACAATGGGTTTCTAGGGACTCAATTCAGGCCATCAGGCTTGGCAGCAAGTGCCTTTACCCACCGAACCATCTGAATGGCGGCCCTAATTGTTTAAGTACGCATTTGTAATCCCGTGTCTTAGTTCTGTTTGATGAAGAGTCTGAAGAGTAGACACACCCCATTAGAACGAATACTACTAGCAGTGTCCCTATCTTGGCTCTTAAATATCATTCACCATCTAAAATCAGGCCTGTTTGGAAAATGGATGAATTAGAAAATGGGACTAAGACCTACAGATTAGTTTGGGACATCTTGTGTCGGTAAGGAAGTGCTCAAGAAATGATGAACACACGTACAAAACAAAAACAAAAATCAATGTAACTGGGTCCATTGATGGGGCTCCCAGTGGCCAAATACGGGACAGTTCCAAATCAAGATCAAGACATTATAGTAACAGGATATTTATGAAATCAAATCAAATCTGTGAGGCTAACCAAACATTAAACCAAGTAAGGCAAATGGCACGTAAAGTTTCTCCTTGAAGCAGAATACCAACGTTTAACATGGGGTAGGATGAGAGAGAAAGAACTGCTATCATTTGGCAGCTTCTCTGGGATAAATGATCTAGCCAAGAATCATCAGTCAATTTTTAGGAATGGGAGGAAATCTAAGCAACAGAATACCTTTTTATAGTCTCAAAATATGTTTGCATAAACAAGTTATTAAAATGGAGAAAATAGAGGCTAGAGACAGCTTAGTGGTTAAGAGCACTTGTTGCTCTTGCAGAGAACCAGCTTCAACTTCTCAATATACCCTCACGATGCTTCACAACCATCCATAACTCCATTTCCAGGGCATCGGATACCCTTGTCTAACCTCTGCAAGCACCAAGCATACATGTGGTGCACATACATACATGTAGGCAAAACACTCATAAAGTAAAACAAATTGCAAAGTTGGGGAGAAAATAGTAACATCGTAGTAGATTGGCTTACAAAGCAGTTGCTGTCAGGAAAGACATTAACATCACAATAATGTGTCAAATCAACACCATGAGTCTCCTATCATTCCCACTAAAAACTGTGTAAGCCAAATCAAATCATAGAGAAACAGTGAAAAAGACAAGTTAAGGGGCTTTCTATAAAATAACAGGCCTGGATCCTTCAAAATCACCAGGGTCATACAGGAAACTAAAATGTGCAGCTGACAGTATCCACAACAAATAGCAGTTTTGTAAAACAACTCCAGGCACAAATCATAATCCTATACTGTATTTTCAATACATAGATGTGCATAGGACATTCACTGAAAACTTACCATCAACGAGCTGGAAGGATGACTCAGTGGTTAAGAGCACCGACCGCTCTTCCAGAGGACCCAGGTTCAATTCCCAGCACCCACATGGGCAGCTCACAACTGTCTGTAACTCCAGGATCCAAACACCCTCACATAGACAGACAGGCAGGCAAAATACCAATGCACATAAAACAAACAAACAAAACTTACCATCAGAACTTGTGAGGACAAAACTTTCTGCCTGAGTCTGTTTCTTCATGCCTAAACTTTTGGGGAACCAGTGAAGGTCTATGGGGTAGATGTCATCAGGCAGCTTTACTATTAGACTGGTCTCGCTGGTTAGCAAGTTCCACTTCACTATCTGGTGATCATCACTGCAGGAGTACAGCTCCTCAGCAGTCGTCCAACCCACACAGCTCACTAACTCCTGATGTGGCGTCATGTTAAGGAGACATAAAGCACAGACTTGCGGTGTAAGTCTTGAAAATCATTCAAGATGTGGATCATGAAAAGGAAATCAGCCAAATGTTTTCAAGCTTCTAAATTGTATTTTTTTCATTGTTTGGCTTTTTCTTTTTTTGCTTTCTGAGACAGGGTTTCTCTGTGTAGCCTTGGCTGTCCTGGAACTCACTCCGTAGACCAGGCTGGCCTCGAACTCAGAGATCTGTCTGCCTCTGCCTCCTGAGTGCCAGGATTTAAGGCTTGAGCCACTACCACCCAGTTCATTGTGTGACTTTTAACATTTTTTTCCATATAAAGGAAAATGTCTTCCAAGTAGTTGTAAGGATAGAAATCAAAGGAAGCCAGACAGAGAGGGAATAAAATTTGTCATAGAAAATATTCCTTAAGCATGGTCAAAAGATATAAACACTCAAAATCAAAATTTGTCATAGAAAATATTCCTTAAGCATGGTCAAAAGATACAAACAAACACTCAAAGTCAGTACGTAAAAAAGTAAAAAGTCAGGCCGGGCAGTGGTGGCTCACGCCTTAAATTCCAGCACTCAAGAGGCAGAGCCAGGTGGATCTCTGTAAGTTCGAGGCCAGCCTGGTCTACAGAGCGAGATCCAGGACAGGCACCAAAACGACACAGAGAAACCCTGTCTTGAAACCACCAAAAACAAAAAAAAGAAGAAGTAAAAAGTCAACAGGTAGGAAAGGATGTTGTGAGAGAGGCAGGAAGAAAGAGGGACTAAAGATACATATATTTATGTATATATCTTATTATTTATTAGAATGCATATATTGCTATAATTTTAAATTGTTTTTGATTTATCTAACATGTAGGATTTACTTACTGTGCATGAGTGTTTCGCTTGCATGTATGTCTATGCACATATACATGCCTGATACCTATGGAAGTCAGAAGAGGGCTTCAGGTCTACTGGAACTGAAGTGTGCTGGCTAATTCTATGACAATTTGACACAGCCGAGTCATCTGGTAGGAAGGAACCTCAAAATAGTGAGAAAATGACGCACCAGATTGGCCTGTGATGCATCTTTCTTGATTGATGATAGATGTGGAAGGGCCCTGCTCACTGTGAGCAATGCTACCTCTGGGCTGGTGGTCCTGGGTGCCATAGGGAGGCAGGCTAAGCAAGCCATGAGACAATCAGCAAGCAGTACCCCTCTCTGGCCTCCGCCATTAGCTCCTGCCTCCAGGTTCCTCCAGTTGGAGTTCCTGCCCTGACTTTCAGTAGTGATGGACTCTGATGTGGAACTATAAGGTAAGATAAACCCTTTCCTCCCCAGGTTGTTTTTGGTCACAGTGTTTTATCACAGCAATAAAAACCTAACTAAGTTATGGAGTTATGGATGATTGTGAGCCATGTGAGTGCTGGGGATTGAACAGGGTCCTCTGCAAGACAGTAAGTACTTAACCTCTGAACCATCTCTCCAGCCCGCTCCCCCCCCACCACCACCTTTTTTGAGACAGGGTCTCCCTATGTAGCCATGGCTGGCCTAAAACTTACTCTGTAGACCAGGCTGGCCTCAAAATCACAGAGATCCATTTGCCTCTGCCTCCCAAGTGCTGAGATTAAAGGCGTGAGCCACAATGCTTAGTAACAGGTACTATTTTAGTAAGTTAAAAACATTAATGTTTAAGAAGACTGAACTCTAACAGTGAACTGTCCCTTTTAGTTACATATTATGATGGTAGTCCTTTAGGGATGCTGGGGCCTAACAGCTGGAACTACCATCTTACTGTTTCTCCTGCTTTCATTTCACTTACGGTCCTAAGAGCAAACCTAGGGCTCTGTGTATGATGGTTACACCCTCAGTCCCTAGTTATTATGTTTAATTGACAATACAGTGTTTTAAGTTTGAAAATGATATTTATTATTTATCATGAGTGATTGTGTGTGTGTGTTTGTGTGTGTGTGTGTGTGTGTGTGTGTGTGTGTGTGTGTGTGTGTGCAAACACTGCCACAGTGCTCATGTAAAGGTCTGGCCATCTTGCAGGAGTTTGAAGGAGTCCGTTTTCTCCTTCCACCATGTAGGCCCCAAGAACTGAACTCAGATAAGGTTTGGTGCCAGGTACCTACCCAGTGAATCATCTCACCACTCCAGCAATCCAAATTTTCTGACACTCAGATCAAAAATAATTCTGTTAAAATTTACTGTAAGATGCATAGGAATAAATGAAATACAATTCCCCAAATTCTTCATTTAATTTAGTCTTTAGTCTCACATCCTAAGTGAATGAAAATGTAAGTGAAAATCCCACTTCTGTTTTCAGGACAACCTGGTTACCCTAACAGAATTGTGTACCTGGAGAAAGTATTTCTACTTGTTACTTATATAAGATGCTTATTCTTGTTTATCCCTCTATTTCTACATCACCAGGTCCACCCCAGGTAGGTAGTCTGTTCTCTTAGGGTTCTTATACAATCTTCTCACCTTGTTTTTGTTCAGCAATGTTCTTTTTATCTTATGTGAACAAACTTTTTCTCAGGAAACAGAAAAAGACTGAGCCATAATCAGTATGATATGTTCTAAGATTTTTTTAATTAATTCAAAATATGATGGATTAAGCAAGATATAGATACAGATATATATAGATATAGATGTTAAGCAATATCATAAGAAAGTAAGGAAGTGGTACTGGACTATTCTGAACCAAAGCACAATGTACAAGAAAGGACCACTACCAAAGAACTCAGTACAATTGCTGCCACCTAACAATGTTTCTTTTTTTTTAAGGGTTTACTTGATTTTTATTTGTGCATGAGTATGTATGCCACATGTGTATGTAGGTGTCCCCAGAGGCCAGAAGAGGGCATCAGATCCCCTGGAGTTGGAGTTACAGGTAAGCCAACCAAACTTGGGTCCTCTGGAAGAACAGCAAGTGTCCCTAACTGTTGAGACATCTCTCCAGCCCCCAACACTATTTCTAAAACCAAGACAGGCAGCTTAGGTAAACCTACATCACATACATACATCTCAAAACAAAACAACAGTAGTCTATATAAGGTTGTTTACATGTGCATCTATAGTGTTAACTAAGAGTAGGAATGAGAGGACCTTTAGGTGAGGAAAATCTAAAAAGGGAGTTATCGTCAGCTTAAAGATGTAAACACAAACACCAGACACCTATAGTGGTATGAATTCCTGAGAGCATCCTTTGAAAAGATAGGAAATTGATATAAAGAGGAGAAACTATATCTTTATTAAGAATTGAAGAAATAAATAACAAATTAAAAACGAAATTTTAAATTATATTTATTATTGAATCGGTATTTCCCTATTTCTGATGAGGGACCAGATTTTCTTCATTTCACATCCATGACAGATTGACATCTGGTAAGATAAAAATAAAAATGGAGACTGGGAATATAGTTCCATGGTAGACATGAGCTTAATATGCTTAAGGTGGGCCTGAGTTCAATCCTCATCAACAAAATAAATAAATAAGCAAGCAAACAAACAAGCCTCAAATAAATTGCTAAAACATTATTTTTGAATGGTGCAAGGATGATAAATTCAAACAGTAAGTCTCACCCCGGATTAAGTTTCTTATTCCCTCACAGACCTGCAATTGAGTCCACAGAGACTAAATACCTTGAGAACCAACTGAAGTGACCAAGAGTGAGGAGAGAGGGACCAACTGTACCTTCCTGAAACCCAGCTGAAGGCTCTCTCTGACAAAATAGAATACAAGAGTCGTATATCGAGGAAGAGATTAATAACTACCACCTTCCTTTGTGAAGTAATAAAGGACTCGCTGTTTGGATTTCCCTAATTTGCCTTCTACTTTATCAGGAGTACAAAGAAAGAAAGCAAAACTGAATGAGCACATACATGTGAGATCACATTAGCAGACTATTCAGACTTTTTTTGTTGTTGTTGGTTTTTTACTTTTGAGACAAGGTTTCTCTGTGTAACAGCCTTGGCTGTCCTGGAACTCACTCTGTAGACCAGACTGGCCTCGAACCCAGAGATCCACCTGCCTCTGCCTCCCAAGTGCTGGGATTAAAGGTGTGCACCACCACCGCCTGGCTGATCATTCAGGTTTTGTTAAAGATTCTTTTTAAGATTCTATTAGATTAAACAAAGGATACTTTTAAAACACTTAATTAGAGTAATAAAAATGTCAGTAAATATTTGAAAGTAAGACTTTTGGGCTCACAGTATACTTTGGGGAAATAACTACAACTGGGGTCTTAAATATTTTGAAAACAACTTGTCTATAAAGTACCATTCAAGAAATGAAAAATAACCATTAGATCTAAAAGAAAGCAGAAGAAAACCTTTAATAGTATCATAGCAAGTTGAATGCAGTGAGGTTTACAGTACTAAAAGGATATGCTTTGGTTCTTTTAAGAGCGATATCTTCAGCCTCATGTCTCCAGTTCCAGAAAGATTTTAAATACCACTTGACTGTACCCACTGTAAAGATAAAAAGAAAACATATAGCAACATGAACAACTGTGCTCATGCACACACACATACATACAGGCACATGCACACACCAACGTCCTTTGCATCCCAAGGAACAGAATATAATATAAATACATGGAAAAAAGAAAACTGCCAGGCATGACAATAAGGCCAAGAATCCATGGCGCCCTTGGATTGAGCATCCAGAGTTCTCTATAACATGCCTGCAACGGCCTACTATTCCAGAACACCACTAAATCAATCTGTCTGAGGCTGGAGAGATGGCTCAGTGTTGAGAGTATGCACTGCTCTTGCAGGGGACCCAAGTTTGGTTCCCAGAACCTCGTGTTGGTGCCTCAAAACCACCTGTTACTCCAGGCTCCAGGAGATCCATCACCTCTAAGGGCATTTGGACTCGTATGCACATACCCTACACAGACACACAACCATACATAATACAAACTAATGAAGAGATCTGGGTGGACAGGGAATTCCCAGCAAGATGGCTCAGTGGGAAAAGGTGCCTGCTGCCAAGTCTGACAGCCTGAGTTCAATTCCCAGGACCCATGGTGGAAGGAGAGAACAGACTCCCACAAATGTCCTCCAACCTCCACACACATGCCATGGAACATACAATAAATAAATGGATTATTTAAAGAAAAAAAATCTCCAAAGGCTGTCCTGAGACCACACCAAAAGACTTGGTAAACCAGGAAACCCTCAATCACAGTTCAGTTTTGATCCCATCTAATGAATATATCAGTTAAAGTCTAAGGCTAAACTACATTTTTAAGTGCCTTAACTCTATAATCTACATGGAAACAATACAGTATTATCAACCACATGGCTTGGTCTGGGGCTTACAATCTATTGTGGGGAGAAAAACTGACCAATGGCTACAGATACCACAGAAAGAACTGAACTGCGTGAGGACAAGGTGATAATTATTTTAGAAGTTTTGCAAGCTGGGTGTGGAGGTGCTACTACTTGGAAGAATGAGACAGGAAGGCTACTTAAACCCATGAATGAGGCCAACATGGTCAATATAAAGAAACCCCACTGCAAAAAAAAAAAAAAAATTTAAGTTGGGCAAAATTCAGCATGTAGCTGGACATTGTGGTACACAACTTTAATCCCAGTACTTGGGAGGCAGAAGCAGGTGGATCTCTGTGAGCTCAAGGCCAGCCTGGTCTACAGAGTGAGTTCCAGGACAGCCAGAGCTACATAATAAAACCTGTCAAAAAAAAGAGCATGTATAATTATCAAATGAAATTTTAAAACAAACATAATAAACACTCTCCAAATAAATGCATCATCAAAAGATTCACATGAAGAAAAACATAAGTTGTCTGAGTCCAATTTACATTTATATTTTTTGAATATAGTATCACTAGACAATATAGAAGACAAAAATCAAGTGAGAATGTAATTGAAAGGGGTGAAAATCTCTTTACCAGGTCTAAAATTACAGGCAACCACATCAAAGAGATTTAAAAAAAAATTGCTGGGGCTCACTGAGATCACTTCTCATCCCCGTGAATTCAGGAAGTCTTCTGGATGGACAAGATGTAAAGTACTCTTCACTTCTCTCTTTGGGTAATTTCTCTTAAAAATTAAAACTATAAAACTATATGTGGCATAGAGAAGAACAAATATGATTTACTTCAGGCATACTTCATAGGTTCATTTTTGGTGCTAAATTCTCTAGCTTTCTCAAAACGCCTTCCTCCCTTCCATCAGACCATTCCAATTAGCATTAATCCCAAAGGTGCCAGGAGAAAGACTGCTGACCCAAATCATCAGGGCCAAATTAATTAAAGCAAGTAATTCATTAAAGCAAGCTTTTTTATTCATGTACATGGGCTGTCTCCCCCTAAAAGCGGGGTTCAAGAGATCAACATTGGACATGGGAAAGATGGGGCTTTTATTGCTCAGGGGTAGGGGGATTTGGCAGGAAAAATAGTTACAGAAGCAGAACATAACAAGGTTGTCATTACAGCAAGTAGTCATGACAAGGTGGTCATGACAAGTTGTTTTTCTTTCAATTTCGCAGCTACACCAATTGAATTTACTGATATTTTAACTACTGTCTGCACCCCACAGCACCACAGCCAGCACTTCACCATTCAGACTGTGGCCTGGTGGGATTTCCATCACACCAGCTTGGCCGAGGCACCAATTGTAGGTTTTAACTAAGTCTCTATTGCTCTATTTACCAATAAAGACTCGGGAGTCAGATGCTGGGGTGAAAACCTGCTAGATTTGAGATGCCGAAAAACAACCAGTTGACCTTCCTTTCTGACTAAAGACCCAGCAAGAGACCCATCTCTCCATTTGTCCCAAACCAAAAAGACCCTGAATCTCTAAGTCCCTCCCTGCTCCTTCCTGTGCATCTCTCTATCCATATTTCTGGGTCTTCCATATTGTCTATGGCTAATTCTTATCAACTAGTTGCTGGCTCTGCCCCCTGATCCAGGGTTAATTTATCGACACAGTCTCGGAGTGTAGCAGTGCAATCAAATATCCCACAACAAACGACCTTTTGAAACAAAGGTAGGGTTGCAAGATGGTCATTATAACTCTTTGAACCACAGACATGGTTGTCATTTCCTGAATGGGCAGTACAGCACCATTTGTGGTTAAGGTTTCAGGTCAGAAATAGCCCAATCCTTGAGAAACAGATTTCATCATAAACAGGAATGCGCCTAGCTTGTCTTTACTATAAGATGGCTTTTAAACCTAAGATGGAGGCAGGCTGGTTCACCATTAGGAGAAGGAAAAAGGAGAATAACACATTATAAAGACCTGGTTCTTCATATTTATTCAAATTAAAAAAGTACAAAAGAATTACAGAATTCTTGTTGCTTCTGGAATTGACAAACAATGGATAAGATATTTACATATTACACTACTACAACCAGAAACCCAAAAGATATTTGGGATGGTGAAATGCAATTATATCCATAATAATTAGGATACCTCCTCACAAGAAGAAATCAAGATCAATCTTTATACAGTAAAAGCAGTATGTTTTTGTTAATGGTTCGCCAGTCATTCAGAAATATGGTGCCAAAGAGTCAGAGTAGTGACACCCAATACAGGGAAGATTTCCCTGGCTCAGAAGGATTTCCTCCATATATTCCATGTCGTTGAAATCATCTGTATGAAGCACATGTACATTTTAATACAGTACTGAGTAAGAAAATAAAAGAAATTAATACTAGTGCATAGCCTAATTGAAGAAGTGCACAACAGCCTGAATGCTACAAAGAGGTATTTTTATCTGCCCATGTGTGAGGCTAATTTCAAGTGTCAACTTGGCTGAACACCTAGGAACACCCAGGGCATTAATGAGGTACACCTAAAGGTGTGTCTGTGAGGATGTTTCCACAGGTTTAGCTGAGGAAGGAAGTCCCACCCTGAACGCAGGCTTGTGGTACCTTCTTGTGGCTTGGATCCCAGACTGCTTTAAAAAAAAAAAAAAAAAAAAAAAAAAAAGGGTTGGAAAGGAGAAAGTCAGCTGAGTGCACTCCCCTTTCTGTTTCCTGGCCAGTGGTGCAACACAGCTGCTCTGATATCATGTCTTCCTGACCATGATGGAATGCATTCTTTTAATACATGAAGGATCTGACCAACCAATGATATCTGGGGAGTGGGGTAGGGAAGAATCTGACCAACCAATGATATCTGGGTAGAAGGGTAGGGAAAAAAATCTGATCAACCAATGGTATCAGGGGAGTGGAGTAGGCAAGGATCTGACCAACCAATGGTATCAGGGGAGTGGAGTAGGCCAGGATCTGACCAACCAATGGTATCAGGGGAGTGGAGTAGGCCAGGATCTGACTAACCAATAGTGTCTGGGTAGTGGGGTAGGGAGGAATCTGACCAACCAATGGTGTCTGAGGAATGGGGTAGGGAGGCGGTAGAGAATTTCTAGAACACAACGTTAAACTTTACATAGGAAACTGGAACAGCAATAGCAATGCTTTTTTTTTTTTGGAGGTGGGGGTGCTGAAAATTATTTACAAGTTGGTCCACTGTAGGTCAACACTTATAAGGCTTGAGAAAAAAAAAAATGCGTTCAGCAAAACTTGACAGTACCAGGTAGGGGTGGTGGCACATTCCTGTAACCCCAGCACTTAGAATGTTAAAGCAGTCGGTAAAAGTTTTAAACTAATGTACATTACACAGCAAGAGCTCATCTCAAAACAAGAGTAGACAAACAAACAAAAAAATCCAACAGTTCAACAACCACCAGAGCAAACTCCAATCTAGTCACTCCCCAGCACCATCACAGTCGAAGGCCACCATCACCCCCCTTCCCCCCCCCCCCCCCCCCCCCCCCCCCCGCCTCTACTGCCGCAGGCCAATAGCCAGCCAGAACTCACCATTTTGTCCCTGATCTTACCCCTTCGGAGCCTTCTAAACACATCCCTCACGATGCTTCGATGGCTACCTCAACACACAAAAGCAGGAGTGACAGGCCCAGAGGGCAGTCGGGAAGGGAGCAGGGTCTCGGGAAGTCAAAAGCTTCCTTTTCTTCTAGGTGAACTGAGGATTGGGGACAGGGTGTATAACTCAAGAAATGACATGATCTGATCTAAAAAACTTACTTGCTTCATACTCTGGCTAAATTTATCTGACCTGAGTCCTATAAAGGTGACTATGGATGGTATACAAAACACAATGGGGAGCCAGAAAACAGATAGGATTTCAGTAATCCAGACGGAAAAGCAAGTATCTGGGCTAGGAAGTTCTCCCAATAGTGTCCAGGCCCTTGCTGATCCAGACTCCCAGTGAGGGTTAATATTATAAGTCAACTTGGCTAGATGATAGTCTTTTTTATTTTATTTAACAAACACTAATCTAAATGTTATAAAGGTACCTTTCACAGGTGATAGCATTTACCATCACCTTTTTTAAAGTTAAACAAATTCTTTACACTTGTGAGTGAGCTTAATCCAATCAGTTGAAGAAGCCCTTACAAGTGGGAACAGAAGGGATTTGCCTTTAGACTATAGCACAGATTGATAGTGTCCATCCTTTGGACTCAAATGCGCAACATAAACTCTACTTCAACTTCCAGCCCGCTACACTTCAGCTTCCACAACCACAAGTGGCAGTTAGGACAGCGATAGATTGGTAATATGCGAGAGCATCATCTCTTTTAACATCTGTTAATCAAGGATGTTGAAGATGGATACGATCTGAGTGTGAATGACCTCCCCCACAAATACGCTCCAGAGGCTCGTGTGTTTGAATGCCTGGTTCCCAACTTGTGGCACTGCTTGGGAGAATAAGGGAACCTTAATAGGGCCTTGGTGGGGGACAACGGCCACTGGAGCAAGTTTTGAGGGTTATAGTCTGGCCCTGCTCCTGGCCCAGCTTTACTTCTCCATGTTCATGCCACCATGGGCTGACCCAGTTCTCTGCTGTGATGGCTGTCATAACGGCCACTATAACAGACAGCCTCTGGACTAAGAGCCAGAAGGAACTTCTTCCCCCTCAAGCTGCTTCTCTCTGATATTTGTTCACAGCAATGAGAAACTCTAATATAATTCGATACTTCTTGTTTTAGATTCATGTATTTCATTTGTTTGAGTGTTTTGCCTGTACACATTTATGTGCACAATGTGTGTGCCTGGTGCCCACAGAGGTAAGAAGAAGGCCTTGGATCCCCTGAAACTGGAGTTACAGACAGTTGTGAACCACCATGTGAATGCTGGGAACTGAACTGGGTCCTCCACAAGAGTAACAAGATAATTTAAGTTAAGGAAAACTAGCAAGAAACAAGCCAAGCTATGGCCAGGCATTTATAAAATTTAAAAAAAAAAAAGAGTAACAAGAGCTCTTAACAAGTGCTATCTCTACAGGGCAAGGTACTTCTATTTTTAAATAAACTTACAATTTACTGAAGCATACACATGGTAAGTGGGCAGTGAAAAAGTAATGTCCAGCCTCAAATACAAATAAAATAAAATGACAACAAAATAGTTTTTTGGTTTTTTGTTTGTTTGTTTGGTTGGTTGGTTTTTTGTTGTTGTTGTTTTTAAGACAGGGTCTCACTATGTAGCATTGGCTGTCCTGAAACTCACTATGTAGACCAGGCTGACCTCAAACTCAGATTTCTACCTGCCTTTGCCTCTTGAGTGCTGGGATTAAAGGTGTATGCCACCATGCCCAGCTAACATAGCATTTTGTACTATCCAGGTGGACAAATAAACACGCCCAGAATCCAGAGCTGGCATAGAAATAAATAATTTTACATCTGTCAAAGAGCAGGTAAATGTCCTATATTTGGGAAATTCCCTATTTTGAGTTTTATATAAAAGAACACGTTTCATTAAGAAAAAGAAAGAAAAACCTACTTCCTTTTTTATAGTTGAGACACGAATACATTGACTCTGCTACTATGCTATACATACCTTATTGAATTAGAAAGTACTGACTCAAAGAAGGAGATATTACAGAAGAAATATACTCTAGGATAGACACCTACTTGAAGAATTTACTATATACAATAAGATATATAGGTATAGATATATGTTCCTTACAAAGTCCTCTATGGTACAAGTTGAGCATCCTTAATCCAAAAATCTAAAATCCAAAAGTATCAACATAACACAAATAGAAAAGTCCATACCTACCTTCATGGGACAAATCAGTGAGAACAATGATGCATGACAATGATTGTATGAAATTCCTCTAGCCTATGCTATGAACTATATAAATAATACAAATTTTATGCTCAGACTAATCTGAAAATGTATCGTATATTGTGAGTGAGGCTGGGGGATGGCGCAGTGGGTAAAGTGACTGTGATGCATGAGCACCTGGGTTTGGATCCCTAGCACCATGAAAAAAGCCAGCATGTCTAACACTAGCATGGGGGACAGAGATAGGCAGGTTCCCAGAACTACCAGCAGGTCTAGTGAATTGGTAAGCTCTGAGTTCAGTAAGAAGTCTGCCTTAAAAACTAAGGTTGTAAACGAGAGGTGGATGCCTGGTATCTGCCTCCAAGATCCATGTATATGCACACACAGAGACATGAGCACCTGTACACACACATGTATATACAAACACATGAACACACACACCCCACCCACAAATACAGTGATCTTTAATTCAGTCATTTAAATTCAACTAACTTAGAAAAATCACATTGCACCAACAAAATACAATGCTACGTGATTATTTTTTTTAATGGGCTATCTCTATGGAGATAGAAAGATGTCTATAACATAGAAATGAAAAACAAGATGTGCCGGGTGGTGGTGGCACACACCTTTAATCCCAGCACTCAGGAGGTAGAGGTAGGCGGATCTCTGTGAGTTCGAGGCCAGCCTGAGCTACAGAGTGAGTTCCAGGAAAGGTGCAAAACTATACAGAGAAACCCTGTCTCAAACAACCAAAAAAAAAAAAAAAAGATGTATAGCAATATTACATGACTTAGATGGCTCAGGTAAAGGCACTTGTCACACAGGCCTGATGACCTAAATTCAATCCCTAGCTTCCACCTAAAGATTCTGGAAGGTGGGAACTGACCCCACAAACTTGTTCTCTGATCTCCATATGTGTGCCAAAGCACATGCCTACACACATATCATGTACATACACAAAATTTTTGTAAAATATAATTCAATCCCTTTTGTACAAATGAAAAGAGATATATATTTAAGTTGGTGGGTACTAAAACACTTCTCTGGGAAGATATACATTTAATAATGGAGACCCAGAAGAACCCAATGAGAAGTGATGATTACTGCCCCCCCCCAGCCCTTTTTTTGGTACTAGGCAAATGCTTTGCCACCACACTATGCCTTTGCCCTACATACTGTTTGAAGTTTTAATCATACTCAATAGTGTGCGTATGTGTGTGTGTGTGTGTGTGTGTGTGTGTGTTTGTAGTGAACGATAAGATTATGACACAATTATGTTTTATGCATTTATTTTTTTAATCTTATAAATAATATTTTAGTGACATCTATATACACCCCTCCTCCCAAGGTTCAGGGAACATCAAAAAAGAGGAGGCAGAAGGTTGTAAGATCCAGAGGTTAGAGAGAACTGGGGTGAAACAGTATCCCCTGGACCTCACAGGGCCATCGCACCAGGGGACTCAAACCATCTGTGGTTGTCTGCAGAGGACTGTCACAAGATCACACGCTCAACACTCGAGCACGGGGCCCAGAGCCCTCACCCCTAGCTGAAGCTACTTACAGTGACTGTCGCTAGAGGACACTCAGTTCTCTTCAGGGTTGTGGTCCCTGGTAGACTGACCATGCTCTAACAGATGGCCCCACACCCATGCATATATGAGCTGCATTAATCAGTCAGTGGGTTATAAAAAGGGGGGGAATGGAGTTGGGAGGGAGAATGTAGGGGTGGATCCATGTGGGGGCTGGAGAAGAATAGCAGGGGATACAGATGACCAAAAAAAAAAAGAAGAAAATTTTTTCTTAAGATTACCAATCTCTGTACTTGATCATTTTTATTTATTTATGTATTGGGGCACTCTGTCTACAAGTACATCTGCCATGAGAAATGGGCATCCAACCCTACAGATGGTTTTGAGCAGCCATGTGGGTGCTCAGGATTGAACTCAGGACCTCTGGGAGAGTAGCCATGCTTAACCTACTTGACAAGCAGTTATAACGGGATGTTTATAGAATGCCCAGTACAGTACCTGACACACAGCAAGCATTTAGTAACTGTTGTGCATTTGAGGTGAAACCACTGTTTTGGTTACCCAGTATATACTCACTCTTTTCCTAGACAAAGGGAAATTTCCTATAGAAAACCCACTCCCCACTCTATGTGGGTTGAGTAGAGCCAGCATGAGACCCACACTTAAGCCAATTGGAGCCTGCCTTCTAGTCTGTCCACACAGACACTGTTTCACAGGTGGCCCAGGACCTCCTCTAAAATAAAAGATGGGAAGAAAAATTCAACGTACCTGGGTCTTCAACTTCACAAGATTTTCGGCTATAGTAACTGTATCTATCTTATTACAGGAAGCAGAGAGCCTGGAAGTACCAAATAACACCATGAAGAGCATGAACATGCTACAACAGAATGCAAAGCAAGAAAGAAATCAAACGTGCGTGCGTGCGTGCGTGCGTTGCTGGCATGGAACCCATGGCCTCTGTATATAGGAAAGTGGTATAGGGCCGGCTTACATAACTTTCTAGTTATAGGGGACAATATTTTTTCTCAAGGCCACTTTGATTGGGTCATCTGTCACCTGTAATCTAAGTAGGCCTGAGACATGACTTTGTTCTTTTTAGATTCTCAAGATGGTATTTCCTCAACATGATTGTTCTGATGGTGCTAGCCTCTCTGTATTTAAACCATAAAACCCTAATCTATTTTTCCTCTTCCATTGTTTTGTTTTGATTTTGCCTTTGTTTCTGAAACAAAGTCTCATGAAACCCAGGCTGGCCTCAAACTTGCTACATAGCCAAGAATGATCTTGACTGGCTTGTCTCTACCACTCTAGTGTTGGGATTACAGGCAAGTGACAGCAGGCTAGGCTAATCCAATTATAGGGTCCTGTTTCTCTTGCGAGCTATTCTCTGGTGCTACTGTTCCTCGATATACCTTTCCATAACACCCACGAATAGACACAATTCTACCTTTCCAGTGGATTTTCCAGAAAACAACTGTTCTACTTCCTAGCTTCTCCGAGTTTTTTTTATTTTTTATTTTTAAGGAGATGAGTTCTGTGAACATTTCAGTATGATTAATATATTACAAAGCTTTGTTAATTCCCTGTGCTAGGGATCCAGCCCAAGATGTCAATCATCTCAGACAAGCACATCACCACGAAGCCACCTCCTCCAGGGACTTTTATTATCAACGGAATGGTCATTCCTATTTCTAGTGGCAATAATTTGCACACTTTTGTCTAACTACGCATTATTCAAATAAATTTGCTATAAGCCAATAGCTAGATGATTTAAAGCTTACAATTACAAATTTTTAAAGATTTACTCCTAAACCTAATTTCAGACTTTTTGAAATCTTTTTAGAAGGTACACACAACACACATTATTGTAATTATGACAACACTCAACCAGACTCTTAAAGAACTGAGAATGAAAATTCTTATTTCTTTCTATGGGAAAATCCGTGCTTTTCTTCCTTTTTTAACATAGGATCATTTACATAGCTCAGATTGGCTTTAATCTTAAGATCCTCATGTCTTAGCTTACCAGTGTTGGGATTATAGACAGGTGCTCCCATTCTGGAAAAAAAAAAAAAAAACTTCTTTGGACCATCTGGTGCAGCAGATAAGGGCTGTTGGTAGATCACGACGGAAGGGAAGAAGTGGCCATATTTCCTAATATTTGGGTTATGATCAGAACTGATGATTGGTTATGGGTTGTAAGCTGGTCTTTTCTAGATGGCCTTCTCTTTAGAATTAGATTGTTAATTTCGGGAGAAGTGTCAGGAGTATTGGCAACAATTAGCCAGATGGCTTTACTTCTTGTGCTCCTAATATCTTCTAAAAAATTCCATTAATGGAAGCAGTAAATAGCTCAGTTGGCAAAGCACCAGGTATCTACCCCTAGCCTGCACAGGCACACACCTGAGCACAGCACACATACAAACACCACACACACATAAAAAAAAAAATTACATTCAGTTTTAATGTCTTTTTGGTTTTGTTTTGTTCTGGTTTTTGCTGTAGTTTTTGTTTTTTGTTTGGTTTTTGAGAGAGAGTTTCACTATATAGCTCTGGCTGACCTAGAACTCAGTAGATAGACCAAGACTGGCCTTGAACTCACAGAAATTCACCTTCTTTTGCCTCCTGAGTGTTAGGATTTAAGGCCTGGATGACCACAACCACACTTTTGCTTTGCTTTTTTGAGACAGAATCTCAAAGTAGTCCAGAATAGCTTTCAACTAGTTGTGTAAAATAATCTGGAGGTTATACATATTCCTGCCTTTCTACCTGAGTGCTGGCATTACAGGAATTTGCTAACCATAATGGGTTGGGTTTTTTGTTGTTGTTGTTGTTGTTGTTTGTTTTATTTCATGTGCACTGGTGTTTTTGCCTGAACGTATGTCCATATAAGGGTCTTGGATACCCTGGAGGATACCCTGGAATTGGAATTACAGACAGTTGTGAGCTGCTATGTGGATGCTGGGAATTGAACCTGGGTTCTCTGAAAGAGCAGCCAGTGCTCTAACCACTGAACCATCCTTATTATGTAAAAATTTTAGCTGCTACAAAAATGTTTATGCCGCTAGGCATGATGATGCTTGACTCTAATCCCAGAACTAAGTAGGTGAAGTCAAGAGAATTAGAAATTCAAAGCCAGCCTTGGCTGCATAGTGAATTCAAGGCAAGCCTAAGCTATATTAGACCCTGTTTCAAAAAAAGAAAAAAAGAAAGAAAGGAAGGAAGGAAGGGAGGAAGAAAGAAAGAAAGAAAAAAGAAAAGAAAAAGAAAGGAAGAAAAATATTTGTCTGAGAGGGTATGGTTAAGTTAAATTAAATTTGAGGCTGTCATTATGTAAACTGTTTATTGAAAATCACTTCTTTCTACATTAGTTGTTAAAACTTTCCATATTGACAGGAATCATCCAAATCAGTAAACTAGGACATATGTTCTTCCTGTTACTTTGTCACTAATTCAAAGATTCACAAAGAGCAGTATTTGACTGTCTTGAGAGTTTATACTCTTAACCACCCAAAATCTATAAAAGCAATAGTCTGTCTAAAATAACTGAATTCTTTCTTTTCTATTGCCAAGGTACTCCTCACCTACCACACGAAGACTGTTTAGTAACAATCTAACTAGAACTATAACTGATCTCTTTGCCTGTAACATATCCCACCTCAGTACTTGTTAATACATTTTTCCTTATCCTCATTCTTCCTTTCCAGCCCCCCGCCCCGCCCCCCACTGTCTAGCACTGGCTCCAACTCACTATGTAGACTAGGCTAGTCTAAACTCATGGCAAGCCTCCTGCCTCATCTTCCAAGTGCTGGGATTACAGAAATAGCCACCACACCCAGTTTGTAGCTATACTCTTGACTTGCCTTTCAAGGTCCTTCATAAGCTACTCTTCCTCAAATTTGATATGGCATTATTGATACTTAGCACATACTTGAAATATGTCATCACATAGTAACATCAAATACAGGACTAAATGAACAATTACAAAAATTCTATGATAGGCATTATCTTATGATTTTTATAAATAAACACCCCCAGACATACTTATGAGTAAACTGCCCAATTATATAGCCAAAGAAATAATAGGAGTTGGATTGTTTTCTATTTTTTAATGTGTATATTTGATTTAATGTGTATATTCTGCATGTATGTATGTATGTATGTATGTGTGTGTCTAGTACTGTTGGTATCCAAAAGAGGGTGTCAGATTCCCTGGACTGGAATTACAGGCAGGTGTGAACTGCCCAGTGTGGGTTCTAGGAACCAAAACCAGGTCCTCTGCAAGGCAGCAAAATTTTCTGTTGCTGAATCATCTCTCCAGCCTCCCTGATTTCAATTTATATTTTTCTACTAAATTCCGTTCTGACTAGCATATACACCTTTCAACGTGGTCTAGTCTACCCTTTTATTGTATTTATTTTACACGTCTGAGTGTCTTATCTGCATGTATGAATGAATGTGTACTACAAGCATGTCTCTTGCCTGAGGAGGCCAAAAGAGGGCACTGAATCTCCTGGAACTGGAGTTACAGGTGGTTATAGCTGCCATGCCGGTGCTGGGAACTGAACCTGGGTCCTCTGCAAGAGCAGTAAGTGCTTTTAACCACTGAACCATTTACTCTGCCCCAGTCTACTTTTTTCATAGTAGGTATCTCTTCCACTCAGTTTTGTAGTATTTTACAACATCTGAAAATACAAAGAAGCCCCTAAAGAGAATCCCTTTACTCTCTTGGTATACCTACCAGTCCTTCACACACACCCCAAAAAAACTCATTGAGCTTTATGGTGACATTTGTCTTATGAGGACAATTTATTTTCAACTACAAATACAAAGGTACATTATAATATTAAGCGAATGCTTATTCAAACCACACCAATCTCCAAGCTCCAACCAGATTTTTACACTTGGGGGTGTCCTCTGCTCCAGTACTTCCTGGGAATAACTGAAACTAAGTGTTATTTATCTAAGAGCCATAATACATTTCAGAGCAACAATGTAAATTCATTCATAAAACAGTTTATTGCTGCTCTAATATGCCAGACCCTAAATAGGTAAAGAGAAAATGAGAGGCTAGCAGTTAAGAATTGCTGTATACATACTAAAGGCAGTCAAACCAATCAGTCGTTTTTTAACATTGCGGAGGGTGGCTGATTCAGACCGTTTTTCAAAATTAAAGGGAAACGAACCCTCCAGGAAAACAAAGCACAAACACACAAAACTTTGTATACAATTTTCGGAGAGTTAGAAACTCAGTCCCAACCACCACCATCCTCAAACTCAGGTTAAAAGTCTATTAACAAAACTACATTCTCCAGGAATTGGAATTGTCACATCTGTTTAATAATCCTGGTTATACCTTCCGCAGTGCAATGCACACATATGCTACTTAAGAACTAATCCCACCATAATGGTAACTAGTTAACACCAGCAAATCGTTTCTCCATTAGGAGCCCTGTTGCCCAAATAATTATTTTAAACCCAAAACCTTTCGTTAGTGACACTAACACAAAATAGTTGGAAAATCATTGCTATTCATATGTGGACTACAAAATTACTCACTAATCCCAGGCTCCTCGCTTTACCGGTAAACTCCACATCCCAAAATCTACACCCATAGAGAGCGCCTTGCGGGCTGGAAGATGGAAAATAACTGATCCTCCGCCAAGCCCATGCCTTCAAAGCAAGGGAAGGCGGGTTCCAGTGACCGCCACGGCTTCCAAGCCCTTTCTCCAAAGGATCTGGAGGTGAACAGATTTACCTCAAGTTCCCGGAGAGCGGTGGCGATCGCTCTCAGAGCTATACGGCCACAGTTACCAAGAAGCCTCCCGACCTTCCCGTCACCATAGTGATTTCTAAGCGCTAAAAGCGGTCTCCCTTTCCCTGTTCCCGCGATACTTTGCCAGATGCCAGTCACTCGAGCGGGCCCTAGACCCCGCCCCTAAATGAGCCCGCCCTCTCACTGAAGGGTGTCATTGGACGACGGGGCCCCGCCTACAGCTGTGGGCGGGGCCCCGCTGGGTATTATTTTTTTCCTCTTTATCAGAAGTCCCCAGTAAATCCCCCAGTTTTCCAAATGCTGTCGTCCCAGCCATGCAAAGGGCCGTCGTTTCCATAGCTTTGTGTCTGTAAAAGCCATAGGAAAGGCGTTCACCCCCCACCCCCGCTTGCTCTCCCTCCTCACTCGAAACTTCCCCCCTGGCGCCACGGCCCCGGGCACACAGCCCGCGCATGCGCCCGAACGGCCCGGAGAAGATGGCGGTGGGGATGGCCGCACTTTTTTTCAAATGCGCGGGTCCCAGAAGCCACTGCGCGCATTTGTAACGAATTTCCGTTCGAGTTTGGATTTTAGGCGCCATTTTCGAGTGAAGGACCCGGAGCGGAGACGCCGGTCGGAGCGAGGCCCGGGGAGGGGGGTCGGCCGTCGCCCGGTTGGCAGCCCTGCGCGGAGCGGGACCTGCCGACAGGTAAAGTGACTCCTCTCCCGGGTCAGGTGGTCGGCCACACTTTTCCCGCCTGCCCCGCCGGTGTCGGGAGCCGAGGCCTGGAGAGCCGGAGCGGCGGAGGCGGCTCGGGGAGCCCCGCCGCCTGTCACCCCTCCCCCTCGGCCGCCGGGTAGCGGCGGCGCCTCTTCCTGGGGGAGGCTGCGAGCCTGTCGGGGCCGGGGCCGGGGCGTCGTCGTCCCCCGTCCCGGGCCTGCCCGTCGCGTCCTCCAAGGGCCCCGCAGCCCCGGCTCAGCCTTTTCTGGGGACTTGGCATGGTTTCCCGCTGTCGGCCGGGACTCCGCCCCGGGCCCGGGCGGGATGGACCGGACCCCCTGCTAGTCCGGAAAGGGACCCATCCGGGGCAGGCGCTGCCAGCGTCCCGAGTAACAGTGTGTGGCGGGCGACCCCGGCTTCGGCCCGCCGTTCCGCCGGGGCCAGGAGGAGAAGAGACTCCGACTCCCCCACCCCACCCCCCGCTTCCCCGGTCCGGGCCGTCCGGGCGTCAGGACCTACACGGCGGGGAGAGGAGAGCGGGTCCGCCGGGCGGGCGCTGCTGCTGCTGCTCTAGAGAGAGTAGCCACGCAGACCCGGGGCTGGACGGACGCCTCTCGGTCCCCCCGAGCGCCAGCCTCCGCCGCCCCGACGGCGTGGGACTGTCAGCAGACGTCCTCCGCTTTGAGCGATGGCCCCGCGGGGAGCGGGGGGCCGGAGCGAGCGGTCCCGGGCGCAGCTAGGTTTTTCCCGTTGACCTGGGTCGTAGGGAAACCCGTCCCGCCCGGTGGCTAGCTACCGCGGTGTTCGTGGTAGCCGCTTTCCCGAGGCCCCCCGCTACCTGCTAGCGAGCGGAGTTGGGGGGACGCGGTGGCGGGTGGGTCCTGGGCGGAGCCCGTCCTGCAGCGGCGGCGGCGGCGGCGGCGGCCGCGGGCCCGTCTGACTCCCGGCTCTCTCCTGCCGCAGCCACCATGCGGCGTAAGGGCACCAAGCCCTCCTCGGTCTGCCGCCAGGAGGAAGGGCCGCCGCCCTCCCCAGACGGCGCCCACAGCAATGGGGACCCCGAGCAACCGGACGGCGGAGCGGACAGCGCTGCAGCTGCAGGTGAGTGACCGACCGGCCGGGACCTGGGTGCGTCGGAGGCCCGTGGAGACCCGCTGGGGTGGCCGGGGGGCAGGCGACAGGTTGACGTCGGAGGGTCGGAGTTGTCAGAAGTGCAGCTACGGAAAGCCACTCTTGCGGTTTTCAGAGGAATTCCATGCAGTTTGGCGGTAACGGTTCTGGAAGGGATGAGGGTGAGCGGGAGACGTGAGTTGTGGATTTCTGTGATGTTTTGGAGTAGCGCTGACGTCTTTATCGTTTTTTTCGGCTGATAGCGGCATGGTCAGCCCAGAGTAAGGAGCGCCTCTCCGCCCCTAATCTGGACTGAATGTGATGCAGAGTTGCTTCTCTCCAACCTCACCCTTGGATTGCCTTTTTTGGTGCAATATCAATTTTTACTTTTTAAAGTGTCTTTTGGGGGGGGGCGCACATACGTGGAGGGCATGGACTTGGAGTTATAGACAGTCGTGAGCCGCCCATTGTGGGTGCTAGGAACCTAACGCGAGTCCCCTGCAAGAGAAAAAACAGCTGGGCCCCTTAGAATGCTTTTAAAGAGAAAATATAATTTGAGCGTATAGCATTCCGAGTGTAGGAATTAAGAGCTACTGTGACCGTGTTACTGAAGCTTGTGAGTTTCTTAAGTGCTGAGCCATGTAGAGTTGCATTTTCTATCGTTTGGGTTGCATCGCCTGTTTACCATAAAAAGCAGGAATCATTTGTTGCGATATTGGCAGGTTTGCTTTGTGGTGTGGTGTTTGACTTCTCTAAGAAAAACCGTGAATTTTATGACTGGTGGTATTTCTTTCACGAATTTTATTTTCCATGAAACTTAAGCTGAAAGATTATCCATCACCAAGAGTTTAGGATATATTTGTGTGGAAAATAGATTCCTGGGTTTCGTAAGTAACGTCCCTCCATTCCGTCCTTTAAATGCTAGCAGGCAGTAGGCCTCCAGCTAATAGACTAATGTAGGCTTTCCCCTTTCTGCCTTTCCGTTAACCTAGAGACTCCAGGTGAGGAACTTGATAACAGGAGTTTGGAAGAGATTTTGAATAGCATTCCTCCACCCCCGCCTCCAGCAATGGCCAGTGAAGCTGGAGCTCCTCGGCTAATGATCACTCATATTGTAAACCAAAACTTCAAGTCCTATGCTGGAGAGAAAATTCTGGGTCCTTTCCATAAGGTATTTGCCCATTTAAAGAACTTGTAATACGTCTTTTTTGTACGATATTTCAGTTTTCTAAGTATCCTGACTCTTTACCACCCCCACACACACCCTAATAGACAGACATGCAATATGTTGCCTATAATTTCCACAGCAAGAATTAGTTTTTCTTTATCTGATGTCTTTGGTATCTCTTTAGCAATAACGTTTTCATGTCGAATAGAATCTGTTTTTATTAGAAAGGAATGTTTTTCCCGTTGGCCGTTGTAATGATTTGTAAAATGTCAGGATTAGAATTTGAATATGGTTTTATTTAAGATGTTAAAGCTTGCGCTGGAGCAGATCATGATGTAAGAAAACTCAAAGTGGGTTTTTTGGGGTGCATGCTTTTCCCTCAGCTCACTAGCCCACTCTCATTCTTGGAGTGCTTTCCTTTTCTTAATAAACTGCTTTTATTTCTAAAGAGAAAATTATGTATTTTCTAATAACCAAAACTTTTGAATGCCTTTAGTTTTTTTAACTATAAATTAAGATATCTAGTAGTTTAAAATTAGTAGTATTAGTGTGACTGTTTAAATTTAATTTTTTAAAATTTATTTTTATGCAGCGCTTTTCCTGTATTATTGGTCCAAATGGCAGTGGAAAATCCAATGTTATTGATTCTATGCTTTTTGTGTTTGGCTATCGAGCACAAAAAATAAGGTCTAAAAAGCTGTCAGTATTGATACATAATTCTGATGAACATAAGGATATTCAGAGTTGTACTGTAGAAGTTCATTTTCAAAAGATAATTGATAAGGTAAGAAATTATTTTCTACTTGCAACTTCAAGCAAGAAATAGAAATAGCATGCCACATTTTGTTATTGTTGACCTGAATTGTTTCTTTATATTTTGTGTATAACTAAAGCAAAAGAAATATTGATTATGTCTATGACCATATTTACTTCAACTTTTTTGGAAGAAGATAGTGATTTTTGGGAACTCTGAGTGCTACATAAACATTCATTAACTATAAATACAGGCTTCATTTTTAAAGTTACTTTTTTTGCTTTAGAATAAACATTCTAATTTTTAAAATGTAATAATTTATTGATTTTTGCCACCCCCATTATTTCAGTGTACATTAAATTTGTTACTAGTAGCTCTGTGTGTGTGTGTGTGTGTGTGTGTGTGTGTGTGTGTGTGTGTGTGATATGAAAGAAATTTCTAAAGCTTGAACTACCTTGATGCTTTTTTTGAAATGGTAGGGGACGGGTAGTGTTTCTGTTTTCTGGAAATTTATAAATAATGACCAGGTTATTTACATGGTTCTGTGGGTGTTTTTTCTCATTTATTTACTTACTAGCATAGCATTAATGATTCAAAAAGCAACTGAAAAGAACCTAAAAAATAAACGCACATAATGAAGTGGTTAGATAATTTAGGTGCTGGAGGATTGTTCTTGTTTTAAACATAAAGAAATTTAATTACACAAAAGCATCTCTTAATTTTGCTTATTCATTCATTCTGTTGTACTTTTAAGTTAGAGAATAGATTGCCAATAAATCAGATATTATTCCAATGCTTGTTAAGTTTGAGTTATCTAAAATTGACAGAGCCTTTAAGAATAAAATAAACTTTATTGCTAAAATAGAGTTATGATTGATTTCTTTTACCAGGTATATAATTGTGAGTTTTTTACAGTTTGCTTTACTTTCAATTAATGATGATAGGGATGCTGTTCAGGAAGGTACAGGGTGGTATCTTGTGTCCTGCTGCCACCACACACACACACACACACACACACACACACACACACACACACACACCGACTGACAAGACCACCACCAAAAAGTATTTCCCCTTAATATGTTCCTTAGATCATCTCTTTTATAGCTTTTTAACCAGTCAATAAGGTTATTAGCTTGAGTGTGGTGGGGTTGTTTTAGATACAGTGGAATTCTTGTCCACCTTCTTTGGCTCTTATTCAAATATATTTTTTGGCTTGTTTGGAGGTAAAGTTTTATTTGCTTCATTTGGCTTTTTGGTTTTGGAGATCTTTGAGAAAGAAACAGAACAACTTGGAGAAGTAGCTAGTCCTTCCTAAAGCAATATTTTTTATTCATTTTAGAACAATTGTCGGTTTATGTGCATATTTACTTCAAGGGAGATAAGGGCTAAAATTCTTTATACATGTATGACTGAATTTGTCAAAAAATACAAGAAAAAATTTTAAGAAATATTTAATCCATTGAATTAGTTTCACTATAAAATAGTAGAATCTGAATCGGAGCTGTGACTTAATACCAACTGTTTTCTGGTTTTGTTTTTCCTAAAAACAGGAAGGGGATGACTATGAAGTCATTCCTAACAGTAACTTCTGTGTATCTAGAACAGCCTACAGAGATAACACTTCTGTTTATCATATAAGTGGGAAAAAGAGAACATTTAAAGATGTTGGAAATCTTCTTAGAAGCCATGGAATTGACTTGGACCATAATCGATTTTTAATCTTGCAGGTAAGTTTATAAACACTTCCAAGGTTCTTGGTTTTACTTTTTGTTTTGTAATAAAGCTTGAAAGAGTATTCTGTTTGATGAATCCTGTATTGGAACCTTAAAGTACTGTAGCAGCACATCATGGTTTACATACTAAATCAAGATGCGAATCATTATTTGCTGCTCTAGAAATTTAAGGAAATTCATTCAAAATTATGTGGTTATCATCGCATGTTCATTTTATATTTGGATATCTGACATACTTGTTCCGCTCTAGCAGCACGTAAATATTGGCGTAGTGAAATAAATATTAAACACCAATATTATTGTGCTGCTTTAGTGTGACAGGCATACAGCAACTATTATTTCTATTTGTATTCCCCTATGAAATAACATTTTAAAGGAAATCTTTTAATGGTCTGCCCTTTTTGTTTATTCTCATTTTTCTCTAACATAAAAACTATATACTTGATATTTAACAAATTTCTCTGAAAACCTGATAAATTTATTTTTAACATCTATAGTAATATTAAAGGTTTACTCGAGGTGGGTCTTGTTTTGTTTACAGTGGCCTAATTCTTAAACCAGTAATATTAGTATCAGCTCTTAGAGAAGTCTTTTTTAAAAGGAAGTATAAAAATTAAGTAAGTGCCTGGCGTTAATTTGATTTTTATTAGACCCTGCATTTTGTTGGGGGGGGTTGGTTGGTTGTTTCTTTGGGGGGGGGGGTGCGTGTGCATGTACATGTGTGTGCACGCATGTGCGTGCATATCTTGCTAGTATAAATAACTTGATGTAAGGAAAATTTTGTCATTTGAGATAGGGGAGTGGTTGGTTGGTGGGTTTTTTTTATTTTTTTGGTTAGGGGGCTTAGGGGTTTTTTAGTTGTTTTTTTTTTTTTGTTTTGTTTTTGTTTTTGGTAAAATAGGCTTTGTTAGGTATTGTGAAATTCCTGTTTTGATTTAAAGACATCTTATTTTTTTGTCCTATCCCAAGCTACTAAGGGCATAAATCAGATTGAAAAAGATAGACATTGCTTGTTATGTAAAGACAGCTGCTGATAGGCTCTAGTGTGGCCTACTAATTTTCAGCTAAGTTAGGAGTTTTGATTGGATATCAAATGTTTTGTTGTGGTAACTAAGTGTTCCAATTAACAACATAATTTTTCACACATTTTAGAGTATATTCTTAAGGGTTTTATTATTTAAGCATGCATTGTATAGAAGGCAAAATTTTCTGGAATAACTTTTAGTACCTCTTAACTATCAGAATATTGCATTTACAATACTTCAATGAACTGCTATTACTTAAAAATAAATATTGAAAGAAATCAGTTGCACATATGCATGTAACTAACATTTGAATTTATATAGATGTGATCTTAAGCCATTGTGGGTATTTTTTGCTTTCTTTTTTGAAATGAATTGTACTGTCTTGTGGATTTCCATATTCAGGAATTTGGCTTGATTAACTATGGATAAAAAGTTGTATTCCTTTACTAAATTTAATGGTGTTAACATTTTTGCAGGAAATTTTAATTGATCTTTTGTTTATTCTTTGCTATTTGCTTATTTTCTTCTGAGATGATCAGTTTTATGCCAGTGCAAAATAGACTATATTTCAGGTCTTGTAAAGTTTTTTATGAAGCTTATTTATACATAATTTGGTAATGAAGAAAGGTGATAAAGCAATTTCCCAAAGAAATAAATTACGAAGTGTCAAGTTTATATTAAAACATATTCTTCTGAAGTACTCAAAATGCTTATTTGTTCCATTATCTGAACCCTTTTCTGTGCTCTTAAATTTCTACATTCTTACTAAAGAATACTAAGTTAAACAATCCAAATTAACAGATTCAGTTTTATTTGATTGAACTTAGATCAGAACTTCAGCAACTCACCTCTTAGGAAGAAAAAGTGGAAATTGGACTAGGTAGAATTCATAGAATCCTATTAATTATGAAGGAAAGTGGAAGTAGTTTGTTTTACTTAGCTCTTTATCAAAATCTTTGATTCTTACACTAATAAGAGATTTGAAAGCATGTGAAGGTAAGATTATAGCTTCTATTTCATTCTTCTAATCACTAACATTTGTCTTAAAAATGACCCGTAGTTAGAATGGCTAGAAGATTGAAGATCATATCATAATATTAGCATCCAAGACATAAGTATACAGACTGGGCGGTGGTAATGATTACATCACATGTAATACAAATTTAGAGAAAGCAAGATTTTTAAGATTAAAATGCACTAAATTTTAGAAATTAATTTTTTAAACTTTTATAGTGTTTATGGAGTTGTGTTTTTTAAGTCAGCGTTTTTAGTATACAGATCCATTTAAAATTTCAATAACCATTCAAATGTTTTTCTAATGAGGCACTGCTAAGATGAATGTGAAGATGGTTAAAGCCCCCCTTTTTTTTTTTATTCTTGAGGACAGATGTACTGGGCATGTATACTTCAAAAATAGTCGCTTACAGTTGATTGGCCATTGGTTTGCATAGTTTTATCAAGACTATTGGTCCCAATGAGAAAGGTTTTATTAGTCTGTGTTATTTCATAGGTGACTGTGACTTCATTGGATTTTATTGGTTTGCTCCATTAGTTTAATGCTTTTGCTCTATTCAGGTTAGAGAAATGAAAATCCTATACTTCTGTTACCCTTCAAACTTACATTAATAAATTGGTATCTTAGGAGTGGTTTTGTAAATTCCTTAAAATAGAAATTGGATTGTCAACATTTCAGTATGTTTTTTGTCTTCATATTACAAAATAAAACAACATTTTTGTTACTGTTTTCTACTCTGGAGAATGGATTAACCTAGATCTAAGTTGTTATCCATGTTTTTTAATATACTCTTACAGTTGGCATGGCATATAAATTATTTGTTGTAGTCTCTTAATCTGTAGAAATAAGGAAAAAAATCTAAAAAGCAAATCTATGACTTAAGTTTCAAAAGAAACTTTTGACTAACTAGTAATTATTTCCATTTTCCAAAGGTGTCTGATCCAGTGGCTCAACTATGAAAAAAAAGCTTAGGAAGCTGCTCCTAAGCACCCAGAATAGACATGAAAACTAACCATAAAGCATTCTGTTTTTTACTTGTATACTTCGGACAGATACTAACCTTGGTAATTTGGTTGGGTAAATTGTAGTTGAGGAAGATAGAAGATAATGTATAGTGCAGCAAAAAGCATGGAAAATGAAAATTATTTAGGCAACATAAAAATTTAAAAGCCCCAGGGATTTGACAATTCTAGGTGGTACCGATGGTCTAGCACACATAAGGCTCTTGGTTTGGTATCTAATAATGTATATAAGTGTTTTGCCTGCGTGTATGCATGTGTACTATATATGTGCTTGGGGCCAAGATGGCCAGGAGAGGGCGTCAGATCCCCTGGAACTAGAGTTATGGATGGTTGTGAGCTGCCATGTCGGTGCTAGGAATTGAACCTGAGTCCTGTGCAAGAGTAGTCAGTACTATTTTAACTGCTGAGCCATCTCTCCAGACCACCCACCCCTATCTGTATTCATTTTAATGAAAATAAAAAGACTTATTTCACTTTCCAAGTGCTGGGATTTCAGGTGTGTGCTACCATACCCAACTTTCTCTTAGGTTTTTTAGGTCTAGGTACCTGTACGTAACATTATTAAAGAATGGTTTAACTGAATCACAATGTCCTTGTTTGCTCCCCAGTAAAGCCTTCATTAAGTTAGGACTTAAGCGCCTTTCTAATTTATTTTTCCTCCATCTGTTGCACGGGATCAAATGCAAGGCCTTCTGCAAGCACTCTACCATTGAGCTAATATACCCAGCCCCAGCACTCTCACGCAACAGTACAGGGAATGTCTTCAGATTTTGTTCAGAGCTGAGGGGTGGTGGCTGAGGCAGGTGACTCTCTTGAGTTCAAGGCCAGCCTGGTCTACACAGAGAAATCGTGTCTCAAAAAAAAAAAAAAAAAAAAAAAAAAAAAAAAAAAAAAAAAAAAACTTAGTTCAGGCACATGGCTTTAATATTCTCAGCACTCAGGAGGCAGAGGCAGACTGATCTCCTGAGTTCTAGACCTACGCAGAGAGACCCTGTCTCAAAAAAGAAAAACTGTCCAGTATGCTTTTAAGCAGTAGAAAGTAGCAATAACTGTGAGGGTGTATGAAATTTTACATACAACTTCAGGTATAATAACTTGAAGTGTCTTTTAGATATCACTATTGTGTTACTATGTGATTTGTAACCTTGCCTTTTAAGTTCAAATTGGTGCTATAAATTTTTTCTGGATAATGGGAAAGATCTTTGGTGGTTATTGCTGTTGCAGAGAATCTGAGATTGGTTCCCAGCATCCGCTTTACAACTGCTTGTAACTCTGGCTGCAGGGGATTCAGCACACCCTTCTTAACTCCTTAGAAACCTGCATTCATGTGGGCACACAGACACGTATGCACAATTAAAAATCTTTTTCTTTTCTTTTTTCCTTTTTTCTTTTTCTTTTTTTTTTTTTTTTTTTTAATTATTTCAGAGCTGGGCAGAGGTGATGCATGCCTGTTATCCCAGCACTCAGGAGACAGAGGCAGGCAGATCTCTGAGTTTGGGTCCAGCTTTGTCTACAGAGCGAGTTCCAGAACAGCCAGGACTACACAGAGAAACTCTGTCTCAAAAAACAACAACAACAAAGAAAAACAGAAAGAAGGGGGTGGAGGGTGGGGCTCTACATTGTCATTGAAAAGCCACAGCAGGCACTGGAGAAATGACTTAACAGTTAGGAGGGAACCCACCTGGCAGCTTACAGCCATCTTTTGACTCCAGACCCAGAGGATCGGGCACCCTCTTCTGGCCTCTGGGGGCACTCACTACCTGTATGTGGTGCACAGACATATATGCCAGCACTACAACCTACATGTAAAATAATAAAATGGTATTTAAGCCACACAGCCCTAACTAAAAGAGATAAGTAAAGACCTTACTGGGTGTGCTCTATTCGTTCAGTCACTGGTCTTTAAGATGAATGCAATAGCAGGGTGTAGTGTCGACCTCCTTTAATCCTAGGAGGAAGAGACAGGTGCATTTCTGTTAAGTTCAAAGACAGTCAGGGCTATATAGAGAGGCTCTTTCTCAAAGGAAAGCAAAAACAGCAATAGAACGTAATACAATCTAAACATACCTTTGCATGAGACTTGATGTGAAACTATTTTGATTTATAAATGAACTTGTTTTTAACTCAGCAACTTGATTACAGTGAGAGGAGATCAGCTCCACATCCTTCATCTTCTTTCAGAAGGAATAAATATTAAAAATAACTACCGTGCTTTCTCTCAAGCTAGGTTACTTCCTAATAACTATGTACACCTTCTAAAAGTAGTTTGGGCAGGAAATATGTGATGCTATTCAAACATTGGCTGCTGGGAACCAATCTCAGATTTCACTGGACCCCAGGTTTTGATTATTTGAAAAATGTAGATATAATACTTTGTGGTCATTTGACTCATATGTGGGTTCTTTTGACATTTTTCTTTTCTTATTTTTATTCATCTTAAAATAAACATTTAGATCATTCAACTTGAATTAGGTAATGTACTTTATAAATCATGGGTACTGAATATTTTATATAATGCACAGCACTGTAACCAGGAAAAAATCATTCTGCCTAAAATACCAGTAGTGCAACTGTTGATAAACTTGCCTAAATAACTCCGAATAAGACTCTTTATTCAGTGACTACATTCACTATTATAATCCAAAGCTTTGGATATACTTCAGGTTTGGGTCCTGTCTAAACTTAACAATTGTTGGTGCAGATTTGAGAACCGACAGGAAAGCACTCATAAATACCTACATAATATAGTAGGAGAATAAATAGAGGCATTTTGCTTTATAGTTTCACTCTATACTTGGTGATTATCAAAGTACTGACATTATGGTGATGTCTAAAACACTTAAAAAGCATTCCTGTCAGCCTTTAATCCCATAGCTCTTGGGAGGCAGTGACAGGCAGATCTCTGCAAGTTGAAGGCCACCCTGAGCTGCATACAAAAAACCTGTGTTAAAAATCAACAAAGTGCAGTAGTGAGTAGATTTTAAAATGTTAAGTTAGATTCTTTTCCTTCAATACATTTTAGCCTAATTTTTAAGGTTGAGTCATTCACTTATAAAAATGGTAATCACTAAAGTATCTCAACTTATAATTTCTTTTCCTGGCCATTTAGTTAAAATTGGATTTTTCCCCCACTTGCCTGTCTATTCTTTGCTGTTAAAAATGTTTAAAGAACAAACACTACAGAATTTTCTTCACTCTCAAATTAATTGGTTACCTGGAAATCAGCCTTGGGTACTGATTATATATAGGTTCTTCTTTTTAGGTATTCAGAGATTTTAATTATAGTTCAAAGTTGATATATTGATTACAAACCGAAGTTTTCCTGTGTAGCATGTAACAATGATATTTGCTCTCTGTAGTCAGAGTGTTTAGAGGAAGGATAATTTCCTTTTCAAGTTAAGACTCTCAGTTTATAAAAATCAGAACTTGTGAGTTTTAGTCATTATGAGGTGGGTCATGTTTAACTCACACTAGGTTTATAGAGAAATTAGATAGCTACATAGAGAGGGAAACTAAGCACTCGGGCAAGGGTTTTTACACAGTTTAACTATGATGGGACTTTTTGAAAAATGGTTTTAGAATGAGAGACCTAATTAGCAAATTGTTAGAAATACTTGGTAGTGTACCTTACCAAATTTTGCTTAACACAAAATATGTTTACTTAAAACCACAACATAGGGTACCTTTGTGTGGGTCTGTGGGTATGTATTGTCAGTAATTTTATAAGAATATATATGAAAGGAATTTTAGATCCCTTGCCTAAAACATCCTTAGCTGACCTGATGAATGTCATTTAGTTTGGATTACCCTATTCTTGATGAAGAGACTTAGCTGCTGTTTACAATGAGTATGAATGTGATTCTCTTAAAGGGCGAAGTCGAACAGATTGCTATGATGAAACCAAAAGGCCAGACTGAACATGATGAGGGTATGCTTGAGTATTTAGAAGATATAATTGGCTGTGGACGGCTAAATGAACCTATTAAAGTCTTATGTCGGAGAGTTGAAATATTAAATGAAAACAGAGGAGAAAAGGTAAATGAAACTTCAGTAAACATTTGTTGCCAGTGAGAATATCTTATTTGTGGATCAACTGAATTTACCGAGTTGAAGACTTAACTTTTTATAATTTATACAGAAATGTTTGGGGGTTTTTGTTGTTTTGTTTGGTTGTTTTTTTTCTTTACTGAACCCTCTATATTAGCCTTGGGATGAGATCTTTTACTTGGTGTTATGTGTTCCAAATTGATTTTATATATGAAATACGTTTTGACTCTTTCATTTTCGTAGTTAAACAGAGTTAAAATGGTGGAAAAGGAAAAGGACGCCCTAGAAGGGGAGAAAAACATAGCCATTGAGTTCCTTACCCTGGAAAATGAAATATTTAAAAAAAAGAATCATATCTGTCAATATTACATGTAAGTACTCTGGTCAACTTTATATAAATTTCTAAACATCAAAGCCTTTTGTTCTATAATATATTGTGAACACTTACATCTTTCTAAAAGTCACTGAGTACTTGTTTTTTAGTGTCCTATTTTAAGAGTGGAAGGAGGTTGTACCATTTATGAGTAGTAATAGTGTGTGTGTGTGCTCGCGTGCATTGTATGCAGTATCCCCTCAATAAGGGATAATATTCAAAACCTGGAAGAAATCGCAGGTAGTACCAAACCCTTATATGTACTATTTGCTTTCGATTATGTCCTATTGAGTGCAACAGCATCAGAGTTAATCTGACCTTACAGGGCGTGCTTTTTGTTGTTTTATTATTATTATTATTATTATTATTATTATTATTATTATTATTATTACCGTGCAAAGGTAGGTGAGTACTAACTCCCCCAGGTAGAAAGACAACTTACAGGGATGATTCTCTCCTTCCACTGGGAGGTTCTAGAGATCAAACTCAGGTCATCAGGTGTGTCCTACAAGCACTTTTACCTTCTGAGCCATCTCCCAAATCCATTGTGGTATGGAGTTTTGTTTGTTTTTGTTGTTGTTTTTCGGTTTGGTTTGCGGGGGCGTGGATGCATGCACACATGTACGTGCATGTGCATACAGAAGCCAGAGCAAAATATGGAGTGTCTTTTTCTACCCCTCTCCACTTTATTCCCTTACAGGGTGTTTCCCTAAAGCAGAAGCTCACTGTTGCAGCTAGGCAAGCTAGCCACCAAGTTCTTGAGGGCTACCTGTCCCTGCCACTGCACTGCCATGTGCCCTCCCCCCACACACACAACCTGCTGATCTGATGTTAACAGCACATTTAGCATGGTGCAGGAATTCCCATTCAGGTCTTCATTCTTGATAATCAAGTGTTCTTACTTAATTGAACCATCTCCTCGGCCCCTCTTTATTTTATGCCCTTTGCATTACTAAGAAATACAAGGAGAATTACTTGAACAAAGCCTAATGATACCTTACAGTTGATCCTGATAACCATTATGACTACTAAGTGACTGTAGGGTTGATATGCACATGTTGGTATACTGAATCAAAAGAAAGATTAATAGGCACTGTGTGATTTAAAATTGTTTATTTCTGTAATTTACATTTAATTTCATATGATGGTCTACCACAAGTAACTGAAACTGAAAATCAAAACCATGAGCTACTGCTGTACACTGTTGAGTGATAGATCTAATTTATTGACTGAGCCAGTTTTGTTCCTAAATTCTATCTAGTCTTAACCTACTTCCATAGCCGTAGCTTGCTATAAATTGATGAATAAGATATTTTTAAAGCAGCTAATTTTACTGATGACATTTTACATTCTCTTTTCCCTCTAGTTATGATCTGCAAAAAAGAATTGCTGAAATGAAAACCCAAAAGGAAAAAATTCATGAAGATACTAAGGAAATTACTGAGAGGAGCAATATGCTTTCAAATGAAATGAAAGCTAAGAATTCAGCTGTAAAGGATATAGAAAAGTAATAATCTTTGGGAAAATACTATAAGTTTTCACATGTGTCTACATGTAAACTTACTGCAAACATATTGAATGTAATTCAGTTCCCAGTAAATAGTCCTTTCAGGCACCAGCACCCTACCTAACTCGTTACAGATTGCCCAACAGTCATACAGTAAGGGAGCCTTTCCCTCTAATGGCACAATACATAGAAAACTAAAACATAAGCATTTTCCCTGACCCATTAACCCTAATAGTTTACAAATTTGATTTTGAAATAGAATTTTGGTTATTTTAGGTAGACTTTAAACATTCTCATGGCCCCCTATTCTATGACAACTTTCAATGACAATAGTATAGTGAGTTTCATTTCTTTAATTTTTATAGACAGAGTTTTTTGGTTTTGTTTTTTGTTTTTGGTTTTTTTTTTTTTTTTTTTTTGGTTTTGTTTTGTTTTTTTTGTTTTGTTTTGGTTTTGTTTTTTCGAGACAGGGTTTCTCTGTGTAGCTTTGCGCCTTTCCTGGAACTCACTTGGTAGCCCAGGCTGGCCTCGAACTCACAGAGATCCGCCTGCCTCTGCCTCCCGAGTGCTGTGGGATTAAAGGCGTGCGCCACCACCGCCCGGCTGGACAAAGTTTTATATACCTAGACATGGTAAAACCAGTCTTTCCACCTTAGAAACGCAAGGCAGCTATCATGATTTAAAAAAAAAAAAAAAATTAATGTCTTCAGCTATCAGGGAAGATCAACTGGAAGTTTTAGGTTTTTAATTAAGAGTTTTGACATGTCTATAGATGAAATACACCAGAAAGACTATTTATCTATGACTAATAATTTACTTTCTTTGATAGGAAACTCAATAAAGTTACAAAGTTTATTGAAGAAAATAAAGAAAAATTTACACAGCTAGATTTAGAAGATGTTCAAATTAGGGAAAAATTAAAACATGCTACAAGTAAAGCCAAAAAGCTGGAGAAACAACTTCAAAAAGATAAAGAAAAGGTTAGTATTGGGGGAAATCAACTTTTTTAAGTCTAAATATCAGATCTAGTTGTTTTCCTAAATTCACTTGACTTTGGTTCCCTAAGAAAATAAATTAGGATACTTATAATGTAAGTATTTTATGTCTGAACACAATTTTGTCCCAAGGGATAACATTATACATTATTAGTTTTAGAGCTTACGTTAATAATAATGTTGTAGTCGACAATTCTGTTTTGATGGTGGTGATAATTTTCTTTTCCCTAATAGTAATATAAAAGGATTTTTAGATGTTTTTGTTGTTTTTCCTTTTGGACATAAGTTCTTACTATGCAGCACTGGTTGTCCTGGAACTCCCTGTATAGACCAGGCTGGCCTCAAACTCACATAGATTCTCCTACTTCTCTCTGCCTACTTAGTACTAGATGGCTAAAGAGGATATTTTTGGTTTTTTATTACACTTTTTAAAAACAACCCCCCGCCCCCAAATAAAGTGTGTCTGCATACACATGTGCTATTGCATGTATCTGAGTTCACAGGACAACTTCAGGGAGTTGGTTCACTCCTTTCACCTTGTTGGTCTCAAGTATCAAACTCAGGTCATCAGGTTTGGTGGTAAATGCCTTTCCTCACTTAGCGGTCTTAGCGTCCCCATAAACTTTAAAGTAATCCCTGCCTTCTGCAAAAGAGTCAGCAAAAAGAGAAGGCTTATAAGTGACACTCTATCTATTCTGAGGTTAAAGTTGTAAAAAATGGATATTGTGGCCTGGGCAGATAGCTTAGAGCACTGGCTAGTCTTGCAGAAGATCTAGGTTCAATTCCCAGTACCCTCGTGGCAGCGCACACCTGTCTGTTACTCTAGTCTCAGATACCCTCTTCTGACATCTGAAGGCATTGTATGCATGTGTACAGACAGACATTCAATAAACACTATATATACAAAATTAGAAGTAAGAAAATCTCGACCAAAAAAAAAAATTGGACCAAAATATAGAAATGCCTAATTAGGCTAACTCTGGTGGCTAAGTAATTTGGTGTCTCTCAAGCTGTAGTCATAGTTTTATCAGATATTAATAGATACACAACACCCAAGACTTGGTTTCTGCTTGACCTTTAAGGATTTTTCCAAATATATTTCTACTCAGTAAAGCTTAACAAAGGTTTTGTAAAATACTGAAAAATAAAAATAATGTGATTAATGCTCAAATTCTATAAAGACATTAGCTTTTTATTTTAATTTTGTTTTGTTGTTATGTGAGTGTGGGGGTGCCAGAAAAGGATATTGGAGCCCCTAGAGCTGGAGTTAACACGCAGTCGTGGCCACTGGACTTGGATCTAGGAAAGCAACAAGTGCTCTTTTTTTTTTTTTTTTTTTTTTGGTTTTTCAAGACAGGGTTTCTCTGTGTAGCTTTGTGCCTTTCCTGGAACTCGCTTTGGAGACCAGGCTGGCCTCGAACTCACAGAGATCCGCCTGCCTCTGCCTACCGAGTGCTGGGACTAAAGGCGTGCGCCACCACTGCCCAGCCACAACAAGTGCTCTTAACTGCCAAACCAGCTCTGCAGCCCTTGAGGCCTTAGTTTTTAAGAATAAAATGTTGACATATGATTACTACCAGAAGATATTTTGGATAAAATATTAACTCTACATAGTACCTCCAAAAGGTTAAAGTTCTTAAGATTTGACGGGTGGTGGTGGCGCACGCCTTTAGTCGGGAGGCAGAGGCAGGTGGATCTCTGTGAGTTCGAGGCCAGCCTGGGCTACCAAGTGAGTTCCAGGAAAGGCGCAAAGCTACACAGAGAAACCCTGTCTCGAAAAACCAAAAAAAAAAAAAAAAAAAAAAGTTCTTAAGGTTCTTATGATTAGGTTGAGGGAGCAAACAAAAATAACTTGGTGTGTGCTGTCTTCAGATAACTATAAATAGAGATCCTAAGAAACACTTGGTTGTTTAAGTAAATTTTAATAGTATTGGGAACCCTCGGGAATATATAACTAATATATAACTATTATATATAACTAATATATAACTATATTTCCATAACTAATTTGTTTTGTAATCCCAGGTCGAAGAGCTGAAAGGTATACCTGCCAAGAGTAAGAGTATCATAAGTGAGACAACAACTAAAAGCAGTTCTCTTGAGAAAGAACGGGAGAAAGAAGAAAAAAAGTTAAAAGAAGTTATGGACAGCCTTAAACAAGAAACACAAGGGCTTCAGAAAGAAAAGGAGGTAAAAGTCTTTGTCAATGATGGTTTGGGTATCTTTTTCCTAACTTGACTGTTTTTGCAATCACATTCATAGGTGAGCTTCAAAAAATAAATTTAGGCCTAGTGCAGACCACGCCTATATTGTAACATCAGCTACCTGGATAGCTGCCATTACATAGCAAGACTGTATCTCCAACTGTTGAACCTTTTAGTTTAACATACCTAAAACTTCAGTCTACACTATTTTCTTTTTTCTGTTTTCTCATTTTGGAAGAAACTTGTTAAATGAAGAAGAATTTGTAATGGTAACAAATATGAGGTCAATACTTTGACTTATAGGCATTCTGTGCAATCATATTTTCTTTATTTAATTTACATTGAGGTGGTTTTTTTCCCTATGTATCTTTTATCCTTGTTAATGATGAGGCTATGAATGCAATTGGATTGAAATCTTCCCATAATGCAAAGATTTTTTTTTTAACATAAATACATTGAGGAAACTTTCTGAGTAATTCTTACACCCGGTAATTTAGGAACCATATGGAATCTAGACCAAGGCTTTTCTTATTACCTTTTTATTTTAATTTCTGAAATGAGCATGCTAATACCCACTTCACAAAGATCATATGACATCAATTAGGAAAGACCATTGAGTACTGTATGGTGACAGCTGAACATGGACTATATAATCCACTTACAAGAATTCTTCCCCCACCCAGCTGTGGACCGAACAAGCAAGCCTTGTCCTTGCTCTACCATTGAGCTAAATCTCCAACCCCCGAATTATTTCTTAATACATGTTGTATTTATAGATTTTCCTTTCTTACAGTGACCTCAAGAAGTATAATTTTCATTTTTGTCTAAGCTTGAAAATAACTATATTTCATATTTAATGAACTCATTTTAATAGAGTCAAGAAAAAGAACTTATGGGTTTTAACAAATCAGTAAATGAAGCACGTTCAAAGATGGAAGTCGCTCAGTCAGAACTTGATATCTATCTCAGTCGGCATAATACAGCAGTGTCTCAGCTAAGTAAGGCAAAGGAAGCTCTAATTACAGCTTCTGAGACTCTCAAAGAAAGGAAAGCTGCAATTGGAGATATAAACACAAAGCTCCCTCAGACTCAACGAGAATTAAAGGAGGTAAATTTTTGCTTCTGTATTTCATCTAAACATTGTCAACCTCAGTTATATGTGGGTTTTTTGTTTTTGTTTGTTTTTAAAATCAGGCTTTAATGTGATTGACATAGAAATTTTTCTCAACATAGTCTTGCATGAAAAAGTATTTCAGTGTTTGAATGGATAGATAATTAACTAGGGTTAGAGGTGTAGGTCACTGGTAGAGAGCTTCTGTAGCATGTATATGGCTCCGGGTTCCATCCCCAATACATCCCCAAGAAAAGAATGCAAGGAGACTAACTATAGTCTTTAGAAGCAGACAGTTACCACTGCCACAATCCCATGGGAAAAATTTAAACAGATTTCTCAGGCTGCATATGTAGCTCAGTTGGTAGAGTACGTGCCTAGGGAGCATGAAACCCTGGTTATGATCCCCCAACAACCACATCAAACCAGGAATGTTAGTGTACCTATAACCTTAGCATTTGAGAGGTAAAGACAGAAGGGTCAGTTCAAGGCCAGTATTGCCTACATACTGGATTCCAAGCTAGCCTGTTCCCCCCCCCCCCCCAAAAAAAAAGAGTTTCTTTAAATTTACATATACAGATAACTTAGGTAAAGATAAATGAAAATGAATATACAGACTTTTTTAAGTTTCTTAAAGTTTAACCTAAGAATGCCAACGTTATTTGAGGAGCTGGAGCAATGGCTTAGCAGATATGGGCATTTGCTGCTCTTATAAAAGACTAGTCCCCATCACCCACATTGGGTGGTTCATTACTGACTCTAGGTTCAGGGGTTCCAATACTTTTCTGGACTCCAGGGATATATACACACATAGGTATACATAATTAAAAATAAGTTTTTGGTTTTTTTTTTTTAAGATTTATCTATTTTATGTATATGGGTATTTTGTCTGCATATACATCTGCACAACCGAAGAGGGCATCTGATCCCATGAAATTACAGTTATAGATGGTTATGAACTTCCATGTAGGTGCTGGGCATTGAATGGAGGACCTCTGGAAGAGCAGCCAGTGATATTAACCACTGAGCCATCTCTCCAGCCCCCAAAATAAGTATCTTTAAATTTTAGTAAATTTATACTGCTTGATCATCAGTTTCCTGATGTGTAAATTTTAACTGTAATTTAAATTATATCCGTCCAGTGACTATTTCTTTGTACTGATTTGTTTTATTTTTGGATTGTTTCATCTGTAATTTGAGCTTTTATGTCTGTGTAATAAGTAATAGGGGAAAATAGCAGATGAGATGGATGTTTCTTTTTTTTTTTTTTAATGTGCATTAGTGTTTTGCCATGGGAAGTTTCAGGTCCCCTGAAACTCGAGTTACAGTTGTTAGCTGCCATATGGGTGCTGGGAGTTGAACCCGGGTCTTCTGGAAGACCAATCAGTGCTAGTGCTCTTAACCACTGAGCAATCTCTACAACCCCCAAGATGGTTGTTTCTAAAGGAAATGGAGAGACTAAATTTGGTTGTGGGGCTCCTCTGGTTGGTAGCTGTCCCAGTTATCTTTTCCCCCTCTATTTAGGAACTGTGCCTTTTTATTTTGTTTACTTAGCCAAAAAGCCATAACATATAATACTGCCTGGCTGTCCTACCTGGAATCTGGTTCCTAGATTTGGTTTTGTTTTCACAACTTGAAAACTGGTACATACCTTACCTGTGTGGTGCCAGACTGGGATTTTTACACCTGTAGCTGTTTTAAGAGCTGGATTCCCTCTTGTTGACCCAAATAATTTATGCCTCTTTTAAAATAGGAAAGACTCCTCCATATATTCAAAGCCAGGCCAAAATAACAATATGGAAGCTCATACTAGGTCATATGCTATTTGGGGGCCTCTCTTAATATTATTGAAGCATTACAAATAATTTTCTGCTATTATTGGGTGTATTTAAAATCATATGCTAATAGGTTTCATTTTCTTCTCACTTTTAGAAAGAAAAAGAACTTCAGAAATTAACACAAGAAGAAATAAACTTGAAAAGTTTGGTTCATGATCTTTTCCAAAAAGTTGAAGAAGCAAAGAGTTCCTTAGCAACGAATCGAAGTCGAGGGAAAGTACTTGATGCGATAATTCAAGAAAAAAAATCGGGCAGGATCCCAGGAATATATGGAAGATTGGTAAAGTAGATTACATTTTACTCAGAAAAGACATTGTAAATTATATTCTTAAGTATATATTGTTACTATGCCTAAATAACATTCATTTTTATTTAAGGAAGACATGACACAGAAATATACTGTGGTCTTGTAGGTTTGGTGTCCTTATTGATGTAGTTTGGGGCTGTTTATATTTATTTTATACATTACTGCCCTGTCCAAAACTAACCTAAGAAAATTTTTGAGTCAGGATTTCATATAGCTCAGATTGGCTTTAAACTAACTCTGTAGCTAAGGTTGACCTTGAACTTCTGATCCTCTTACCTCTGCCTCCCAAGTGCTAGACATCTGGCACCACACAAGAAAACTTTTTCCAAAAAATAATAATTTAGAAGTTGGGTGTGGTGGTGTGTATTTTAATCCCAGCACTAGGGAGGCAGAGGCAGTCAGATCTCTTGAGTTCAAGGCCAGCCTGGTCTACATATTGAGTTCTAGGCTGGCCAGAGTTACATAGTGAGACCATATCTTAAAAACAAAAGCAATTTTAGGATATGAGGCAATACTTGTGAGATTAGTTGTCCCATTAGTCACCAGGGTTGGTTTGGCTGATCATGCTGAATAGGCTTGTGCCTATTCTATATTCTCCTTTAGCATTCCAAGTGTGTTTTTCCTGAAGCTGCACAACACAATCAAATGGGATGACTCATCCAATTAGAGAGGCCTGGGTTTTTTGGTTGAGAGTATACAGTAGTTGCTAGAACCTCTAGACAAAAATAAATATTTAATATAGTCTAGGTTTTATAACATTATACTTAACAATTTGCTTATGGTTTAGGAAGGTGAACTAGCTAATTTAGAACTCTGGTAGTTCCAATTGTGGGGGTCATTACCTTTCTGAGCCTTAACAGGAAAGAGCAATATATGATTTGAAAGAATATAAGTATCTCAATTCTGTCATCTCTTACCCTGCAACCATAACTGAGACTTCTTTTACTTAAAGTTCTTGAGCCCAAAGATCCAGTTAATGGGTTGCCAACTCAGCCTTCTGCAAAAGGAAACAGAATGATCTGGAAGGACAAATCGAATTTAACCAGTATGGTTGCTTCTATATCTGACATTAGGTGGCTTCTACCTTATTTTCTTAAAGATAAACAAATTTGATAAATTTGCTGTGAAGAACTCAAGTCAGTCAGTGAAAGCTGCTAGATAGCTAAGTGATAAATTGATTCATAACTACTTATTTAATTCTAGATAGCTTTCAATATGAAAGTTAAAAGGTTGTAAAAGGTTGTTTTGTTTATACGTTCTCTTAGGTCTCATCTACATTGTATGCTTTCATGGAATAAAACAATTCTTACATCCTGTTCCCATTAACAATTCACATCACATAACCATAAACACTAAAGGGTAGATTAGAAACTATAGGGCTTGGGATATAGCTCAGTGGTAGAATGCTTGCTTATAAGGCACATAGTAGCTTCTGAGTTGGTCCTCCTGTAGAAAGGGGAAGATAGTTGGGGTGAGAAGGAAACATTGTAGTCCCCTTTCATGCTTCCTTAAACCAATAGTTGGTGGCACACACCTTTACTCCTAGCAGTCAGAGGCAGACTATAAGTTCCAGGACAGCCTGGTCTACCGAGCAAGTTCTAGGACAGCCTAGGCTATTCACCGAGAAACCTTGTCTCCAAAAACCAAAAAAAGAATAGTTTAAGAATAACATTCAGCCAGGCGGTGGTAGCACACACCTTTAATCCCAGCACTCGGGAGGCAGAGGCAGGCGGATCTCTGTGAGTTCGAGGCCAGCTTCGGCTACAGAGTGAGTTCCAGGACAGGCTCCAAAGCTACACAGAGAAACCCCGTGGGGGAGGGGGGATGTTCAAAATCTGAATAGTACTAAAATTTATCTTTATGTTTGTTTTTTTTTTAATCTATTTCTTTATTTATAAATTAACTTTCTGTTCCTTTTCATTATTAGGGAGACTTGGGAGCTATTGATGAAAAATATGACATTGCTATTTCATCCTGTTGCCATGCACTAGACTACATTGTTGTTGATTCTATTGATACAGCCCAAGAATGTGTAAACTTCCTTAAACGACATAATATTGGTGTCGCCACTTTTATAGGTTTGGATAAGGTAAGTATTCGTAATAAGTTTCCTATAATTTAACTTTGAGGTGCCATATATTTTTCCTTTAGAATTTTATATTTTTCTTCACCATTAATCAATTACTTCCTGATAAGTTTTAAAAATTATTTTAGATTTTGTGTGTACATAATTTTGGAGGTTAAAAATAAATTTTGTAATGCCTCCACTAAAAAAATGCCAGTACTAGTGTGATGTCCATTGGATGTAAGACTGTTAGTATGTTTCTTGAGGAGTGTGGGGAGTTTGAGACAGGCTGTCCTGTAACTTGCTCTGTAAAGCAGGCTAGCCTTTAACTCACAGAGATCAGCCTACCTGTGCCTCTTTACTTTTAGTATGTTTCTAATTTCCATCAGTAACCACTGTTTTCTTAATAGAACCTTTATTGAGATGTGTTATATAATTCTATTTTAAAGTATAGAATTAAGTTACTTTTACTATATCCACAACTTGCTGATCTATGGCTGTTAGTCTAATTCCAGACTAATTTCCATTGCTCCATAGGCATTAACAATCAGTCCACACATTCTTTTCCCCACCCCCAGCAAAACCACTGATTTGCTTTTGTTTCTGTGGATGTATTCTGGGCATCCATTGAATAGAATCATATTATGAGGCCTTTACACATAATGCATTTACATAGTTTTTCAGGCTCATCTGTTTTGTAGCATGTACCTATTCATCTTTTTTTGTCCATTCTCTTGCTTGTTGATACGTTTTTGGCCACCTCAACAATAATGCTGTGGTGAAGATTAATGTACAAGATTTTGTGTGAATGTGGGATGGGATACCTAAGGATGGGGTTGATTGCTGAATCATATAGTGTATCTGGTTTATTACAGCACGTCTTGTTGAATGTAAAGTGGTATCGAATTGCTTTTATTTACATTTCTCTAATGTTAAACATTTTGTGTGCTTATTAATCATTTGTTTATCTTTCTTGGGGAAAATGTCTGTCTGAAATCTTTGCCTGTTTTCATTGATTTGTCTTATTGAATTGTAAAAACCCTTTAAATTATATATACAAGTCTCCTGTCAGATACATGCTTTTAAAATATTTTTTAATTTAAACATACCATTTGGTGGGTAGTATTTTCATTTTGAAGCACAAATGGCCCAGTTAATGGTATTTTTCTTTAGCTTCTTGGGTAGAGGTGTATATGTTTAAACAAGATCTCGCTATGTATCCCTGAATAACCTGAAACTTGGTCTGTATCTAGACCAGACTGACATTGAACTTGGAGCGATCCTCCTCTCTTGACCTTCCAAGTGGTAGAGCTATGAGTGCTTGATGTTTCTGAGAGTTGTAGATTTTCCTCTCTAATGTAGATGTCTAATGCATTTTGATATTTTAACTTAGTGGTGAGTTTTTGTTATCCAGTTGCTCATTGCTACTGTATAGAAATACAATTAATACTTGAGAATTTTATATAGAAACATAAGTAAGGTTTTATTTAGTATCATAACACCTAGAAAACAAGGTTGTTTACTACATACACATTTTTTAACTTTTAGATGGCAGTATGGGCCAAAAAAATGACCAAAATTCAAACTCCTGAAAACACTCCTCGGTTATTTGATTTAGTGAAAGTAAACAATGAGGAAATTCGCCAAGCTTTTTACTTTGCTTTACGAGATACCTTAGTGGCTGACAACTTGGATCAAGCTACAAGAGTAGCTTATCAAAAAGACAGACGGTGGAGAGTAGTGACTCTACAGGGCCAGATCATAGAGCAGTCAGGTAAGTGGGCTTGCCTACCCATCTGTCTTCCTTCTCTTGGTCTTCGGAAAGACATTGACAACTGACTGCCCCCATGTTCCCCAGGTACAATGACTGGCGGTGGAAGCAAAGTAATGAGAGGAAGAATGGGTTCGTCGGTTATCGTGGAAATCTCTGAGGAAGAGGTTAGCAGAATGTAAAGTCGTGGTCACTTTATTTTTAGCTTAGTACAAAATTGAGCTATTGTAAACTGTACCACACCCAGTTTTTGGTTTTTCGGGACAGTTCTCTGTGTAGCTTTAAAACCTGCCCTGGAACTCGCTCTGTAGACCAGGCTGGCCTCAAACTTACAGAGATCCACCTACCCCTGCCTCCCAGTGCTGGGATTAAAGGTGTGCGCCGCCGCCGCCGGCCCATACCCAGTTTTGAGTTAACAGATGTTTACATTATATAAATGTTAGCTATTGTGTTAAGTCCTTTCTGGAGTGCAAAACACATTAATTAAAAAATCTATACTTAAAGAAGGGTGGGTGTCACAGTAGTAGAGCATTGGCCTAGCATGCCCAAGGCCCTAGGTTTGATCCCTAGCATCCCATTAGAAATAAATAAAAATAAGTGCATATGTCTTTTTTAGTTAGTATCATACAGATTTTTCATAATTTAGTCAATTGATATCATTTTTCACAGAATTACTTTTTTTTTAACCTTTGGGGACGTAGCGATATAGATTAGTGATAAGGTAATTGCCTAGCTTTGGGGAGCCATGAACTCAGCCACCAAAATGTGTTCTTAGCCTGGATCTCTTTTTCTAAAATGTGCATTAATTTCTCCCCTATATTTTGAGATTGTTATGTTTTCATTAAAATAATAGGTGACTGTGTCTTAAGCTTTAGTATTGAGAATTTGGGTTGTTTGGTTACATGTCTCCCGCTGTTAGGCCAGGCTGGCCTCAAGCTCATAATCTTCATCTGAACCTTCTGAGTAGCTGGGAACCCACATGTGCACCACTACCTGGTGTTTATTCTCATCTTTTTTTGTTTATATGTTCGAGTGTTAACGTCTGTGCACCAATGTTCATGTCTGGTGTCCCAGGAGGCCACAGAGGGTATTGGGTCCTCTGGAATTCGAGTTACAGGCGGTTGTGAGCCACTCTATAGAGACTAGGAATCAAACTCTAGCCCACAGATAGTGCTCTTAACTGCTGTGCCTTCTGTCCAGCCCTGGTGGTTTTCATTTCCTACCGCTAACTTTGAACTGACTCTTGGAGGGCAGGCACGATGGTTGAGTGACTAAAGAAAGGCCCCTTCTGCAAAGCCTAACTACATAGTTCAGTCCCTGGAAGAACCAGCTCCCACAGGTTGACTACTGTCGTGATAAGCATGCCAGTCCATACAGATGCCTATGAGTATACCATAATGTTAAATGTATAATGTAAGAAATTTAGGGGGAATGACCCTTGGAGGAAAAAAAAAATTTTTTTTTTTTTTTTAGGTAAATAAGATGGAATCCCAGTTGGAAAGACATTCTAAACAAGCAATGCAAATCCAAGAACAGAAAGTACAACATGAAGAAGCAGTTGTTAAGTTAAGGCATAGTGAACGAGAAATGAGAAATACACTAGAAAAGTTCACTGCAAGCATCCAGGTATGGTGTTTATGTTAGCGTTTGAACATTAGCTGAGACTTAGAATTCAATTCAACAGCGACTAGGAAGAAGCATTTTGGGTTTGCTTCCAATTTTGAAATATAAAGGATAACTATTTTCCACTTCAGATATAAGACTATCTTAGCAACTACATTACCAATTATAGCATCACTCCTTGAAAAGTGTCCTGTTTTGTTTTTGTTATGAAAAAGTAGTACATACCAATTGTTTTGGTTTTTTCCTCTTGGTTTTTATCAATATAATGGTCTCATTATGTAGTTCTGCCTGCCTTTTCTGCCCAAGTGATAGGATTGAAGGCATGCGTCCTTATGTCCAGCAGCCAATTATTTCTACTTTAAAGCAACATTCAGTAAATACCTAAATTATAATGTTCAACGACAATGCACAAGCTTCAATTTTTATAATTTAGTTGCATGCAATATATTTATATGTATCTTTATGTATTTGTATATAAATAATATATATATCTTTTTAATGTCATTAATTTTACTTTGCTTAATATCGAAATTTACTTGATATGTCTGCCATATTTCATGTTTTTCCTTTTCTATCTTTTTTTTTTTTTTTTTTTTTTTTTTTTTTTTTGAGGGGTGTTCTCTGTGTAGCTCTGGCTGCCCTAAGAACTAGCTCTATAGACCAGGCTGGCCTCAAACTCGTAGAGATCTGCCTCCCAAGTGTTCGGATTAATAGTTGTATCTTTATACACATCTGATTATTTCCTTAAGATGAGTTCCTGAAATTATAATTAGTTGTGTTTCATTGTTTTAAAGCACTTTGTGCCTCATACCAAGTTGTCTAAATATTGATTCTAACTCATTATCTTTGTAATGAATTGGCATACATTTTGTTTACTGATCGTTTTTATTTTTATATTGGTGATGTTTTCTATCATTTTCCTGTTAGTCTTTTAAATGTCTCTTGAAAAATTCAGTGTTCAAAGAAATATTTACTCTTAATAAGTTAAAATATTGACCATATTAATGCTAAATTTTTTATAGGGTCTGTCAGAGCAAGAAGAGTATTTGACTGTACAAATTAAAGAACTGGAAACTAATGTGCTTACTACAGCCCCTGATAAAAAGAAACAGAAATTGCTAGAAGAAAATGTCAGTGCTTTTAAAAAAGGTTTGTTTAAAGATTTTTTTGTTGTTGTTTTGGTTTGGTTTGGTTTTGTATTTTCAAGATAGGATTTCTCTGTGTAGATTTTGGAGCATGTCCTGGAACTTACTTTGTAGACCCGGCTAGCCTCGAACTCACAGAGATTCAAAAATAAATTTTTTTATCATAGACTTTTAAAATTTGCTGTACTCAAGCAATTTATAGGATAACAAATTATAGTTAAGTCGCTTGCAAGCCATTATACTGATTTAATTTAGCTTCTGGTATTGTTTAATTTATATAAATCGAGTCAGTCACATGACATATGGTGATAGAGGACTAGGTAACATGCTCTAATTCCAGAGCCCATGTCCTTAATTTTATGCTCAGTTTTTTTCAAGGTAGTTACATTTAGAATAATAGATTGTGGGCTAAAGAGATGGGTCAGTGATTCGAGCACTGGTTGCTCTTGCACAGGACCTGGGTTCGATTCCATTAACTCTAGTTTCAGAGGATCAGTGTACTCTTCTGGCCTCTGAAGGCACTAAGCATACACAGTACATTTATGTGCATGTAGACAACAGACCCATACACAAAATTTACAAGAAAAAATACATTTAGAAATCTGAGAATTTGAAGAAAGTAAGTTACTCAAAGAACAGCACACAGCAAGTAAACAGTAAACCTTATTTGAAGACTTAGCTAAAAACGCTTTCTTCGACTTTCTTATAACACATGTCTGCCAGAATAGAAGCTTTAAGAAAGGGAAGCTGTGGATATAGTTGGCTTTGTAGTCCCTTGTAGTTGGGCTTGATGTCCCTCGACCATGTATTTCAGTATATTGTTTTTCTGTTGACTGCAAGGTTATGCCATACGCCTTCTAGCCTCACAGCATCTTAGCTGTTAAGGCCAGAATATGTATTGGGTCTTCTATCCTTACTAGGCACCCCTGTCAGTGTCTGGTTCATGAGCCAAGGAAGACAAATACTGTCTGCCCCAAAAACCTGAGGAGAGCTCTATTCAGCTACAGTGGTACACATCTGGAGCTGTAGAGCTTGAGGCATAGGATTTGTTTGAGCCAGGAATTCAAAACCAGGCCAGGCAAGATAGTGAGAACCCCAAAGACAACTAATGAAGAAATGATCATCCAAATCAGTTTCCCAGAGTATAGGGGGCCTTGTCTTCCTCAACACAGAGATAAAAAGATATGCTGGGTTCCAGGGATTGAAATCAGGTCATCAAGTTTGGCTGCAAGGATTCTGCCTGCACACATATATTTTATATAAATATGTATATTCAACAAATTAAAATGAACAGATCAGCTCTGCCCATCAAATACTCACTTAAAACTACATTTTACAAGCATGTGGCCATGTTTATCTGTTGTTAGTGGTGGTGGTGGTGGTGTTTGTTTTGTTTTGTTTTTTGAGACAGTATTTCTCTGGGTAATAGTCCTGGCTATCCTGGATCTCACTCTGTAGTCCAGGCTGGACTCGAACTCACAGAGACCTGCCTGCCTCTCCCTCCCGGGTGCTGGGATTAAAAGTGTGGGCCACCGCCACCAGGCTGTTATTATTTTTAATGTTGAGGCATTCCTTTGTCTAGCATCTACTACAGGCTAAGCTTTGTACTGAGTGCTACTAAGAATGGTTAACTCAATTTTTTTTTCAAGTATTTCATATTTAAGATGGGCAGAAATCTTTGAGCAGAAGATCAAAGAAATGTATTAATATGTGGATATTTGTCAGAAAGCCACTCCAAGCAGAGTAGAGAAAAGTAAATGCAAACCCTCTGAAGTGGGGCTATTCTATAGTGTTGAAAGAACACAAGAGAAAGTCATCATGGCTAGAATAAAGGAAGGAATAATCCAGATCCTTGGGCCATACCTGACAATGTTTCTGAGTGAAATAAAATACCATTGGAGAATGGTCTACAGACAGGAGGCCGAGTCTCCTCTCACAGAAATGCTGGAGAGTATCAGTAAATTCTGTAAATTCTGTACGATGTGAAGATTAAGTAACTATTAAGATTGAGTAGTTAATTTTCACTATAATGTAGGTTTTAAAAATACTCGGGGGAATGAAAGGATAGAATAGTTGCTATTGTTACAGTAATATATGCAAGAATTAACTACAGTGATTAAGTTATTCTTAATAAGTAACTAGTTGTTTTGTTACTGTTTTTTAGAAGATTTGTTTGTGCTGGGCGGTGGTGGTGCACACCTTTAATCCCAGCACTCAGGAGGCAGAGGCAGATGGATCTCTGTGAGTTTGAATCCAGCCTGGTCTACAGAGCATTTCAGGGACAGCCAAGGCTACACAAAGAAACACTGTCTCTAAACTCTCCCCCCAGGGAAAAAAAGAGATTTGTTTGTATATTTTATGTATATAGGTGTTTTGTCTGCTTGTACATCTGCACACCAGAAGAGGGCATCCGATCCCATGAGATTACAGTTATAGACAGTTTTGAGCTAGGAATTGAACTCAGGACCTACCTCAGGAAGAGCAGCCAATGTTTCTAACTGCTGAGCCATATCTTCAGCCCCAAGTAATTTACTTTTTAACTCGTGAACGTATCCACATTTTTAAATTAACAATGGCACTAGTAAACATTGAAACTAGACATAGAATTTTAAGATAAATTTTTAAATAAAACCTTTAAAATTACAGACAATATATGCAATTTTTCCCTTCTTATATAAGTTGGAGACAAAGTCTCACTATGTAGCTCAAGGTGCATTTGAACTCTTAATCCTCCAGCCCCAGGTCTGGAGTATTAGAGGAATACATCACTACACTATAGTTACCCTTGTATTGCTGATAGACATGTTACTGTTAATATTACTGTTGTGGGATATTTTGATTACACTGATACTCCCAAGATTGCCAATAAAGTTAAATCTTGAATAGAGGCAGAGCCATCGACCAGGCGACTAGAATCAGGCATAGAGAGGCCAGGAATTTGGACAGAGAAGACATAAAGGAGGAAAGGGCAGGACTATAGTTTGGCAAAGTCTTTCAAGACAAGGAAGAAATGCATCGTTTGCTGGGTCTCTGGCCAAAAAGCAAGGTCATCTGGTTGCTTCTCGACTTCTCTGATCTGGCAGACTTCCAAGTCTTTGTTGGTAAATAGAATGATAGAAACTTAGTTTAAACTACAGATCACAGGCTGCACTCTTAAGTGGCCAGCAAGCACTGACTGGGGGGCCTTGGGAACACAAATGGTAATTCAAATATCAGTAGATTCATTTGCAGCTGCTAAGCTGAGAGAAAAATTACATTTGGTGGGGTGCCAACTGTGGTCTGACTTTCCTTAGGGCCACCAACTCACAAATAACAACAGACTTATTGTGAAAGCTTAGGCTTTTTCCCAAGTAGTTCTTATAACTTAAATTAACTTGTTTTTATTAATCTATGTTCTGCCAAGTGGCTCAGTTACCTCTTCTCTGTACTGTATGGCTAACTTCTTCAGTGTCTCACTGGCCTCTCCTCTCTTCTTCCCAGAGTCCTCCCCCCCCCCCTTATTCTCTCCTTCCTAGCTATTGACCTTTCAGCTCTTTATTAAACCAATCAGAAGGCGCCTTAGGCAGAGACACATCTTTACAGTGTACAAAAAGATTGTCCCACAACATATTACAGAGAATGTGTGGTAGATACATGAAAACAAGGAAAAGGATAAAAATCTTCTAGGAAGAGATTCAGCGGCATACCTTACTTATTCACCAATTGCTATGATGGTGGGGCAGATGTATTAGTGCTCTTGAGCATTCAGGCAACGTAATGGAAATTTAACCACAACGATCATGTAAGATAAAGCAACATAATTCCATCAACAAATGTTCAACTTACCCTTGAAAAAGGCAATTGCTAATGTTTAACTGCGAGTGCATATGGTCATAATGGATGAGGTATGTAACAGGGTAATGGGTTGTTTATATAAGTTCCTAGATTCAGCATTAAAGAATAGTTTCCATAGCTACCACTTAAAGTTCTATCTTTCAGATTGAGAAAGTTATCACTTCAGCTGTCAACAAGCATGTGCAATCCACATCATCAAAATTAGTCACTGCTTATACTAAGGAACTGACTTACTGGCAAAAGCTGATCAGGTCATCATTCATGCCTTCATTGCACAGCTGACTTGAGTTGATTTGACCTAAGAAAACCTGGGATGTGCTTTTAGAACAGGGAAGACTTGCCAGTTCATCTTGTGGCCTTCACTTGGTAATGTTTAGTTAAACAAAAGAAAACACTCAGCTTCTCAGACCTGACAAAAGCTAGTCTTAGGGCAAAAGTCATGTATCAGATATTCAGTGAAGTGCTTTAAGAAAGGATGAGAAAGTAAAACCACTAAGCAATAAATGGGTTCAACAACTTAACCAGAGTTTAACTTCATATGTTAAAATAACATGTTTTTTAAAAGGTGTTCTAGGTCTTTACCCGAATGTCTCAGATTTGATACCATGTATCAGATTAAGTAATTGAAGAAATATACATCCACCAAATGATAGTTACTCAACAGAAAAATGAATCCAGCTGTGTCGTTTTTTTAATTTCAGAATATGACGCTGTGGCTGAGAAAGCTGGTAAAGTAGAAGCTGAGGTTAAGCGATTGCACGATACCATCATAGAAATCAACAACCGAAAACTCAAGGCTCAGCAAACCAAACTTGATATGATAAATAAGCAGCTGGATGAATGTGCTTCTGCTATTACTAAGGCCCAGGTAGCAATCAAGACTGCTGACAGGTAGAGTACCTCCCCAGCCCATCCTCACCCCTTTCCGGACTGTGGAAAGAGTAGTTAATGTTGCATTGGATGCTAGTTATTAAACTTAACTGCCATTATCCAGCAATACTTTGAGAAGGAAAAAGTTAGGATGAAGATTTATCATTTCTCTAATTTAAGAAGAAACACAAACTGGTAAACAGGTGTGCCTTACAAAAGTTGGAGTTGTACAGCATAACCCAGATGTTCAAGGCATAGACATTAGTCTCGTTTCTCTGGCATAGAGAAGTGGATGTAACAGAGCCAGGTCTTAATAGAAACAGGAAGTGGCAAGAAAAGGCTCTAAATCAAATCTTTTAAGATCTTTTTTTTTTTTACTTGTATATTGACTATGTGATCCATTTGGCTGAAAGTAAAAAGCTAGAAAAACATTTGTTAGAGCAGAAAGTAGGCTTAAGAGAGGTTTTTTTGGGTTTTTGGGGGGGTGGTTTTGGTTTCTTGTTTGTTTGTTTTGTTTTGTTTTTTTGTTTTTTGTTTTTTTCAAAGCAGGATTTCTCTGTGTAGCCCTAGCTGTTCTGGATCTTGCTCTGTAGACCAGGCTGGCCTCAAGTTCACAGAGATCTGCCTGCCTCTGCCTCCCAAGTGCTGAGACTCCCATGACTGCCTGTCTTGTTTTTGTTTTTATTATTAAACCAACCCACTGGGCTGGGTATGGTGCATACTCCTGTAATCCCAGAAACCTCAAAACTTAGAAGGCATAGTCAGGCAGATTTCTGTGAATTCAAAGAGAGACCCTGTCTCAAAAAAGAAAAAAACCTTGTTGGATGTTAAAAGAGTTTTGTAATCTAATAGATAACTACAACAAAGTCTACTAGAAGTTTATGTGAAAAGAGGCTTTATGGAAATTTTTAATAAAACATACACCTTGGTCTTTAAGTATTTATATAAAACTAAAAACCAAGGATGGTTGGTTCAGTAATTCACAAATTTTAAAGTTACATTAAATATCATAAATTATGTTGTTTGCTTCTTTAGAAATCTTAAAAAGGCACAAGATTCTGTCTTCCGCACAGAGAAAGAAATAAAAGACACTGAGAAAGAAACAAATGATTTAAAAGCAGAATTAAAAAATATTGAAGACAAAGCAGAAGAAGTCATCAAAAATACAAATGCTGCAGAGGTAAGGTTTGTTTCTGCTTTACAGGATAAATGACATTTGAAGCAATTAAAGTGTTGATGTACATTCAAATTTTCTGCAAATCAAAATTTTTATTAAAGTGAGACATGAAGAGAAATTGCTAACAATATCTACGTAATGTAAAAATACTTATTTCACTTGTAGAAATGGCATTTGTCACAGTTCTTCTTGGTTTTTAGGAGTCGTTACCAGAAATCCAGAAAGAACATCGTAATCTACTTCAGGAACTAAAAGTCATTCAAGAAAATGAACATGCTCTTCAGAAAGATGCACTTAGTGTTAAGTTGAAACTTGAGCAAATAGATGGCCACATTGCTGAACATAATTCTAAAATAAAATACTGGCAAAAAGAGGTGAGATTACTCCCATTTAATTAATTTTAAACTTCTGCTCGGAGCTGGAGAGATAGCCCAGTAATTAAGAGCACTTGCTGCTCTTGTAGAGAACCTGGGTTCAATTCCTAGCACCGTGTACCAAATCACAACCATCTGTCATTCCAATTATGGGAAATCTAACACCCTCTCCTGTCCTCCAAGTACACCAGGCACACATGGTGCATATACGAACATGCAGACAAACACTTGTACATACATACATACATACATATATACACACACACACACACACACACACACACACACACACACACATATATCCATCCTTTTGTAGGGGTGAGTGTGTTTTCTGGTTTGGGGGGTATATTGTGATTCTTAATTCCATAATCACTTTATGTTTATAAAGGATATAATAGACAATTTAGAATTATTTAATACATAAAATTAGTAATCATTACAATTGGTCAAGTACCTTCTCAGCCTATAACTTATATGCAAAGTAGTCACGGTTCATTCCTATATTGTTTTTGTAGCTGTCATTTTTCATGTTTTTTAACTGGGAGCTAGAGATAGCCCAATAGTTACAAGCACTTGAAGCTTTTGCAAAGGACCCAGGTTTGGTACCCAAAATCTGTATCAAATGGCTTTAAACCAACCACGAGCTCCACAGAATCTGATGCCCTCTTCTGGCATCTACAAACATTACATGTTCGCATGTGCGCACACACACACACAAACACACCCATATACAAATAAAAATAAATTCATCCTGTTTTCATCGTCTCAATTCTCCTTAGATTTCAAAAATAAAATTGCATCCTGTAGAAGATAATCCTGTTGAGACAGTGTCAGTTCTAAGCCCAGAGGATCTTGAGGCAATCAAGGATCCAGGTTCTATAACAAATCAGATTGCACTTTTGGAAACTCAATGTCATGAAATGAAACCAAATCTTGGTGCCATTGCAGAGTATAAAAAAAAGGTATGAGTGACTTATTTCTATTAGGAATTTTGCTAAGTCTAAATTAAGGCCTTTCTTTGATTTTTGTATAATGAGCAATGCTAACTCTCAGATTTGTGTGTAAACTTTCTTTTTTACAATCTTCACAGGAAGAATTATATTTGCAAAGAGTAGCAGAGTTGGACAAAATTACTTCTGAAAGAGATAATTTTAGACAAGCATATGAAGATCTTCGAAAACAAAGACTGAATGAATTTATGGCAGGTTTTTATGTAATAACAAATAAATTAAAGGAAAACTACCAGATGCTGACTTTGGGAGGGGATGCTGAACTAGAGCTTGTGGATAGTTTGGATCCCTTTTCAGAAGGAATCATGTTCAGGTTTGTAAGATTTGAATCCTACATATTTTCTAAATTGTTAATATTTCTTGTGAGTGAGATGTGAAGGTTGGAACTACAAGTTTTATTTGGTGATAAATACAACTTATATACCTTGTGAGTTTACAGCATAAATGATATGCAAATTATGTTATACAATGTCTAGTTTATCTTTTAAGAAATTTTTCTTTGGGGGCTAGAGAGATGGCTCAGAAGTTAAGAGCACTGGCTGTTCTTCCAGATGTCCTGAGTTCAATTCCCAGCAACCACATGGTAGGTCACAACCATCGGTAATGAGATCTGGTGCCCTCTTCTGGCCTGCCGGTGTATATGCAGACAGAACACTGTGTACATAATAAATCTTTAAAAAAAAAGAAAGAAAGAAATTTTCTTCAAAGCTAGATGCAGTATGCCAACATCTATATTCCTGGCATATCACAGCAGGGAGATGGAAGCAGAAACCGAAGCTCACAGGCCAGGAAGCCAGGCTTATGCAACAGTAAAATGACCTTCAGACAAGGTAGTACGGCCTCCATCAACAGCAAAATAGTTTTAATTTATTACAAAATTGGTTAAGAGAAAATAAGCAATAGCTAGCTTACTGTTTTAATATTAAAATTCTGGTAGGTGGGGCTGGAGAGATGGCTCAAAAGTTAAGAGCCCTGGGGCTGCTCTTCCAGAGGTCCTGAGTTCAATTCCCAGCAACCACATGGTGGCTCACAACCATCTAAAATGAGATCTGGTTCCCTCTTGTGTGCAGGCATACATGCAGACAGAACACTGTATACATAATAAATAAATCTTAAAAAAGAAAAAAATTCTGGTAGATGACCAGACAGCGGTGGCACATGCCTTTAATCCCCCAGCACTCAGGAGCCAGAAGCAGGCATAAACCCGGTCTCCAAAGAACCCTGTCTCCAAAATCTAAAAAATAAAATTCTGGTAGTTGTTCCTAACATGTTCATCTTCCAATAACATTTCTGTAAACTAACTAGATTAATAAAAGGTCAATAGCCAGGCCATGGGGGTGTGTACAGGTAATCCCAGCACTCATCTGGTTTAGGCAGGAGGATCGCAAGTTTTAAGAAAAAACAAAAGGTCATTAATTACACTGTGAAAAGACACAGATTTAGAACACTTTTGAATTTTTAGCCTTACAAGGCATTTGAGTAACATTTCTTAATTATTTCAGTGTTCGACCACCTAAGAAGAGTTGGAAGAAGATCTTTAACCTTTCAGGAGGAGAGAAAACCCTTAGTTCATTGGCCTTAGTGTTTGCTCTTCACCATTACAAACCCACTCCCCTCTACTTCATGGATGAGATCGATGCAGCCCTGGATTTTAAAAATGTGTCCATTGTTGCATTTTACATATATGTGAGTAAATCTTTAGAAATTTTGTGTTTTTTTCTTGCTGTTGGGATTTTCACTTTACCCAAATTCCTCTCAACCTCAACACTTTTATGAATTGTCCTTGATCAGTGCAAACATATGTTAATCATCTGTCAGAATTATTGCCCACAAACTTTGGGGTAATGTTTGCCTATTCGCTGTCTGACTTAACTGTTCTTTTTCTTTTTAGGAACAAACAAAAAATGCCCAGTTCATAATAATTTCTCTTCGGAATAATATGTTTGAAATTTCCGATAGACTTATTGGAATTTATAAAACATACAATATTACAAAAAGTGTTGCTGTGAACCCAAAAGAAATTGCATCTAAAGGACTTGGCTGAACTTGTATATATTGAAGATTCTTCACATTTACCTAGATTTAGTATTTCTAGGTTTCTGTTTGTAAAGAATTGTATAAAGTACGTTTTCCTCTAAGTTGTGTGATGACAAGTGGTTTCTGTTTTATTAGTGATGTCTAAAAAATTGTATTCAGTTCTGTATCATAAAAATGAGTCTAGCTGGTTTGGTTTTGATTTTTTTTTTTTAAACATTATTCTTTCCTGAATCCTTGGGAATTTCACATGCAAATTCAATCCCGCTCATCTCCCAGTCTTTCCATATCTGCCTCTTACCCTTCAGCATAACTCCCAAATAATTAAAAACAAAAATAACCATAATACTCCATCATTCCAACACCTCTTCATTCAACCTTGTGGTATCAGGAGCTGTGTTGTATCATGCCCTTTTGTCCAGTCAGCCCCTGCTGTAAAATGTTCATTGCAATGAGTCATTGGTCTGTTCTAAGGCTTCTGGAACACCATCATCACTGGACCCTCTCCGACTCCTCTTGGACATCCTGCTATTATCCTTCAGAGGGACCAGTCACTTCACACACTCCAGCATGTCAAATATAGGGCAGATGTGGGTCTAGGTAATAACCCATAGGCCTGGGTTACTGAGCCCCCTGAGAGGCAGAGCAAGCTCCCCTAGGCCCATGTCAACAGGGCCAGCTTTCCCATGCATGTGGTGGGGACCAGATCAGCATTCCTGTGAAGGGCAGGGCCAATGAGGGTGTTTGGTTGGCAGTGCTCAATGTGACCCATCTCATCTCACCTTGATTCTGTTCAGCCATAATGGGCATTCCCGGTATTCCACTATCTCTTTTAGATCTGTAATCCAAGGGTCATGGAGGCAGGCCAGACCATGCCTGAGGACCATGGACTACCTATGTAGCATAATCCATAAACTGAGTTCAGTGAGAACTGGGGATTTGTGGCAGTGTCGTGGGATGACATGGGACACAGAAATGTAAAAGCGATGTTTGCATGTGTACATCTTGTAGGTCAGAATGCCCCCACTATACTCAACTGTATTGTCTAAAGAAGGCTGTGCTAGTAGAAATAAAGTGGCATTTCAGAAGGAATTTGAATTTAAAGTCTGCCATTGCCAGGTGTGGTGGTGTATGCCTTTTAATCCCAACAGTCAGAGGCCTGCCTGGTCTACCTGGTGAGTTCCTATCTCAAACAACAAAGTATTTGTCTTATTAAATTTCTAGGTGCTTACCCTAAAGGAATTAATTAAATGCCTCCTACCATGGACCATGATTCATAATAAAGCCACTACAAATTAGCAGCACACAACAAGTATGGAAATGAACGAATTATATTTTAACTTTTCGGTAAAGAATATTCAGAAGCCGTATGGAAATTCAAAGACACCACTTCCTAAGCCATTCACTAAAATACCAAGTTTATTCAAATATATTGTTACACATAAAACCCAGAATTTCCAAATGTGTGTGCTTTAAATTGTATGATCTCAACCGCCTGGGAAAAATATAGTAAGTATATAGTAACTCTTACTAAAAAACAAAGGGTTGTGTACTAAAAATGGTCCAGTATAAGGTAACGCTAGGCATATGCTTGCTTAGATTGAAATGTAAGTTTCAGTTAATAAACAATCTTAGCCTGCTCCATTTTTTTTAAGCATATTGAGAATGTGTTCTACCTGCTAACATGGCACTGCATTACTTGGGTTTCTCATTTATACAGTTAGTAACCCCGTGAAAAATGTCTGCTTGCTAACATTTAAAAAGAGCACTCACATGTGACATGTGTCTGTTAACTGAACATTGTTAGTTATATTCCTCCCCTCCATTACCTCTTCCAAATGGCCTCAGGATATTGAAATTATGCTGGATCAAATCTGATTCTGTTAAGTAGACCTAATGACTTAATCTTCTCAGCATTGTTTTAACCTTGACTTTTGAACACAGCTTTATAATGAATCAATAGGGCTAAAAGCATTCTTATTCTGACCTCTGAAATAAGGTCCACAGGTGGTGATTCAAGACTAGCCCGTTTGGGGTTTCTGTAAAATATTTCAATGGCAGTGAACCAAAGTTGTACTGCCAATATTCTAGTAGTCCCTGTTAAGGGAATTAAAGGTTCTGACTTAATGAGCTCTTTTAAGACTAGCCAGTTATGGCAGCTCATACTTATAATTCCCAGCACTTTAGGGCTACAGAGTGAGACCATTTTAAGACAAATATAGCTTACATGATACCAGATCTATTAAATGAATGTCAACATGATTGTCCTAATGTAAATGTTTCATATAGTTTTAAATCTAAGAACAAGACTAAAACACTACAAAAGCAAAATATATACTTGTTTTGCTTTGTGGTGTTAGAGCCAGTAGAAAATGCAGGGGCTCTGCCACTAAACCTTTTTGTTTGGTTGGTTTTGGAGATCTTAATATGATATCCAGGCTGACCCTGACTTAGAGATTCTCCAGCCATTAAACTCAGCTAGCTCCTAATGCAATCAGTTTATGTAAAATAAGTACTAGACACCTGATTTATCCAAAAGCATTGGCTCTAGTTGGAATGAATGCTCTTCCATCTATTAATAGTTAATGTTTAACCAAAAAGATGTTTAAGCAATCCTGGCCTGATTTTTTTTTTTTATAACTTTTACCACCTCCATCTATACATTGAAAAGCTTTAAATCATGTCAAAATGCTTGTCATTTTGTTTAATCTAATACCTACATATACAAAGAACTGCAATGCTAACTACTGCAACATATAACAAAAAAATGTGTTAAAGAGAATATTTAAAACACTATCAAGCAAATAAACTATTCATATCAAAAATTATAATTTTCTAAGTGGATGAGTCATCTTTCAGATAATGTACCATTTCTGATCCTTTCTACCCGACCATGGAAGGCTTATGATATTTCTATATAAATTTGCTACTTTTGCTACCCTGACTTCCATCTAGCAATGGTTAGCCTCTGCTATACAGAATAAGCCCACTTAGAACTGCTAATTTGGGTTTTCAACGAAAAACTATTTTCCACATGAATTCCTTTAACAAATATAGAGTGTAGCATACCGTATTTTTTAAGTCATATAAGTTATTAGATAAACTTTGGTAAAGAGACAAAGAGACTTCAGAGAAACATGTTGAAGTGATTTCATTTAAGAAGGTGATTATGTGTTGGCTGAAAAAGAGTATCAACATTAATATCAATGAAATTAGTGACACTATAACAATATTTAAAATTTTAAAAAATTCCATTTCTTTTTCATCCTTGTCAGGCCAGGGACATGACATCCTTTTTGATGAAATTCTCATTTCAGGAATGACAGCTTTCTTAATATGTCCAATTTCTGTTCTGCTCCACTCTTTTAGTACTTGGCTTACTCGAGGGTAAATTTCAACAGGCTGCACCTCAGGAAGTGGTCTTCGTTTCAACATCTGCACACGCTGGCGGACATCATCAATACTTTCTAGGAACTTCAGTGGAGATTCATCTTGTAAAGATGTCGTCACTGTCATTAGCTCAAGTTGTTGCTCTCTTATCTCCTTCACCCTTTCGATCTGTGGAGTGTATTCTTGACTAACCAGCTTGCCAACATCACAGAGAGCTGCCAAAAAATATTTTTTTTTCTGTTCCAATGTATCAGTAAGCTCCTTAAAATACTGAATAACAACTTCCTTATCACTTTGAACCATTTTCTCAGAATGGCATTTCTGTTCTTCAAGCTTTTCAATAAGACGAGTGATATCTGTCCAGTGTGTGTCAGTTAACTGTTTAAACAACTTCTGAGGTGTATCCTTTTCTTTCAGATAGGCACTTTGAAGGTCATCTATAGGGTGACCGTGATGTTGGCCGATAGTAAGACAATGGCCACAAACTAATTTTTTATCTAGTAGACAATAAACATTTAATGGTTGCCTGTAATGTTCAGGGCAGGTGACAACATCTGGGTGGTCTTCTTGCTGGTACTTTTCAATAATTGCTCTTAATGCAAAATTGACAGGTAAGGATTCTATACCAGTGGAAGCAATTTCAATGATACTTCTGCAATTAGGACACTTGAGTGGAATTCGCAAAGGTCTCCATATATAAAAGTTACCAGATGCCTGGAGAACATTTTCCAGACAATTTCTACAAAATGTATGAGAGCATGGTAGTACTCGAGGATCTTCAAAAATACTGTAACAAATAGGACACGTTAACTCGTCCTCAAAATTGTGCATTTCCTGTCAAGACACACAGAAAAAAAAAAAAAAAAAAAAAACAGTAAGTCTACGTATAGCATACATCTGGCACATACTATGTAAGGTTTTAGGCATGACCTTCAAATTAAATACTGTATTTGCCGGAGTTTTTTTTTTTTCAATGACACTGTAATTCAGTTAATAATAACTGGACCATTATTCCTTTCCAACAAAATCCCAACTAATCTGTAATAAAATGCTTTAAATTAGTCAAACTGGTTTTATGTAGTGAAGACTATAAAATTCAGCTGATGTTCTACTTACACAATTACTATATGTAAGTCTTTGTAAAAACTGCACTTTGTAATGTGTAAACTGTAATGAACAGACATTTGTATAACATTAGGCTTAACAAAATTATTCAATTTAAAGGGAGGAAAAAAATGTACCTGTTTGTGATCATTTTGGTTTTTGCTGAGATAAATGCTAGAGTTGCAGGTATGAGGCATCACAAAACTGGTTCAATCATTCTTACAAACTATATTCAGCTTCTCTAGAAATGACTGTTAATTTAAGATCAGCATATGCAATTCCTATTTTTCTCTCCCTTTTGCCCTTCTTTTGTGGTGCTAATACTCAAACTCAAGGACTCGTAACATGCTAGGAAAATACTCAACAATGAATTATACAGCCCCAGATCCAGACCTGTACTGCAGTTTTCTATAAACCGGTAATCGCCCACCCACCCCCACTCCCCCCACCCCCGGAACTGAGGACCGAACCCAGGGCTTAGCAAGTGGTAATTTTAACTTGAAAATTTGAAAGGGAAAATGTAACACAAATTTTAAAAGGTCTTATTAATTAAAAAAAAAAAAGCCAGATATTGGGTGAAAACTGAGAGATCAGAGAGCAAGCCAGCCACGTCTTACCTCTAGGAAATCCTCAGCCAAAGAGGGAGTGTTCCTGTTTCCTCAAACTGAAAGCCTCTGTCTGAGTCCTTACCTGGAAGGGTCTTTTAGCTGACTTAAAAGACTTTTAGCTTTTACTTAAAAGCTTCTAGTTCCTGGTCCTCCCACCTCATATACCTTTCTGCTTCCTGCCATCACTTCCTGGAATTAAAGGTGTGTGTCCATCCCAAGCAAAGACAAAAGATCTCAAGGATTGGGATTAAAGGCATGTGTCATCACACCTGGCTCTGTTCCCAGTGTGGCCTTGAACTAAAGAGATCCATATGGATCTCTGCCTCCTGAGGGATAGAATTAAAGGCATATGTGCCACTGCCTGGCCTCTATGTCTAATCTAGTGGCAGGCTGTCTTCTGATTCCCAGATAAGTTTTATTTGTTGAGCACAAATAAAATATCACCACAGGAAAAAAGTTTTAATTATAATTAGCATTGGCAATAAAAATAGATTTGAAAGGTAAGAGTTGATTATGGTGACAAGTACTGAGAATCTAAAACAAATAGTAAAGAAAAGAAAGGATACCATTCATCTCTTTCCTTCATTTAAAATGTTTGAGGCTGAAGAGATGGCTCCGTAGTTATGACTACAAACTTGTTCTTCCAGAGGATCAGACTTCAGTTCCCAGCACATAAGGAAGCTCACAACCACATACAAAACCAGCTCTGGGGTATCCAACACTTTCTCAGTACCTGCACATACCTGCCCACAATGCACGCACGCATTAAAAATGTATTTTTAGACTATCCCTAAAACAAAAAGAAACTCAGCAATAGTTCAGAGGCTCATTGACAGATGATGGACCCCCATAAGCTATTAATATTTCCAAAAGAAGCTGGCAGTTTTGCAGCCTACTTTTAGTTTTCCTTTGTATCATTCTCAGCAAGCCATAATCCTCAAAACTGCCTAGCCTTTTGGCAGGGGAAAAAACAAAAAAAATCAAGTACATCACTGTTTATAGAACCTTAAACAAATCCTAGGTGTTCTTTATGAAGAGTATAAAAACTGGCAAAACCTATATAAAACTAGGGCTAGGGCTAGCTTAGTCGAGTGTGTTATCTAGATGCATGATGTCCTGCATTATCTCCAGCATTACCAAAAAAAGTTTGTAGCAACTGCATTTAAAACTAATTGTTCTTTAAAACCCTGTTTGATCTGTTTAGTCCATAGCTCTAACCATCTGTGAGACTTCTGCTACCCTAGATTAAGTAAATTGACATTTTTGCTTCAAGCACTTAAGATTTTGTAAGGATTTTCCTAACGTTTATGTTATGTATTAGAATGTAAGCCTCTTATAAGGTCAGAAATAGTATCTAAACAATAGCAGTGTTAACAGCAATCTGGGCTTTTTAATAATAAAATCTGTTAGAAGCAATGAAGAGCCCATCAGAAAGTGTATCATGTACTGTCTGACTGACAATATCCGCAATGAGCCAAGTTGTGGCAGGCAGAGACTAAGTTTTGACCTGTACCGGATTCCAGGAAACGAATGACTGGGCAACAGTACAGAGGATGACCGTCACTGAAAAGAAATGCAAGTGAATGGTGTTTAGAAACCTTTACGTCACCCCACACCCACAGAGAGCTGGGAAGTCATACCAAAGTTACCAAAGAAAAACACCTTCCTCAGAGTACTTCAATGATGTCAAATACACAATGAAGGAATACAGACTAGTTCTCTGAAAGAGTAAAACTGAAGCAATCGACATACATTCGATCCACATTTAGTATCGTTAGCTATTTGGTGTGCAGGTAGCAAAACGAAGAAAATCAGATCTTAGGACTAGTTTTCTTACACAGTAAAATAGCTCTAGTATTATTAACCTTCAAAGTTCTAGCCTGTATCTCTCACAGGAAGCTAGAGAGGGGCTGGGACATAGCTCAAGGAGCGAACCATTTCCCAATGCAAGCCTGAGGACCTGGGTTTGGATCGCCAGAACGCACGAAAAGCTGGGCATAGTACATATCAATAAACCAAGACCCAGACAGCAAGATGGAGGCAGAGGTGGAAAAAAGACCTAGTCTCAAAGAAGTTAGGAGGTTGTCCTCTGACCTCCACACATGCCCTGGGAAGGGAGGGCAGCATACATATTTGCACAAACTCAAAGATTTTGGAGGATGGGGAAAAGTATCTCTGAGAATCCATTTAAATGACGCCCCCAAATAGCTCAACTTTTAAGTTGTAGAGTTTCCAAATTATCAATGGCAACCCTGGACTGACTCTACAAGACAATGAAGCAACACCAAATATTAATTTACCAGATTGACAAAATTACACTGGAAGGTGGGATTAAAAAAAAAAACCTAAAATTTTCCTTATTTAAAAAAAAAAAAAAAGCCACTAGTGGCAGCGGCACACGCCTTTAATCCCAGCACTTGGGAGGCAGAGACAGGTGGATCTCTGTGAGTTCAAGGCCAGCCAGGTCTACACAGTGAGTTCCAGGGCAGCCAAAGCTACACAGAGAAACCCTGTCTTGAAAATCAAAACAAAACAAAAAAACCTAAAGAGGGGTATAGTGGTGGCACATGCCTTTAATGCCAGCACTCATGAGGCAGAGGCAGGGGATCTCCAAGTCTGAGGTCAGTCTGGTCTAGAGTTCCAGGACAATCAGGGCTACAGAGAAACCATGTCAAAAAAAAAAAAAAAAGATAAGTCAATACTTAACATTTTTATTATTCTGAATGTGCATCTCAGTAAGCATGTGGTCAGAGCACGGCTTTCAGAAATCAGTTCTCGCCTTCCTCCATGGGTTCCAGTAATTAAACTCTGGTCATCAGGCTATGTGACAAGCACTCAGTCACTGAGCCATCTTGCCAGACCAAAAAAAAAAAGGGGGGGGGGGTAAGAAATTTAAATACATTAAAAACATATTATTTAAAATACAGAAGTGAAACTGGGCAGAGAGTCACATGCCTTTCATCCCAAGCACTTGGGGAGCACAAACAGTAGGATCCTCAGTGAGTTCAAGGCCAGCCTGAACTACACAGTGAGTTCCAGGACAGCCAGAGCTACATGGTGAGAACCTTTCTCAGAAAAACATAAGAAAAAAGAAACACTGCTGTGGGATAATGCTTTTGTACACTGGTTTAATAAGACGCTAACTGGCCAGTAGCCAGACAGGAAGTATTGGTGGGACAAGCAGACAAAGAGAATTCCGGGAAGTCAGGAGATGCCAGCCTGCTGCCATCCAGGGAGCATGTAATCACACACAGGTAAAGCCATGGAACACATAGTGACATATAGATTAACAGAAATGGGCTGAGTTTAAGTGTAAAAGCTAGTCAGTAGTGAGCTTGAACTAATGGCTGAACAGTTTTAATTAATATAAGCTTCTGTGTGTTTACTTGGGGAACGCGAGTAGGAGAGATTGGTCCCAACCGCAGGCCGACCAGTACACAGGAACTCTTCAGCTACAAAACACACAAGTAAAAACTAAAAGACAATGTTAGGAGATGAATGTCATAGGTATTAAAGAACAAGAATAGGGAGTTTCAAAGTATCTGCCAACTTTTATATTTAGCTGTTTCATTTAATCAGCACAACTAAAAATCTAATAAACTATTAAAAGACAATCCTCCAAGTGGCCAGGCAGAAATGCACAATGCAAACCAAGAAAACATCAGCAGTGGGATACAGCCTGAGCTGTATAAATGAGACTCTGTCAAGAACATGGTAATTTCTAAAAAAAAAAAAAAAACCAACCTGGAAGACCCCAGTTACCCCTTATACATGCTGTTCTGTAATATAACCTAACTGCTACTCTTTTTATCAAGAGATGAAATCTATTAACCACCACCACACCCAGAAAATTTTGTATAGGTCAAATGACTGCTCTGACCAAAAGCAATGCTTTGAGTTCTGTGTGTAAGCCTTTTATAATACTCCATGACCAAGGCAACTTAGAGGAGACAGTTTATTCTGGCCTACAGTCCAGACAGCCGGACAGCAGAGCAGCGGGACAGCAGAGCAGTGGGAAACTAGGAGATTCGCACGGCTAACAGGAGGCACAGGACAGAGAACTGAACGTGAGGTAAGGCTTTCCACTCTCAAAGCCCGCCCCACTGACAGACATGTCCTCCAGCAAGGTTGCATAATCTCTCCAACAGTGCCACCAGCTGGGGACCAAGTATTCACTTCAAATGCCTAAACCCATGGGAGACATTTTTCACTCAAACCACACCCTAGCAACCAGTGGCTATAGAAGTCTAGGCTACCTGGATTTTAAAAACAGACATATTAGTAAAAAGGCCTTTAATCCCAGCACTTTAATCCCAGCACTCGGGAGGCAGAGGCAGGTGGATACTTGTGAGTTCGAGACCATCCTGGTCTACAGAGCGAGATCCAGGAAAGGCGCAAAGCTATACAGAGAAACCCTGTCTCAAAAAAAAAAAAGCATTAGCAAAACCTATATTTAAAAAACAACTTTTTCTACTTAAAAAAAAAGTTATCAAAGCACAGCAGGGCAGTCTATGGATCACCCAGACTGCTGAAGAGGCAGAGATAGGATCATTTGAGCATCGCTGAGGAACACCTCCTAGGCCAGCCTGGGGGTGTTGGGTTTTGTTTTGTTTTTCAAGACAGTGTTTCTCCATGTAGCCCAGGCTAGTCTCAAACTTACAGAGATCTACCTGCCTCTACCTCCCGAGTGTTAAGAGCTAAAGAGTGTGCCATCGCCAGCCAGCAACAGGTTGTTTTTTAACACTGGGATGAAATCTGGGGCTAAATTATCTATTTGTAAATTATTTCAAATTTCTGTGCTTTTGTATAGAACACTTTTAAATTTCTCATCTTTAGGTAAGAAAACTGAACTATAGTGTATAATCAGGATACTAGATAAATAGATTAAATATCAGCAGCATTAAATATACAACTCCTGACCCTGCGCTATTAAGTGTTAATTCATTAACATTTAATACATTTACCTGCTCTTCATCTTTGAACATGAATGTTATAAAATATTCATTACATTTTAGTTTTGTTTCATTTTTTTGCACAGGGTCTCATATGTTCTAGGCTATCCTCAAACTAACATGTACGAAAGGTGTCTCTGAACTCCTGAGTGCTCAGGTTGCAAGCTGTCCTCCATCACAGGGCCACATTATATTTCACAATTTCTAAAGAAACTGTATGACTTGCCACAGGCCTTCTGGTGAGTCAGCCAAAGCCTGGGAAAATTCATGTGGTGCTAGCACCCCGCCAGGGCCTCACAGCCTTGTGGCCCTAACTGATAAAAGATCTTCATGAAATTACAGACTTACTTAAGAATTACTTCCATTAACCAGGCATCTACCTCTAAACCCAGCACTTGGAAGGCAGAAGCAGGCAGGACTCTGAGTTCAAGGCCAACCTGATCTACAGAGCTAATTCTAGAACAGCCAAGATAACAAAAAGAAACCCTGTATGGAAAACATTCAGCAACACACTTTCTGAGAGGCAGTGTCAATATATACATTACCTAAAGTCAATCTTTTATCTTACCAGGCTAAATTCAGTGTCTTGGGTCACTAGTAATGGATGTAGATTAATGTTAATGCTGAGCAGAAAAGAATAAAACTAAGTCGGATAGTAAGCGCAGTCTGCAAATGTATCAATACCACCATTTGTGTGCATGCCTTCAGATGTACAGGCATTCTTGTAAAATTTCTGTTACAGAAAAGTGAAAATCTTGCAGGGTAAGCGGATCTCTTTGAGTTCTAGGCCAGCCTGGTCTACAAAGCCAGTTCCATGACAGCCAGAGCTACACAGAGAAACCCTGGTGGTAGGGGTGGAGGTAGGGTTGCCAGGCAGTAGTGTGGCACACACCTTTAATCCCAGCATTCCAGGAGGCAGAAGCAGGTAGATCTCTGAGTTTGAGGCCAGCCTGGTCTACAGTGAAAGTTAGTTCCAGGACAGCCAGGGTTACACCAAGAAACCGTACCTTGAAAAAAAACCCAAAATAAACAACAAAAAAAGGTAAAAATCTTTTAAGATTAAGTCAAATGAGAGTTGTGTATTTCTTACATTACGCTTCCTCCATAAGATGGTTAGAATTTTATACATCACCAGTATACATTTTTCAAGATTATTTTACATTTTGCATCATAGCCCAGATCATACACTGTAAAAAAAACGTATTATTGCGTTTTCTTCATATAAACTTTACTTCCCGGAGCTTACCTGGCTTTCTGATCTCCTGATCTGGATACTGAATATACTTTATGGTCTCCAACTTTCCCAGGTCCTTTTGTTATTCTAAAATTAGAACAATTTTATATTTCAGATTTTGTAAAGTAAAGAAAAAAAAAAAAAGGAAGCTACGCTATTGCCCGATGGTTGGATTTTTTTTTTGAACAGTAGTGACAAACAGCCACTACGGCCTGCAGTAAATATCCCTTTCATCTTGAAAAGCCCAACGATTTTGCCACACAAAGGACTTTTTACAACATAGTGCATCATCAGTGAGGAGTCTGGACAATGTAGCCAATAAAACGATGTGCCCACTAAGCTCTCCTCGTGGGGCTGGATGGGTTTTCTGAGACCAGGTCTGTGTGTAGCCCTCGCTGAGGACCTGGACTCGCTGGTTTACCAGCATGGCCTTGAACTGCCGAGCGATGCCGGCTCTGTCTCCCGCGCTGGGACCGCACGTGTGCACTACCATGCCCACATCGATTTCACCAGTTCCTAACTACTGACCGAAGTTTCTGCCCACGTCCCAGCTCCCGTCTCTGGAACGCTGCGGGACTCTCGGTCCGTTTTCCCTAGGAAGGTTCCCATCTGTAAAATGGGCGTGAAGTTCAACGCGAACCCCCCAAACAAAAGAAGAAGCTCAAGATGGCAGTCGTCCCCTCTTCTCCAGGATGTCCCGGGCTCCACCACCCCGCCTGCTCCTGCGGGGTCCCCTCGGCTCACCCACCGGCCGCGGAGGGCCGCGGGCCCGCCTGCAGCTCCACGCCGCCGCTGCACCCGCGCGCGTGGGGCGAGAGCATGCATGCCCGCCCGCCGGAGCCCAGCCCGCCAAGCCATGCTCCAGTCCCGGGCGGACGCAGCCGGGCACCCGGGGCAGCCGGGGCTCGGGGCCGCCTGGTCGGGGCCGCCGGGAGCCGAGGGACTCACCGCTAGGCTGGCGACGGCGCGGACGGCGCGGACGGCGGAGGATGCCAGGCGGCCTCGGGAGCGCACACTGCGAGCCGCTCGCCCGCGTCTTCAGGTGCCCGGCCGGGGGGCGGGGCCTCGCGGCGCCACCGCCGCCTCCGAGCCACTTTCAACTGCGCCGCCTCCGCCAATGAGAGGGCGCGGGCGGCCTTTGAAAGTCAACGGCCGCGGGCGACGCGCCTGCGCACTCGGCGGGCGGGAGGGCGGGCGGCGCGGCAGCGCGCGGGCGGACGGACGGGCGGGCGGGACGCTTCCGAGGAGGGCGGCCGGGTCGGACGCGCCTCGGGGAAGAAGGGGGTGGGTGGGTGGGTGAGGAGGGGGCGGGATGGCGCCAGGGCCTGGCGAGGGCGGGGCCGAGCGGCCGGGGACGCGCGGGACGCCGGAGGCTTGGGGGCGGCTCGGCTGCTCTGCTGCTTCCTGGCGACCACGCCCGCCCGCCCGAGCTGGCGCTGGCCACGCGGAGCCTTCCATTGTTACCTCACGGGGGCCCCGGCCCCGGCCCCGGCCGCCGAAGTCAGCGCCTGGAGGCCACGGCCGCCGCCCACCCCGCCGAGGCCCCGGGTCCGGGGGTCCCGTCCCCCCCGCACCCTAGGCGCCCTGATCGAGCGGAACAGCCGCCTGGCGCCTCCTCCTGGCCCCGCTACAGACACGGTGCCCACGACGGCAAGAGAACACCGTAACCGTCGTCGTTTTCACTTTCGGGGAGAAAGAAACTCCATGCCGCTGCCCAGACACGCTGCCCGGTCCCGGCTCCGGTCCCAGTTCGCTTAAAAGTCATCCTCCTGGGCTCCGCCATGGGCATCGCCGCAAGACTTCGGTAGATGACAGAAAAACATGACGAACAGAAAACGGATAGTATTAGTGGAGGCCTGAGACGAGCTCAGCTGTCTTCACCAATTCGGCTTCCTAAGAAGTTGTGAAGTGCGGATCCCAGGGACGCCCACAGATAACGATGCCTTTCAATTTTGCAGATCCGTTTTAAACATTGAAGCCAGCCTGGTGGCTTTTTTAACTTCGCCAAAGTACTATGCTGTGACTCGTTTTTCCATAGCAATACATGCACTCTTAAAAAAGTGCAGTGGTGACGCGGAGAGGTGGCCCAGCTATGAAGAACATTTGTTTCTCTTGCAGAGGACTCGGATTGGGATCCCCGTACTCACAAGGCAGCTCACAGCCCTCAGTAACTCCAGTTTCTGGGCACCCAATGCAGCCTTCTGCCCACCCACTCTGCTGGCGACAGGCGTGCATTTGGTCAACACACACGCAGATGTTTAAAAGATGTAAAGTCTTTTAAACGTGTAATCGCCTGTAGAATGAATATGGCTGAGTATTGATGGCTAGTGATGTTGTGGGCTATAATTAATGCCACCTGTTTCCCATCTCCATGCTTCCTTACTGCAAGAAGGCAGAAGCAGCCCCTACTGGCTGTCGTTTTCCCAAAAGCTCTAGCACATGAAGAAGTAGAATGAATGCTTGAGAGAAGCAGGCGGGAAAACGGATGATAGCCCCAAAACAGGTGCATAGACACAGGACAGACGCGCTGATGGAAGAAAGTGACATTATCAAAGAAGGGCAGCGTCCACAGTGGTGGGTGGTGTTAGCCTGTGATCCCAGTTCTTGGAAGACACAGCAAGACCTTATCTTAGGATGGAAGGAGGGAGGGAGGGAGAAGGGAAGGAAACGCTACAATTGCGCCTTCAAGGAGTATGGATGACTTAAGAGGTCCTAAGTTCTCTACGCCGCCAAAGATTTCTGAAGCCAAACATGGGGGAGGGGCAGAGAGGTCGCGCAGCCTCAGAAACAATGCAGCTCCACAGTGCCCGGCACTCGGGCTAATGGATCATGACGTGCACTCTTTAGATAATAGTGCTGACCTGGAAGAGAGAGACTCGAGAATTAAGACTCAAACAAATTAAGATCAAAGCTTAAAAGCAATAAACCAAAAAAACCACGTGGAGGTGCTTGGGCCTCACAAAACTGGGTCTGCAAAAAAAGTTTAGCTGCTTTGGGTCTCTTTCTAGATTATATTTCCATTATGACATATGCAGTCCCAACAATCCCTTTGTGATAGAATATTGGGGGGAAAAAGACAAAAGGTGGTAAGTATTTGCATCTGTTAACAGGTATAATACCGAAAAGATGATGAAATAAAACATGGATTCTGGGCTGGGGCTGTAGCTCAGTTACAGTGCTGGCCTGGCTTGTTCAGTCCCCAACACTGATAAGCAAGTCAGCTGTGTGTGTTGACTTCTCGGTGCTCCACGGGGTCCTTGCTTGACAACCTCTGTCTTGAGCACTGAGGCAGGAAGTCTTAGCACTGGCTGCTCATCCAGAGGACAGGGTTCAATCCCATCCCCAACACGGCAGCTCACAACCATCACAGGGGATCTGATGCTCTCTCCTGACCTCCAAGATCACCAGGCATGTGTGTGGTGCACACATACATGCATGTTACAAAGCACACCCGAACACATTAAGTGAACAGATAGTTTTGGTGTTTTGGTTTTGTTTTGTGGTGTTGTTGTTTTTAACTGACCCAAGGCAACTGAGCAATTAAGAGCATTTACTATTCTTCCCAAATACCTGAGTTCAGTGCCCAGCATGGAAGTGGACCCTTCACAACTCCCTGTAACTCCAGCTCCAGGGGATCTAATGCTGTCACCTGGCTCTGCAAACACCCACACACATATGGCATATACTTACACCGGCAATCACTCATACACATAACCAAAAATAAAAACAGTAGGAAGCGTGTGTCCTTTCTTAGACAAAGTACAATACATTTGTGAAGGAATGGCAGAACGCATTAGGTGGTAAATCCTAGAGCTGTTACTAAAAGACAATGGGTACAGGTAGAAGCCAGCAGAAGCTAAGGATTGCCTCAAAGAGCTTGTTTGTCTGAGTTCACTGTAGCCCCAACTAGCAATCTCAGGCCAGCAAGGCCACTTTCTGGCCTTCATACCTGAAGGAGATCCTTGCCGCAAGAATCTTCTCTGTTTGCTGCAGACAGGAAAACACGGCCTGGTGGCCCCGTCTAAGTCCAAGTTCCTCCAGTGATTTCAGCTTGTAGCCATCAACATACCAATGCAGCCTAGCTTGAGATGGCACTGAACACGGAGAGTTAGCTGCACCAGTGTGTGGTTAAGAATGTACTCCATGTCAAATGCTGTGGTTCACATCGGTAATCCCAGCATTTTGCAGGCTAAGGCAAGAGGATCATTGCAAGTTAGAGGCCAGCCTGGACTGCATGGTGAGTCTGAGGACAGCCTGGACTACAAGATTGGGACCTTATCTCAAAACAAACATACATAAAAAGACTATCCTTCATCTGTAATGCTTTTCATCAGAATCATGATGTGAAAACAGACTTCATAGTACCTGCCTGTAATGTCAGCACTTGGGAAACTGAGGCAAGAAGGCAGCGGTGAATTAGAGGACAGCCTAGAAACTACTGACACCTTGACTCTAAATAGATAAATAAACAACCATAGTTAAACAACTTTGTCATTGTGTCTTTGTGACAAATTTAAGATTTCAGGCCCAGGGCAAATGTTTCTTTTGCTTGTTCTGTTCTCTGGGGGGCCATGAAGGTCACACGATGATAACTTTGTTGCCAGCTCCTAAGGAATTAGGTACAAATCTTAGTAAGCTCCCCACCCATACATTGCTTGAAATAATGTTAGGATAAAAGATTTCCAAGGTTAAGTGCGTGTGAGGCGATCCTGGTGTACCAGCAGAGCACAGACACTCAGAGTTGTGAGGGGATGCCTAGCCTCTCATCCTCAGGTGTGCAGGGTTAACAGAAGACTAGGGAGAGCTCTCTTGGAAAGGGCTGAGGGGTTGCTTTTAGTCCTACCCTTTTCCCTAGTATCTGCCCTTCACGTCAAACCTAGTAAAAAGTCAAGCCAAGACTGTGGCATTCACTAAATCCTTGGTTAATCTAAGAGGAACCCTTTAGCGCTGGTGACTAAAGTGGAATTGCCAAAGGTCCTACCCAATTATGCCAACTAGAGGGCTAAACAAGCCTCTGCAGAGACATACTAAGAGTCACTGCTGTCCTGGTGCTGAGGCAAGTGTATGTAATGAGCCTACAGTACTGGTCAGCCACTAGGTTGGGTAATGTTCAGGTGTGGTGCCCCCCACCCCCAGTGGTACATTACCTGGAAAGGAATAGGTTTTCTATACCCCCAAAAATACGTTTCTCCACCCACAGAGTAAGCTAGATCAAGTTGGGTTGAAAAAGTAGAGCAGGTTTATTTGAGCAAAGCATCTCCCAGGTGGATTCTCCAGTCCCAGAGATGGAGGCTGGAGAAGGCACACACCTGAACTAAAGTGGGGAGATTATATAGCTTGTAGTGGAGGGGTGATGACGTGTCCACCATGAGCTGGGTTTGTGCCCAAGTATGGTCAAAAGCTGAGCACTTTAGGCAGGGACTTGGGCTGCTGGCAACTTCAGGGAAGGAGCTGCCACAGCCGCCAAGAAGGCAGAACTGGGCTTTTGGTGCCTTCCTTTTGTTCCGAGATTCTCTAAGTGGGTGAGGTTTGGAAGACAGGATTGGGGCTTCTCAGACCATGAAGGGGCAATGGAGCAATGGAGGTTCCAACCAAACACAAAGAATTCTGGAGTCTCTAGCCACAGAAGATTATTTTTATTTATTATTATTATTGTTATTATTATTATTTTGGTTTTTTGGTTTTTCAAGACAGGGTACCCACATATAACTGTAGTTCTCACCCTTCATCAAAAAAGCTTGTTTTTGCTACAGATGAAGACTATTACAGAGATCCACAACTGGTCAAAATGCAGAGAAGTAACTGTGGGGTCCCCCATCCCAATGGATACACCTGCAGTGCAGCACCCACACTTAAGGCTCAGGGAAAATTATCTATGTAGCTTTGCGCCTTTCCTGGAACTCACTCTGTAGCCCAGGCTGGCCTCGAACTCACAGAGATCCTCCTGCCTCTGCTTCCCGAGTGCTGGGATTAAAGGTGTGTGCCACCACCGCCCAGCAAGATTCTTTTAAAAGCATCATGTGGACTGGGCTTCCATAGCAACTGTGAGCTTCCATGGCAACTGTGAGCTTCCATGGTGACTGTGAGCTTTCATTGTAACTGTGAGTTTCTATGCTGACTGTGAGCTTCCATGCCAACTATGAACTTCCATGGCAACTGTGAACTTCCATGGCAACTGTGAACTTCCATGGTGACTGTGAACTTCCATGGTGACTGTGAACTTCCATAAGGACTGTGAGCTTCCATGGCGACTGTGAACTTCCATGGCGACTGTGAGCTTCCATGGCGACTGTGAGCTTCCATGGTGACTGTGAACTTCCATAAGGACTGTGAGCTTCCATGGCGACTGTGAACTTCCATGGCGACTGTGAGCTTCCATGGCGACTGTGAGCTTCCATGGTGACTGTGAGCTCTCTGACTTCACTTTCTATTCCAGCCTCCACACCAACACACAGATGGATAGGAATCGCACTTAAGAAATAGTTGGGGTTAGGGGAAGCATAGAGAGGAAGTCATTTGGAACAAAGCCAAACCCCTATCTTCCCCAAGAGCTAGACACCCCTTCTAGCTGGCCTTGCTTGAGGTGTGGGGTAACTATAACTTCAAACAAAGTGCCAATGGAATTAACTTCTGACATGTAGTTTATGCAGGCCTTAGGATTTGGAGTTACCAAACAGTGACTAGAAAAGTCATGAGCCTGACGAAGCTTCATCTCCTCAGGGGAAAATCTTTCTCTACTAAGTAGGTTTTTCTTAGTAGTTTTCCCCCCCTAGAACGTCATAGATGAACACTGCATCTCCAATACTCCCACCCCTCCCATTTCCCTCTCCAGCCTCTCCCTTACCCCTCCCAAATTAACACCTCTTCTTTAAATGTGTGTAAATACATATAGTGTCCTGAATCTATTTACCTTTGCTCACATGCACACGTGTCTAGGGCTGACCACTTGGAATTATGGAATGGGTTTATGTGGGAACTCATTCCTGGAGAAAACTGATTCTCCCTCTCTCAGCAGCCATTGACCACATGTAGCTCTTCATGTAGAGGTGGGACCTCGTGGAATTTCTATCTGCATTGGCATATCAGTCAGTATGGTTATTGTGCCATTCTTGTTCAGGCAACTGTGTTGTTGAAAGTTCATAGGTGCACTGTCCTGTTATGTCTAGGGGACACACTCTCACAGCTGACTTCCAGGACCTTTCTGACCCCTCTTCAACAATGTCCCCTGAGCCTTAAGTGTGGGTGCTGCACTGCAGGTGTATCTGTTGGGATGGGGGACCCCACAGTTACTTCTTCTCTGCATTTTGACCAGTTGTGGATCTCTGTAATGGTCTTCATCTGTTGCAAAAGGAAGCTTTTTTGATGAAGGGTGAGAACTACAGTTATATGTGGGTACAAGGATAAATATTTAGAAAACAAATTATATTGGTTTAGGAAAATAGCAGTAGGTTCTCCTCTGGTGTCTATGACCTCTCCAGTCATGGGTAGTTGGATAGGTTTCCAGGACCAGGCATGCATTTCTTCCATTAAGTGGGACTGAAGTCCAATTAGACAGCTGTTGGTTGCTTCCAAGATAAAAGTGCCACCATTGCACCATTGTGAATTCCGTGCCAGTTCAGTCATCTGTGTGGTTCCTAGGCTTTACAGCTGGGTAGAACTACCAATTGCTCCCCTCCCCTGGTAGCTTGCATAACATCTTCTGATACTGTGAGAGCCAGTCCTCAGGAAGGCAGCTTCCAGGTCAGTGTCAGCTCTGTTCCTCCAAGTCCTGTGTCTGAAGTGTGTGATATCTTTAGCAATAGGCTCTTATCTTAAGATTCTGGGAGGCAACCAAGGGTAACCACATTAGCTCATATTGTTTTGTGGGTCTCTTGGATTGCCTTGACCAACAGTTCAAGAAGAGGCTCCTCGTGCCTGTTTTATCTTAGATAGACTATGGCTTGTGGCAGAAAGTAATTTAAACTATATAACTGTGGTCAGATTGTTTCTCTCATCCCACCAGGCCTCTGCAGTCCTGTGGCCCACTTATAAAATAATCACTCAGAAGCTTACATTAATTATAACTGCTTGGCCATTAGCTCAGGCTTATTACTGACTAGCTCTTACACTTAATTTAACACATACTTCTTATTTATGTTTAGCCACGTGGCTTGGTACCTTTTCTCAGTTCTGCCTTGTCATCTTGCTTCCTCTGTGTCTGGATGGCGACTCCTGACTCCACCTTTCCTCTTCCCAGAATTCTCCTTGTCTGCTTACCCAATCTATACTTCCTGTCTGGCTACTGGCCAATCAGCGTTTTATTTATCAACCAATCAGAGCAACACATATTCACAGCATACAGAAAGATATCTTACAGCATATAACTATTGTATACACATACATATATGTTGCATGTAATTTTAGATAAACATAAATTATTATTCCTTATGTCTTTTTCAACTATCCTTAGTGTTTTATAGCCTTCCTCTCTCCTCTCTTTCACTATGTAGGTTTTAAAGGGACAGTTGAAGAACAAAATCAACTTGCTATATAATTGGTATGTTCTTGTTCAAATTACCAGTTACTGTGTTGAAAACAAGTCACAGTTTCAACCACCTGCCAGTGAACAATTGGAAGTCTATTACCCTTAAACAAAAAGATGTTTGTTATAGCCAGACAATGTTGGCAGAGATGGGTCCCGTCTTGTGATGGCTTCATCACCACACACTGCCAGTCCTCCCTCCCTCCTCCCCCGCACCCCCCCCCCCCCAAGAGTAAAGCACAGTCTATTTGCTTTTCCATATAGAGCAGCTCAGCATTTCTTGAATTAGCTCCTGGCTTCCTTACTCACAGAACCAAGCTGTTTTCACTAAAACAAATGCAGTTCCTTCTCTAGTCACAATTCTAGTGTGGAAGAGATGCTGTGTTTTCTTAATAGTGACACAAATGATGCCCTTGGCAGTTTGTATGTTTATAAATATAACTCTCCTTTTCAGTAAACATTGTGTAACTGTCAGAGCATTGAAACTCCCATGAACCGTACAATTACTTGGCTGCAGCGCGTTTCAGCAGCCTCGCACTCACTCACAGCTTCGGAATTCTCGTGCATGTCTGCTCCACCCAACTATAAAACCGATGGAACAAATAATGCCAAGTTAAAAGCAAGACGGCGATGATGTGGTAACACGTCTAGCAGGACAACAGTCTGGATGTCATGAACTGGGACGCTTTCTACTATTTAAAACCGAGCAAAGGGCCAGGTGGTGGTGGCGCACACCTTTAATCCCAGCACTCGGGAGGCAGAAGCAAGTGAATCTCTGTGGGTTTGTAGCCAGCCTGATCTACAAAGTGAGTTCCAGGACAGGCTCCAAAACTACACAGAGAAACTCTGTCTCAGGAAAAGAAAAAAAAAAAATCTGTGCAGAGACCGGATGTTCTGCTATGTGAGAAATTAGTGACAGGGTTTTCTACAGCTCATGTTCATAGACTATGCGGATGACATCATTTTCCAATAGCAAGTTATTTGCCATGGGGGTGGAGAAAACATTTCTAAGTCTGACTGAAAGATCTCAGAATAGGTCTAGCAAGATGGCTCAGTGGGTAAGTACTGCAAGCCACAGAAATATACAGAGTGGGATTTCAGCTGATTATGACAAGCTAACACCTGGAAGAAGCCAAGGGCCTTCCAGAGGTCAAGCTGAGGTTCAAGGAGCCTTGGTGATATTTGGCTTTTGATTATCAGCTGTTTTCTGCTATGAGTTTCTTGTGTGCTATTGTAGCTTTTCCATCATTTATTGGGCACCATTTCCCCTCTACTAAAGGAATATTTCGATAACCCGTGCACTGACAGCTATGCACATCCAGGACCCCAGTTCAAGTCATTGGCAGCATCCGGCCAGGACAATCCCCAGACAGAGGAAAGTGCCTTATCAGAGATACCTCTGTACTCTCTAAGAACAGAATTAAGCATCCAGACTACCCATTTGAGAAAGCCTGGCGGATGTGCCAATTAAGCTTAACTTCCTCCTTTCCCAAACCTTGCCTCTAGTTCCTGATCTCCCTTTAACTATCACCAGAGGCATCTAGCTGTGCACAGGTTGCCTAGTGACCAAGCACACTTTCCCCCACCCTGAAGAAAAATGGCAGATAGCTAGGACAGATAGGAGCCACAGGAAAAAAAGAAGACTTTTATTTTCTCCTGTTGACCTAGCAACTTACAGATTCTTAACATTTTCTACCAATCACACTTAAGACTATAGTTGAGCACATAAGATCCCTCTTCTTAGATATTACCTGAATTTAGCCTTTAGTTAATACATTTCCCCATTAGTCACTTCCCTTTTGGGTTGCAAATGATAATTAACAATTACTGCCCCTCTATGTGATTCTTAACACCCCTCCATTTGACCCTGGAAGCCTGGTGGTCACTGCCTGAGGAAAATTCTTACCTACTTTTATGACCCCGTAGAATTCAAGCCTGGTGACCTTGCTCGACAGGGCACTGCTATTGCTTGGGTTTAAAAGTGGACACTGGAGAGACTTAAAGGACGGAGAGACAGAGAACAGGGAGGAATAAGGAAGATTTTGTCCAGCGAGAACATGGAAGATGAGGAAGAGTCAGATGGGGAAGTACTAGTTGGGTAAGAATAAGATGATAAGGGGCTGGAGAGATGGCTCAGAGGTTAAGAGCACTGACTGCTCTTCCAGAGGTCCTGAGTTCAATTCCCAGCAACCACATGACAGCTCACAACCATTTGTAATGGGATCTAGTGCCCTCTTCTGGCCTGTAGTCATACATGCTGTATACATAATAAATAAACAAACAAACATGTAAATAAATCTTAAAAAGAAAAAAAAAGAATAAGATAAAAAGGACCCAGATGAGGCAGAATTAAGACAAGAGAATTAATAGAACTTAGAGGGAGCAGTAGATGGATACAGAGAGAAATCAGGCTAGGCATGAGAACAGAACTGAAGCTGTGTAGATAAAGAACTCACACAGAATAATAAAGTATATGGACTAAGGAGTTTTGTGTACATAGATTCATTTCTTTTCACCAAAGATTAATTATCAGCTGGTTGTAGACACTTCCCGGACCCTGGGAGGGACTATCCAGGGGCTGGACCCCCAAAGTCTCCAATAGGTAAGTGTGGTTGCTATCAAACCTGATGACCTGGAATCCACCTGGTAGGAAGAAAGAACCAGACCTCAAAGTGGTGCTCTGACCTCTCCATGTGCTTCCTGATACACCACCCCACTACATTTTAAAAATTAAATCCCAGAACATTTCTAAAATTCCCAATACTACCATAAATTTTCAAAATATTTCTCAGCACATTTTAATCATTTCAGTGTCTAAAATATACATGAGCAACTTGTAATTACCAGGTAAACAAGATTTAGCTTTGTGTCATCCTTCTAAGTTGTAATTCATCTGAAGATTCAGCGATTAATACTGTTTAAATCATTCTGGACTCTTTTTGGGAGAGGGATTTGAGACGGGATTTCTTTATATAGCCTTGGCTGTCCTAGAACTAACTCTGTAGACCAGGCTGGCCTCAAACTCACAGAAAACTGCCTGCCTCTGCCTCCCAAGTGCTGAGATTAAAGGCGTGCACCAAGACCACCTAGCCATTTTGGACTCTTCCTTGGAAATTGTGTTTAGAGTTAGTCCACAAACCAGGACTCCAAATAAAAATAAGTAAAATAAAGAGTCATTAATTTCCTGGGTCTATGACCAGGCGGTGGTGGCGCACGCCTTTAATCCCAGCACTCGGGAGGCAGAGGCAGGCAGATCTCTGTGAGTTCGAGGCCAGCCTGGTCTACAAATAGAGTTCCAGGAAAGGCGCAAAGCTACACAGAGAAACCCTGTCTCGAAAAACCAAAATAAATAAATAAATAAATAAATAAATAAATAAATAAAAAATTTCCTGGGTCTATTTATAATTACTAGACAGAAAGCAGATTCTAGGGGCTAGAGAGATGGCTCAGAGGTTAAGAGCACTTGTTAATCTTGTGGAGGACCTAGACTTAGTTCCCAGCACCCACTTGGTGGCTTACTAAAATTCAAGAGAATCTGACACCCTCTTCTGTGTGTACAGTATGCATGTAAATTCACACTGACACATTAAATAAGCAAATATTTTTAATAACAGATTATAAGATTACAGGTTATGCTGGGTGGTAGTGTCACATGCCTTTGATTCCAGCACTTGGGAAGCAGAGGCAGGAGGATCTCTGTGAGTTCAAGGCCAGCCTGGTCTACATAGCAAGTTCCAGGACAGCCCTATATACATAAAGAAACCCTGTCTCACAAACAAAAACAAAACAATACAGGTTATAAGGAGAAACTAGGTCTACTCAAAATTACATATTAAAAAGTCTCTAGAATCAAGACAATTGGTTACTAGTGCAAGAATAAACTACTGAAATAAAATAGAGCACAAATTAGCAAGCTACAGGTCACAGTTATTTGTTTTTGTAAATAAAGTGGTATTGGAACATCCATGCATTTACTGACTGTTTATGGCAACATTTGTCCTTTAACAGCACAGATTGTGTGTCTGTCCCACCGAGCTACATCTGCACTGGCAAACCTTCCTTAAGCGGCCTAAATATAGTAAATAAATAGGCTTGCAAGCCACACAGTCTCTGGTATGGAGTGATTTCCAGGATATAAAAAACACAGATAAAAAGAAGTCCCATAACATGTTCTTTTTAAATAAGAAAGAAGAGGCACTTTCTAAAAAATTATTTATTTTATGTGCATTGGTGTTTTGCCTGCATGTGTGTGTGTGTGTGTGTGTGTGTGTGTGTGTGTGTGTGTGTGAGAGAGAGAGAGAGAGAGAGAGAGAGAGAGAGAGAGAGAGAGAGAGAGAGAGATCCCCTGGAACTGGACTTACAGAGAGTTGTGGGGAATTGAACCCAGGTCCTCTGGAAGAGCAGCACGTGCTCCTAACTGCTGAGTCATCTCCCCAGCCCCTAGTATAGAATTTCTAATTTGTACAAAAAGAAACAGGAAATGGACTGAGGACAGATAAGACAGAGATGAATGAGACATCTGTATAACAGTGATAATGAAGCAAAAGAACAGAACCAAGCGGATCCTTACAAGACAGCTTGGAAAAGTTAGATTTGAAGGAGCTGGGACTATGAACAGCAGTCTTAGCTTGGGTCCCTGGTTGAGCTGGATTTGTATATGTTAACTGAAGCTGGAGCCCTAAAGCACGAAGAGCTGGAATGCCACTCAGTGTCCTACCGTCTGTTAGTGGTCAGTCCTCTGTACCAGTGAGGGCCACACGTGGGCCGTGGAGTGAAACTGTCATGTGATGGGTAATTGGCAGACTCTAGACTCAGCGGGGTAGAGTTTCAGTGAGGGACTGTCTAGGTTGGACTGCGAGCATGCCTGTGGGGGATTTTCTTAATGAGGTTAATTGAGATGGGAAGACCAACCCTAAATGTGGGTGATGTGACAGCATTCCACTGGCTGCACCCTGGACCGGATGAAAAGGAGCCTGGGGTGCCATTCTTTGCTTTTGACTAAGGTGCAGTCTGCCAAGATTCCTCCTTAAGTTCCTGGTGGCCTCCACTTCCCCACCATGATGGACAACAGTCTTGAACTCTGAGCTAAGAAACCTTTTCTCCCCTAAGTTGCTTCTCGTTGGGATAGTTTACCACAGCAACTGGGAGAAAACAAACAAACAAACCAACAACAACAAAAACTAAGTCACATCACCAAGTGAAGTCTCTACCCACTCATCATCCCAGACTTGTGAATTCATCCCAGACTTGTGCTGGAAGCTTGTTAAAATAAACTTGTTACAAAACAGGTTAGTTCAGTTCAGTTTCAAATACACATGAGCAAAGCAAGGTCATGGTCTCTGTTTGCCATCAGCGCAGTAAAGTTGAACTTTATTTCTATTTTCATCCTTAAATCTTTTATTTAATTTTTGCTTGTTGGGGAGGGAGGCCACACGGACCACAGCCCCCACGTGGAGGTCAGAGGAAAACACACAGGACTGGGTTCTCTTCTCCCCCTCTTGTGCTACTTGGGGATTAAACCCAGGTCTTGAGATCTGGCAGCTTGCCTTCACCTGCCAAGCCGGCTCCCAGCCCTGTGGTTTCATCTTTACTACACTGCATGGTAACCTTTTCCCCTTTACACACACACACACACACACACACACACACACACACACACACACACACGAAGCAGTTGAAATGAAAGTATAAAATAAAAACAGTCTTCTAAAAGTGTTTTTTTTTTTTTAATTTAAAAAGTAATGAGTATAGTGTCATCGGCTTTTAATTCTAGCACTTGGGAGGCAGAGGCAGGCTAATCTCTGAGTTCAAGGACAGCCTGGTCTACGAACTGAGTTCCAGAACAACCAGGTCTATGTAGAGAAAGCCTGTCTCAAGAAGGAAAGAAAAAGGAAGAAAGAAAGAAGGAAAAGAGGAAGTAAGAAAGGAAAGAAAGAGAAATCACAATGAAACTTTTTTCCTAAAAAAGCCATCAGTACAGAAAGGAGGGGAAATTTTAATAGTCCTAATTCTTCGAGGCAACCACTGCTCACGGTGAGATAGATGTACAGGAGGGTAAGCTGGAAGACGCTGAACCGAAGAGTTAGGGGCTAGCCTGGAAACACAGCAAGACCTTGCCCTAAGGGGAGGGGGCACAGCGAGATGACTTGGTGGGTAAGGTCCTTGCTGCCAAGCCTGATGGTGAGTTTGATTGTTGGAATCCACATGGCAGAAGTTGAGAACTAACTCCCGCAAGTTGTTCTCCGATCTCCACACAAGTGTCATGGCATGCAAGCATCCATCCACATACACAGACATGAACCACATAAATGCAAAAAAGAATTTTGAAGCCGGGCAGTGGTGGTGCACGTCTTTAATCCCAGCACTTGGGAAGCAGAGGCAGGTAGATCTCTGTGAGTTCGAGGCCAGCCTAGTCTAAGTTCCAGGACTACACAGAGAAACCCTGTCTAAATAAATAAATAAATAAATAAATAAATAAATAAATAAATAAATAAATAAATATTTAAAAAATTAAAAGATGTTTTTGGGAAAACAAACAAACAAACAAACAAACCTGTGATGAACATAGAAATTGCCTCTACTTAAGAGCTTTGGAAAACAAAGTGAAAGTTGCAGTACAGTCGAATGAATTTTTGTCCTCCTAGTCACAGGGGAGGTTGGCGGACACCAGCAGTCTCGTCACCGTAGACTTAGTGCGCTGCGTGCACCTATTTAAAGTCCTTGAACGCTGTTTTAAACTAGGAGTCCTGTCTGATCAATCTCTGGCGGATGTGTAGCCACAGTTGAATCACATCTTGCTCACTAAGGTGTGATGTGAACATCTGTCTTCCCCAGCTCCTGGTGACAAGAGCACAGAAATCAGCAAAGGTCCACAAATCTCACTGAGCCCATGTATCTATTATTTGTTTGTTTATTTACTTATTTACTATGCCTCAACTTCTATTTATTTTGTTTTTGTTGTTATTGTTGTTGTCATCCTTATTGTTTCAAGACAGTGTTTCTCTGTGTAGTCCTGGCTGTCCTGGAACTCCAACCAGGCTGGCCTTGAACTCAGAAATCCACGGGCCTCTGCCTGCCGAGTGCTGGGATTAAAGGCGTGCACCACTACCTGGGTTATTCCTTGAACTTTAAACTGCAGGTCCTTTGTTTTTAAGTTCTTGGAACCAAGTATCACTGTGTAAGCCAGGATGGCCTCAAACGTATGACTCTCCTGCTTTCATTTCCTCGGTGCTAGAATTCAAACACCAACTGGCTGAAATTCCTGTAGCACAACCTCCATCCAACTTGGCAAACACTCCCCTGAGAGTTCTGAAAATCCCCACAAGTGTCAGTCCCATTTGTGGCTTTCATGATATTTGTTCCACTTTCCTGCAACCCAGAAGGCAGAGCTCAAGCCTGTGTCTACACTCGGTTAAAAAGTTGCTTCACCTCAAACATAACCTATTTCAAACCTTTACCAGAGCCTGGGGACCATATCGCTGGCATCCAGCAATTCCCACTGCTTTTCTCTTGGCCTCCAGGACACCCTTTCTATAACACCAAATCCTTCCCATTGGTTGCTCAGGAAGTAGCCTCCTTTTTGTAAGCAGGGAGTTCTCAAAACACAGTCTCAAAGCCTGCAGCATCTGCTCCAACCAGAAGTGTATGCAAATTCTTGGGTTGTTTCCAAACCGAGTGAGTCAGGAACTCTGGGGCATGGTGGTCAGTGATATGTCTTCCTGATCTAGCCAGAGAGGTTCTGACGTGTACTAAGGTTCAAAGCCCCCTGCACTAACACCCAGACTTAAACTCTACCCCAGGGCTGTCTGACGTCAGCAGGCAGAAGTGATGAGTGCCTTAAGCATCATGACCTGAGTTTGTTCCACAGGACCCACATGGTAGAGAACCGACTCCCTGGGTGACGTGTGGGGCCCAACCATTGCGTTCTGACCCAGATGCCCACACCTCCTCACACTCACACCACACACATACAAAAATCAATCAATCAATCAGTAAATGCAATAAAAAATGTACCCCACATCTGCCCTTACAAAGGAGCCTTCCCAAAGAAGAATGTTGGCAACGCCTACAAAGAGAATGTGTCTCTAGCTTGCTTTGTTTCCTTTATCCATTTGCTTCTCGCTTTTCTTGTTCCTCCTCTCTGATCAAACATCTTCCCTTCCTTGCTATTGGATACAGAGGTGGAGCCAGGGCCTAACCATCCCCTTAGCCGCACCCTGATGGACTGAGTTGCCCAGCCACTCTCAGTACCCTGGGTGGGCCCAGCCTGCGGGTACCTGATAGGACAGTCAGGACTGCACTTGTCACAGCATGTGAGGATGGCAAGTGTGGTTCCAACTAGCAAACACCGGATGCTAAGATGATAAGACGAATAAAGACAGCCCCACATCTGTAGACTTTGACTCTCCTTCGAGAAGAAGGGAAGAGCTAGGAAAACCCACAGCGGATGCTAGCAGACTCTGGTCATGGATAACTTCTCCATTCCACAGAATATACTCCACTCCATGGAACCTTCAGCTTTCCCAAGATCGGAGCTAGGTCTGGGCCTCCTTGGGGCTAAGGTCCCCTCAAGGCACAGCAGCTTCTGCATGCCATCAGACCTGCTCTCTGCCACCACCACGGCCTCTCTTCCTCTAAGTCCTTCTGCCCCTTGGTGGCTGCAGAGTCAGGCTCAGCTTCTTATTTCCAGGCCTCTCTTTCTCTGACAATATTGTAAGGACTCCAACTTCCTCTCAAACTTTCTTTCTAGCTGAGACCTTTGGATTTCTATTTCCAAGAAAGCAAAACTATCTTTTCTGAAAGCTTTCCTCTACTTCCAGGAAGTGGGCTTTACCCGGAGGAGCCCATCGCCCGGAAGCTCTTTCCAGAACACATGCTACTCTTCCCGCCATACCCAAGTGACCCAGTCCCACAGTGTGGACACAGACGCTACCCAGCAATTGACCGTGTTCCTTAGCTCCTACCACCAGCAACACCCCTGCCCTAAACTTTCTCCATGATGAACTGCGGCCACAGGGAGCGACCACATATGACCTGGCTCCCTTGCGGGAATTCTAAAGAGAACACTACCTCTGTAAGCCGAGGGAGGCTGGCCCTGATGCTGATCCGACTGTTCAACAGGGGCCCTAGGTGTGGCTTGAAATGAGGCCTAACTGGGTGGTGATGGTGCATGTCTTTAATCCCAGCATTTGGGAGGTAGAAGCAGGTGGATCTCGGTGAGTTCAAGGCCAGCCTGGGCTACAGAGCAAGTTCCAGGACAGCCACAGCTGTTATACAGTGAAACCTTGTCTCAAAAAAACAAACAAACAAACAAAAAAATAAAAAAATAAAGAAAGAAAGAAAAGAAAGGAAAGAGGGAAGAAAAGAACAAAAAATAAAGAAAGGTTGCCTCAACAAGCCCTGGGTTCACTCCCCAAGACACACATCTGTCCTTTACACAAGTCTCAAGACGCTCATTCTCCAGGCACTATATAGCTCCTATTTAAATCTGTTTCCTTCCCTTCCTCTTTCATACACCCAGGCAGCAAGGCCTGTTTCCTTTTTCAGCCCCAAACAGTTAACATCATGTATGCCATGAACAATATAAATGGATTCCCCGGGTGGCGGTGGCGGCGGCGGCGGCGGCGGCGGCGGCGGCGGCGGCGGCGGCGGCGGCGGCGCACGCCTTTAATCCCAGCACTCGGGAGGCAGAGGCAGGTGGATCTCTGTGAGTTCTAGGCCAGCCTGGTCTACAGAGTAAGATCCAAGAAAGGCACCAAAACTACTAGGAGAAACTGATGGTTATGATAAACAGCACTGCTGGTGGCGCTGGTTACCGGCGGAAAAGTCACGGGCCACGGCCACGACTACCAGAGTTATAAAGAGCTTTATTAGGAAGAAAGAGGGGTTAGGAGGGAGGAGAGCCAGGCCTGGAGAGAAAGGAAGATGGCAGGAGCAGAGAGCGAGAACACAGAGAGAGAGTGTGGGGGTCCTCTGTTTTTCCTCAACCAACAAACGGGAACATCCATCCCTGAATCCTTTCCAATCCTGAGGACCTGCTCTGCCAGGCTCTGTGGACCCTGTGTGTTCTTTAAAAATCAGTGAAGGTTCAAATGTGTAAGGACTGCTGCACGCGTGCGTTGGCACACAGCGAAGCAGCTATCTCGTGATTACTTGAAACATTCTTCATTTAAAGAATGAAGAGCCATCAGCGGCCAGGGAGGATGGTGGTCTCTGTGTCTCCCTTCTTCCCGCCTTCATTTTGTGCACTCCCTTCTCCACCCTGTTCATTCGACTCAAGAAAAGAACAGATACACGGTGTAATTCAAGGCTAGGAAACAAGGCGGGGAGGTGCTGGAGAGGTCGGTATTCACGGCCTGACAGCGACCACAGGCAAGCTCTTTAATCCATCCTTTCAAGATCGTACTGACCTGCTCAGCCCGTAGTCACTAAGCAAAAATTGCTTTAGTCATCCTGAGGAAGATGGGTTATGTGAATGCTCTACTTTATATTGCATAGTGACTCTACATGAAAGCGATGCTAATAAATGATCCAGTCGAAGAAGAAAGAGAAGGGACAATTTTCCCACTGAAAAAAGCTGAAGAAAACTTAGTCAGTGTTAGACACTTTTCATCCTGAAACTCTGCTGCTGTGTTGAAGTTTAAAACAAAGCTTCAAACCAAAATGATTGCTCCAATGAAGGTTCTCATTAGGAAGAGCGTTTTGCAGTTCAAAGTCCTTCTAGTAACTGGCGGCCACGTTAATGTTAGCCATCAGTCGCTGACCTATTAAGATGTCGCATACATTGTGGGCGAAGTAGAGCCTAATGCTACAGTAATATTTTCCATGCAGCTGCTTGTTTTTCAATTTGAGGTAAGCAATCATGAAAGTAAACAGACACACACACATGCATGCACACACACATACATGCACACACACACACACACACACACACACACACACACACCTTCCCTGTATATAATCTAAATCCATACAGCCATTGTTATTTTTGTTTCTGTGGTTCTTTCCCTTCTGTAAAAAATCTATTGTTTTCTTAAAAAAAGAAATATTTAAATAATTTGTTATTATTTTTTAATGTAATTAATCTGTTTTTGTTTTGTTTTGACACAAAGTTTCTCTGTGTAGCCCTGGCTGGCCTCTCCTTAAGATCCACCTATCTCTGCCTCCCAAGTGCTGGGATTAAAGGCGTGTGCCATGACACTTTGCCTATTTTATTATTTTAAATAATTGTGTGTGTGTGTGTGTGTGTGTGTGTGTGTGTGTGTGTCTGTGTGTCTGTGTGTGCGTGTGTGTATGCAGGCGAACATGGAAGCCAGAGGTACCAGATCACCTGGAACAGGCAGTTGTAAGGCAGCAGATGTGGGTGCTGGGTACTGAACTTGGTCCTTTGAAAGAGCAATTAAGAGCTCTTAACTGTTGAGCCATCTCTCTAATCCCAAGTGAAAATTTATATATATATATATATATATATATATATATATATATATATATATAATAGTATGTATGTACATATATGTAGATATATAGACATATGTATGTATGTATGTATGTATGTATGTATGTCCTGGATCTCACTCTATAGACCAGGATGGCTTTGAACTCACAGAGATCCACCTGCCTCTACCTCCTGAGTGTTGGGATTAAAGGCATGCACCACCACTGCTTGGCTCTTATTATTCTATTCACGCTCCTCCTAATATAGGAAAGAATACAGGCAGAGGCCCGGATTTGATGGCCTGAGAGACACAGAAGCACGCCAGTTTTAGGAATGGGAGGTGACGAAGAAGAGTGACCAGAGAAGAAGCAGTGAGGGTGGAGGAAGAGTTAAAGTGAGTTTCTGCTCCAGCAGCGTCTCAGCTTTCACTGTGTTCCTTGTAGAAGAACGGACTTTTTTCACCTCTACAGCAAGAGACTCCAAGGTTGTCTCTACAGAGAGCCACTGAAGGTTCTGCCTCCTGAGGTCCTTGGGCCCAGAGCTCTGTCTTTAAGGAGGTGGGGTCACAAGTCCTTAGTCTGACAGGTGAAATGGAAAAGCTGAATCAAGTGTGGCACCACACCCCTACAGTCTCAGTACTCAGGAGATGGACGGAGGAGGGTCAAGTTCATGTAGCCCGGGATTCATGAGACCCTGCCTCAGAAGAAGAAGAGGTAGAAGAGGAAGAGGAGGAGGAGTGTGTAAGTAGGAAGAAAAGGAAAAGCTGCCTAACCCAAGTGGGAGCTGGGAATTGGTTTTAACCCATGAGAGGTGAATGATAGAACACACCAGCACTTCCTAGCCCAGCGCTGACTGGCAAGGACTCTCAAAAGGTGGATTGCTGGGATCGCACCTTAGAAAGGAACCCAAGAGGGGGACCTCTTGGTTAACGTAGTGCCCGTGGACAGTGTTTGGCCTCGAAGGGTCCCTTCAACTTTGTGCCCCACTCAAGTGTAACGGGCAGCATTTCTCAGTGGACAGTAGTAACTGTCCTGCGACACTGAAGGCCAGGAAACCGCAGAGGCGGAGACGACGACTCCTCACTGATTAGACACGGTGCTTTCTTGCCACAGGGCAGCCACAGCGAACGTGCGGAGCCACCTGTTAGAATGGGAGGAAGGAGTGCTCTTTAAAGTCCTTTCTAGTTTGGGGCTGGGGAGACAGCTCAGGACTAAGAGCACTGTCTGCCCTTTCAGAGGACCTGGGTTCCATTCCCAGCACTCATATTGTTATGCCCAGATCACAACCCCAAAGAGACCACCAAAGACCGTGGATTTCCAGAATGCAACAGCAAGGTTTATTCTGTAGATACAAGTCTAGACAGGGAACTCGTTCCTACACCCAATACAGTGAGGCAGGGAGGAGTTGCTTTCTTTGTGAGGCTAGCTTTTTAAAGGCAAAAACCACAAGTCCTTCAGGGCGGTTGGTGGGGGGATGTTGGGGGTTTTGCACGTGTGCAACTAGGATTGGTTTATTTTTATCTCTGTTCTCTTTTAATTGAGTGAGGGTATGTAACCTTTGAATTTACTGGTTGGGGTTTACAATTATCATTTTGGGGGTAGTCTGGCACAAGTCCCAGGCTTTGTCCTTGAGCTGCCATGGGGGCTGGCTGGCCTAGCATGTACTGACTGTGGGGGCTGGCTCAGTGGTCCAGGCTCTGTCCTTGACTCATGCACATAACTCTAAGTTGGTGAGGGGTCCCAGACAGTAAACATCTGGCTGAACTTTGAGCAGTCAGAGTACGTGCAGAAAGGGAGCTACTGCAAGGACTATGTCTTTTGTTCACGGCCCTCCCAGAGGCTGCTTGCTCAGTCTCAGGAAACTGAAATTGAGGCCTGATCTCTGAGAGAAGACTGAGCAGCCTGTTATGGCATCTGCTTGGTCCTTTCAATATGATGGCTCACATGTTACTCCAATTGAGCTGATGCCCTCTTCAGACCTCTGCAGGCACCAGGCACACATGTGGTGCTCAGACATAATACATTAAAAAAAAAAAAAGTCATTTGTTTTGTATGCAAGCAGTCTTGAAGTACTTGAGAGTGTCTTAAGGTCTCAGGTACTTCCTATTGTCACGGAACAAATAACCTACCTGAACAGTCAGTATCTGTGACAAATCTTGGCCTAGGATTAGAGGAGAAGGGAACACTGGAGATGAAGCCTGCTGCTGAAGTGAGTTCACTCTTGGTAGTTTATCACCAGTAAATGCCACTCCCTGTTTAAAAGGAAGAAGAAGAAGAGGAGGAGGAGGAGGAGGAGGAGGAGGAGGAGGAGGAGGAGGAGAGAGAGAGAGAGAGAGAGAGAGAGAGAGAGAGAGAGAGAGAGAGAGAAAGAGAGAGAGAGACTCTGAAGAGAGCCCTGTGTGGCCGCGGAGCTGATGTTCACAGTTCTCAGCTCTCTGCCTTCCTTCTCTTCCCTTTCCCACCTGAAGGGTTCCGAAGATACACAGGAACACAGGACATTTCAAGCAGCTGTAGGAAGGTCCATTCTTGGTCATTCCTAAGCAGTGAACTGCTGGGGCTGCATGACAAAGAGCCTGTATTAGCATTTTCAAAATGGAACTCTCAAACTCCCACTGGAGTTGACTTCTCCCCTGGCTCAGTTTCTGTTGCTGTGATAGCCAAAACAAAAATTCTGTCTTGCAAGTCACACTCTATCCTGGAGGGAAGCCAAGGCAGGAACTCAAGGAGGGAGTCTGAAGCAAAACCAGAGGAGAGGGCTGCTTACTGGCTCACTGGCTAGTGCTCAGCCAGCTTGCTCATACAGCCCAGGGCCACCTGCCCAGGTGTGGCACCACCCACAATGTGCTGGGCCCTCCCACATCAACCACCAATCAAACCTGCCCCCACAGACATGCCCATAGGCCATCTGGTAGAGGCAATTCCTCAACAGAGGTTCCCTTTTCTCTGGTCTGTCAACTTGAAACCAAGATTGGGTATCAGAGTTCTGGACCCAAGTCATCAGAAAACTGAGTGCTGCAAAGTGCAGGAAGAAGCTGGACCCTGAAGAGAGATGGAGGTGGTTTGAGGTGGGGGATGCTCTTATCATAATAAATGCAGAGCCCAGCAGGCCCCACCCTTTTCTTCAGACCATGCACACTCATTGGCCTATGCTTGGAGTTACAACTGTACCAGCTGAAGATTAGCACCCCGAAAGCAGGAATCAACTTGGTCTTATTTTACTACTGGATATTTCTAAGACCTAAGGCCCAATATAACATTCGGTAAATAGAAGGTGCTTAGGTAACACTGTGGCTCAATTAACTGATTATTTCATAAATTGTGTGTTATGCCAAAATGCGTCTTACTGGCATGGTCTATGCAGAAGACAGTAATTGTAAATAAAAACTTTCTTTTTAATGTCTTTTTGTACATAGCACATGCTGAGCAAGAGATCTACCACAGACATACATGCCCAGCTAGACAATAATTCTATACTGCATTTGCTTGCTAATAATTTTTCGTGTAATAGTTACGCTTTAGAGCATACTTTAGATACATACCAACCTTCATGACAATGCTAGTTCTATTCACCAAAAGATGACTTTATGGGGTATTTCGTTTGTTTGTTTGTTTGTTCCCCAAGCTTTGAGGGAAGGACCCAATGGAGACCTCCAACCAGGGCTCTCTCTCTCTCTGGCTAATGTTTGGCTGTGAGTCTCTGCATCTATTCCCTCCAGCTACCGGAGGCAGCCTCTCTGATGTTGACTGGACTAGGCACCAATCTATGAGTGTAGCAGAACATACTTAGGAATCATTTCATTGACTTGTTTTTCCCTTTGGCTTCATATCCTTCATTACTAGGAGTCCTCACTAGGGTCACCATCATAAATTCCAGGGAGTTTCCACGGCACTGTTTCTACATTGCCTCCCAAGTGCACACCCCCATTCCAGTAATTTCTCCTGGCACTCTCTCCCTTCATCCCTTCTCCCTACCCGATCTCTCCTATTCCCATCCCCACCTGCAAAATTTATCCTATTTCCCTTTTCGAGGGAGATCCATGTATCTCCCCTAGAGACCTCTCTGTGTCTGTGGATTGTAGCATGATTATCCCTTATTTTACAGCTAATATCCACTTAAGTGAGTACATACCATGTTTGTCTTTATGGTCTGGGTTACCTCACTCAGATTTTTTTTCTAGTTCCATCCACTTGCTTGCAAATTTCATGATGTCATATTTTTAACTGCTGAGTAATACCCCATTGTGTTGGGTATATGCCCAAGAGTAGAATAGCTGGGTCTTGAGGTAGATCTTGAGTAGTTTCTGGGGAACTGCCATATTGATTTCCATAGTAGCTATACAAGTTTGCATTTTTACCAGCAGTGGAGGAGTGTTACCCTTGCTCCACATCCTCACTAGCATGAGCTGTCACTTGTGTTATTGATTTTAGCCATTCTGACAAGTATAAGATGGAATCTTAAACTAGTTTTGATTTGCATTTCCCTGATGGCTAAGGATGTTGAACATTTCTTTAAGTGTTTCTCAGCCATTTGAGATTCTTCTACTGAAAATTCTGTTTAGATCTGTACCCCATTTTTTAATTGGATTATTTAGTTTGTTGGTGTCTAGTTTCTTGAGTTCTTTATATATTTCGGATATTATCCTTCATAGAATGTGGAGTTGGTGAAGATATTTTCCCATTCTGTAGGCTGCCGTTTTGTCCTATTGAAGGTGTCATTTGTCTTACAAAAGCTTTTCAGTTTCATGAGGTCCCATTTATTAATTATTGATCTTAGTGCCTAGGCTTTTGGCATTCTGTTCAGGAAGTTAACTCCTGTTTCAATGCATTCAAGGCTATTCTCCATTTTCTCTTCTATCAGGTTCAGTTTATCTATCTGGTTTTATGTTGAGATCTTTGATCTACTTGGGTTTGAGTTTTGTACAGGGTGATAAATATGGAACTGTTTGCAATCTTCTATATGCAAATTTCCAGTTATGCCAGCACCACTTGTTGAAGATGCTTTCTTTATTCCATTGTGTTTTTCTGGCTTCTTTATCAAAATTTAAGTATCCATATGTGTGTGGGTTTATGTCTGGGTTTTCAATTTGATTCCACTGATGAATGTGAATGTTTTTGTGCCAATACTATGCAGTTTTTATTAGTATAGCTCTGTAAAACAGCTTGAAACCAAGGATGGTGATACATCCAGAAGTTCTATTACTGTTCAGGATTGTTCTAGCTATCCTGTTGTTTTTTTTTTTCATATGAAGTTGAGTATTGTCTTTTCAAGGTCTGTAAAGAATTGTGCTAGAATTTTGATGAGGATTGCATTGAATCTGTAGATTACTTTTGATAAGATTGCCATTTTTTTAAAATTTATTTATTTATTTATTTATTTATTTATTTATTTATTTATTTATTTATTTATTTATTATGTATACAGTGTTCTGTCTACATGTATGCCAGCAAGCCAGAAGAGGGCACCAGATCTCATTGTAGATGGTTGTGAGCCTTCATGTGGTTGCTGGGAATTGAACTCAGGACCTCTGCAAGAGCAGCCAGTGCTCTAAACCTCTGAGTCATCTCTCAGGCCCAAGATTGCCATTTTTTACTGTTAATCCTGCCTATCTATGAACATGGAAGATCTTTCCATCTTCTGATATCTTTTCCAATTTCTTTCTTCAAAGACTTGAAGTTTTTATCATATAGGTCTTTCACTTGTTTGGTTAGACTTACTCCAAGATATTTTATATTATTTATGGCTATTGTGAAGAGTGTTGTTTCCCTGATTTCTTTCTCAGTCCATTTGTCATTTGTATTTAGGAGGGCTATTAATTTTTCTTTCTTCCTTTCTTTTTTCTTTCTTTCTCTCTTCTTTCTTTCTTTCTTTCTTTCTTTCTTTCTTTCTTTCTTTCTTTCTTTCTTTCTTTCTTTCTTTCTTTCTTTCTTTTGAGTTCATTTTGTATCCAGCCAAATTTGATGAAGGTGTTTATCAGCTGTAGGAGGAGTTCCAGGGTTTTTGGTCACTTATGTATACTATCATATCATCTGCAAATAATAATACATTGACTTCTTCCTTTCCAATTTGTATACCTTTGATCTCCTTTAGTTGTCTTATTGTTCTAGCTAAAACTTTACAAGTACTATATTGAATAGATATGGAGAGAGAAGACAGCTTTATCTTGTTCCTGATTTTAGTGGAATTGCTTTGAGTTTCTCTGCATTTAATTTGATGTTGGCTATAGACTTGCTGTAAATTGTCTTTATTGTGTTTAAGTGTGTTCCTTGTATCCCTTATCTCTTCAAGACATTTATCATGAAAGGGTATTGGAATTTGTCAAAGGCTTTCATAGCATCAAATGAGATGATCATGTGGTTTTTCTTTCAGTTTGTTTATATGGTGTATTACATGGACTGATTTTCATATGTTGAACCATCTCTACATCTCTGGGATGAAGCCTACTTAGTCTTCATGGTGGATAATCTTTTTGATGTGTTCTTGGATTTGGTTTGTAAGTATTTTATTGAATATTTTTGCATCTATGTTCATAAGAGAATTGTTCTGTAATTCAATTTTTTTTTGTTGAGTTTTTGTGTGGTTTGGGTATTAGGGTGACTGTGGTCTCATAAAATGAATTTGGCAATGTTCCTTCTGTTTCTATATTGTGGAATACTTTGATGAGTATTAGTGTTATTTCTTTTTTGAATATCTGATAAAATTCTGTGCTAAAACTGTCTGGCCCTGTTTTTTTTTTTTTTTTTTTTTTTTTTTCTCTTTTGAGACAAGGTTTCACTGTGTATCCCTGGCTGTCCCAAAACTCACTCTGTAGAGTGGGTTGGTCTAGAATTTGCAGAGATCTGCCTGTCTCTGCCTCCTGAGTGCTGGGATTAAAGGCTTGAGCTGCTACCACTGCCTGGCTGCTGGGGAGATTTTAGTGACTACTTCTATTTCCTTAGGTGCTAGAGGTCTATTTAAATTGTTTATCTGATCTTGATTTAACTTCGGTAACTGGTACATATCACAAAAAATTTCCCATTTCTTTTAGATTTTCCAATTTGATAGAGTATAGGTTTTTGAAGTATGACCTAGTGATTCTGTGGATTTCCTTGTTGTCTCTTGTTGTGCCCCCCTTTTAGTTTCCAATTTTGTTAATTTGGATGTTCTCTCTCTGTCTTTTGGTTAGTTTGGATAAGGGCTTGTCTATCTTCTTGATTTTCTCAAAGAACCAACTTTTTGTTTCATTGATTCTTTATATTATTCTGTTTCTAATTTATTGATTTCAGCCCTGTTTGATTATTTCCTGCCATCTACTCCTCTTAGTGTGTTTGCTTCTTTTTGTTCTGGAGCTTTCAATTGTTCTGTTAAGTTGCTAGTATGAGATCTCTCAATGTTTGTTTTTAATGTGCTCAGTGCCATGAACTGTCCACTCAGCACCACTTTCATTCCCATAGGTTTGAAAATGCTGCGTGTTAATTTTATTTGAGTTCTAGAAAGTCTTTTTATTTCTGTCTTGACCCATTTTTCATTCAGTAGAGAGTTGTTCCGTTTTCACGAGTTTGTAAGCTTTCTCTTGTTTCTATGTTTGTTAATATCCAACTTTAATCTGTGGTGGTCTGACAGGATGCAGGGAGTTATTTCAATTTTCTTGTATCTGTTGAGGCTTGCTTTTTGATTGAGTACATGGTCAATATCGATGACCAATAATTGCTAATCCCTGTTATTTTGTTGATGTAGATGGTGGTGGTGGTGGTGGTGGTGGTGGTGGTGGTGGTGGTGGTGGTGGTGGTGGTGTGTGTGTATGTGTGTGTGAATGTATGTGCTTCCCCTCTTTTGGTTTTGCTAATGTGAGATTATTTATTTCCTGTGTTTTCTGGGTCTAGTTAAGTACCTTGGGTTGGAGTTTTCCTTGTAGTCCTTTCTGTAAGGCTGGATTTGTAGATATTGTTTAAATTTGACTTTATCATGGAATATCTTGTTTTCTTCATCTACTGTGATTGAAAGTTTTTCTGGTTAGTAGTCTGGGCTGGCATCTGTGGTCTCTTATGAGAAGTTGGGTGCAATCCTAATAAGTCTGCTTCTATGGTATTTGGTCTTTTCCCCTTGTAGCTCTTAATCTTCTTTGTTCTGTGTTGTGGAGTATTTAACTAGGCAAAGATGTGTTACATTTGTTTAGGCTGTATTTGTTTAACTATGTAAAGATGTGTTGCATTTGTGTTAATTAAATAAAATTAACTTGGGCTCAGAGAGGCGGGGTTAGCAACTGGTTGACATGAAGTAGCAGGGAGGAGCCTAGCGTGGGTTTTTTAGCTAGGATGGTGTGGAAGGAGAGCGCCTTCCAGGATGCAAGCACAGAGAAAGTTAGCCAGTGTCTACTCTGCTCTCTGAGCTCTCAGGGTTTCACCCTGGCCTTACGACCTCACGTTTTCTTTAGAACAATGGAGATTTAGTTAAACCTGCCTTTAGTGGCAGCAACAGAGCCATTGTCTGGGGAAACGGAATTCTACCCAGGCTATGGACGGCCTGACTGGCAGAGCTGCTAATAGTTAAAAGTGCAACCACTTGGACAAGGTAAAAACAGAAGTTCTGCACGATTAGTGTTTTGATTATTTTGTGGCAAGAGGAAATTCTTTTCTGGTCCAATCTAGTTGGTGTTCTGTTTGCTTCTTGTACCTTTATAGGCATTTCTTTCTTTGGATTAGAATTTTTTTAATGATTTATTTTTACAAGGATTGGTGTTTTGCCTGCATGTATGTCTGTGTGGTGGTATCAGATCCCCTGGAACTGGAGCCACACACACAGCCATAAGCTGGCATGTGGGTTCAGGGAATTGAACACAGGTCCTCTGGAAGAGCAACCAATACTCTTCAACTGCTGCGCCATCTCTCCAGCCCCCAAATTTTCTTCTGTGCTTTTTTTTTTTTTTCTTTTTGGTTTTTCGAGATAGGGTTTCTCTGTGTAGCTTTGGTGCCTGTCCTGGATCTCGCTCTGTAGACCAGGCTGGTCTTAAACTTACAGAGATCCACCTGGGTCTGCCTCCCTAGTGCTGGGATTAAAGGTGTGTGCCACCACTGTCTGGCTTCTGTGCTTTTGTTGAAAATATTTTCTGGGCCTTTGAGCTGGGATACTTCTTCTTCTTCTATTCCTAATATTCTTAGGTATGGTCTTCTCATAGTCCCAGATTTCCTGGACGTTTAGTGTTAGGAATTTTTTAGATTTAACATTATCTTTGACTGATGTATCTATTTTTTTTTATCATCTCTTCACCAGCTGAGATTCTCTTCCCTCTCTTGTATTCTCCTGGTAAAGCTTGCCTCTGTAGCTCTTGTTCATTCACCTAGATTTTCATTTCCAGAATTTCCTCAATTTGTGTCTTCTTTATTGCTTTTATTTCCAATGTCAGGTCTTAAACAGTTTTGTTTCTTTCACCTGTTTGTTTTTTTTTCCTTTGGTCTCTTTAAATAATTTATTCATTTCTTCCAATTTTTTTTGTCTTTTTCTCAATTTCTTTAAGTTATTTCTTATTTCCTCTAAGGACCTCTATCATCTTCATAAATTTGGTTTTTAGGTCTTTTTCTTTGCTTCAGAAGGGTTGGGATATTCAGGGCTTGCTGTAGTAGGATAGCTGGGCTCTGGTGGTGAAATATTGCCTGGCTGTTGTGTCCTTACTGTGGTGCCTGAGTTTCTAGGTTTGGGTGATTATAGGTCTAGGTGCTGATTTATGAATTTTGTTTTTTTGTTCCTTGCCTTCTGTTTCTTTTCTGGTCTTCTGGACAGTGTGGCCTGTGGTTGAGCAGGGGGGTCTCCAACCTAGGTGGGGGTTGGACTTCTGGTGGCTTGTGTGACCTCTGATCAAGCAGGGGGTCTCTGGATTGGTCATTGGGTGCTGGGATATGGCAATGAGAGGAATGGGGAATGGGGATGGGGGGTCCAAGAGAGTTGAGAGGTCCACTGGCAGGCAGCCTAACTTCTTGCCACTCGCATGGCCTTTTCAAAAATTTTATTTTTTAAAAAAGATTTATTATATATACAGTGTTCTGCCTGCATGTATGCCTGTATGCCAGGAGAGGGCACCAGATCTCATTATAGAAGTTGTGAGCCACCATGTGATTGATGGGAATTGAACTCAGGACCTCTGGAAGAGCAGCCAGTGCTCTCAACCTCTGAGCCATCTCTCCAGGACCCCAAATTTTATTTTTTTAAACTTAAAATTTAATCCTTGTGTATGTGTGTGTGGGAGGAGCATGTATATGTGATTTCTGGTGCACAACGAGACCGAAAGAGGAAACCTCTAAGCATAGTGGTACATGCCTGTAACTGAACTCTCTCAAGGAAGGAGGACCTAAAGTTCAAAGCCACCCTCAGTCACATACTAAACCAAGGTGGGGGAATGAATAACTTCAAGAAAGTTCTAAGGATATACACAGACACGTATACTCTAAGATTATTTTAAATCATGTATATGGGTGTGTGTCTGTGGAGAAAGGACACTGGATCCTGGAGTTATAGTCATTCACTCAGGTAGGCGCTGAGAACCAGATGCTGGTTCTTTACAAGAACGGCAAATGCTGTTAGCCATTGAGCCGTATCTCCAGCCACAGGAAGTTTTATTTTTTAATCCACAGATGTCTCATCTGTTATCTCCAGGACTAGGGATTTTTGTTTTGCTTTATTTCTTCCAAGACAGTCCCTTGTAGACGAGGGTTGGCTTCAAATTCAATTTCTTCATTCCTGAAGAATCCAGTAGGCTGAGGCAGGGGAAACAAGCCTTTGGCCTAGCTGTCAACCTGAACTATAAAGATCTGAATGGTAGTGTATTCCAAGATACTGTCTCAACTCAAACAGTTACAGTTAATGAAGGAGATGGGCTGGATGGAAAAACCATCTTTTATCCTCATATCTGTGTATGGTGTGCATGTGGTCCGATGTGCTCTAAGAAATCAGGCTGCAAAAGGCATGAGGAGTGGGCCATCAAGTCACACTTTCCACTGTCTTTGCATCAGTTTCTGTCTCCATGGTCCTGTTCTGATTAACTTCTTGCCTTGATGTCCCTCTGCGATGAACTGGGATGTGGAACTGTAAACTGGCAAAAACTCTTTGCTCCTCAAGTTGCTTTCAGTCCTAGTGTTTCACCACAGCAATGGAAACCTAAGACAGCATGTCTGATCAAAGACAGCACACCTGTGTACAAGCACATGCACACCCAAGCTCGTGAAGGCCAAAGATTGACATCAGGTATCTTCCTAATCACTCTCCACCTTATATATTGAGGCAAGGTCTCTTAGTTGAACCCAGAACTCACCAGTTCAGCTAGTGCAGCTAGCTGGCTTGATCAGGAGAACTTCTGCCTCTTCTCCCCATGCACTGGGATTACTGGTTTGGTCACTGTCCACCAGGTGTTTTATGTGGGTGCCAAGGATCTGAACTCTGCTGTTCATGCTTCCATAGCAAACACTTTACACACTGAGATTTCTTGAGCCCCTCAAATAATCTGTTTATGTCCCTGTTGGTCTTGGGCTTCTATTTCGTTGCTGGTTGTTTTTTGGAGACAGGGTTTCTCTGTGTAGCCCTGGCTGTCCTGGAACTCATTCCGTAGACCAGGTTGCTTCAGAGATCTGCTTGCCACTGCCTCCCACATGCTGGGATTAAAGACATGGGCCAACACACCTGGCTAGTCTTGGGCTTCTTCTTATTCTTATCAACTCTTGAAATCGAGAAAATGCAGAAAACCCACACAGAAAGAGCTGCGGCTATAGCTTAAAATATAAATGCTAGTCTTGCATGCATGATGCCTTAGGTCTAATCCCTGGCGTTGCAAAACTGTGGGGTGGGTGGGTGGGAGGAACCATTGACTTGAGTTTGCACTGACAATATTTTGGAATATAGCTCAGTGGTAGAACATTTTACTGAAGAAAGTATAAATGGGTACATCAAATCAAGATGGTGTTGACCTGAGTTGGATTCCCCAGGAAACTCTGAATCAGATCAATAAAACTTTGTCAAGAAGGCAAGGATGTCTAAGAAGCAGGCAGAGAAGAGATGGGCAGATCGGATGGGCAAATGTTCCTTTGGACAATTCAGGTTACGTATATCCTGCCCTAATGTTTCTCAGCCCGAGAGGAGTTCCTACAGAGAAAGCACAGCACAACAGAGGGTAACTGTTCACACTAAAGAACCAGTGTGTGGCAACACTATTGCTCACCACACAGCACATTCATTTCTCTAAATTTGCTTTTTCAGACATTAACATCTGTGTGCACATGTGAATGTCTATAAGCAGCTGCTTTTACAGGACCAGTGACAAACTCTCTGAGACATGCCTTTAGGGCTAGTGTCTTGTCCTTTTGGACACTTTCTGATTTTGTTCCTAAACTCACTTAGTATTGGATTATAGATCTCCTGCCTTGAACTGTCTTAAAAGGATATTAGGATCTTCTTGGAGTTGTTCAAATGCACAGTAACAGCAGGAATTAACATCATCCTATCATCAGCATCTTCCTCTTCTGCAGTCCTGAGCTCCTCCAAGGCCACCCTTAGTTGGTGGGACTGGACTCATTTCCTAATGTGTCCATGTTTTTATTTTGACTTCCTCTTTTGAATCACAAATATGTTTAGTGACATCTAGAATGGTGAATTATTTTCCGGTGTTGTGAGCATCATTTGCCCAGATCTTCCAGAGGAATCAAGCTTAGGTAGCCAGGCATGGACTTCTCCAGGTAGCCAAGTCCAAGTTGACAACTTCCAATATAACAGTGTTCCATATATTTATAATTATTGATGTGCAAAAGAGATTGAGAGGAAGCTCAGTACATGATGTAAATTTGAAAAAGTCTCCAAAGATGCTGGAGGTGGGGGATAGGGATTGAGGTGTAGTACAGAGTAGTGTTTACCTAGCATGCATGAGTTAGTTCATCTCTAACACCACACAAAAGAAAAAAAAATTCAACATTTATGTCCAAAGAGAGACAAAAGGCCCCAGGATATTACCAAAATCTATGAAAATGTAAGTCAGCCAAACAGGATAAATGAATATCCACATTAGATACACTACTGTGAAGTTTCAGAAGAACAGATATAAAGAGAACAGAAAACAAGGGATAAACTATCAGGATTTGAAAAGATAACTTGTAGAAGATTTGCCATCAGTAATATTAGGGGCCAGAAGATAGAGAATAATTTCTGCAGGGTCCTATTAATTCTAGATTAGAATACAGCATTCTTGTACAAATTCAAGTGAGTTAAAGCAGAGCAAAAACAAACAAACAAACAAACAAACAAACAAAAAAACCAACCAAACAAAAAAACCCTCCATGGACTATTTCTGGGAAAACTACCTGAGGCTGAATGTTTAAAAGACAATGAACAAATGAGGAAACCACAGGATTCAGGGAAGTTTTAGGTGATGCAATGGCACTTACTTGTAATCCCAGCACTCAGGAAGAGGAAGGAGAATGTTAACCTTGAACCAACCTGGCCTATATGGTCAAACTCGGTCTCAAAAAACAAACAAAATCATAAGAAATTCATTAATTCCACCATTAGTGTGTAATGAGGCCACACTGCATAAGAAGATTGGAAGGCAGCCGGGCGGTGGTGGCGCACGCCTTTAATCCCAGCACTCGGGAGGCAGAGCCAGGAGGATCTCTGTGAGTTCGAGGCCAGCCTGGGCTACCAAGTGAGCTCCAGGAAAGGCGCAAAGCTACGCAGAGAAACCCTGTCTCGAAAAACCAAAAAAAAAAAAAAAAAAAAAAAAAGAAGAAAAAAAAGAAAAAAGATTGGAAGGCTCTGAAAGATACACACACACACACACACACACACACGGAGATTGTAAGCAGATGGCTGAAAGGCCGGGTAAATTTGGAGATATGCTAAGTCCATACTTCTGTGTACATAATTAGAAACTCAGGGAAAGAGCACAACTATAGGAGAAAATCCAAGGATAATGAAAACTTGAGGAGGGCAAGATTTTGCAGAATTAATGGAATTTAAGAGAAATGAACGATTTGTCATTTGCCCTTGCCACTGAAAGTGACACAGACCTTGTGATAATGAATTTATAGAACTGTAAATACATATGAGAGTTCTTCCTGGGGTAAGGAAAATGTTCTCATAGATTACAGGTTTGGTTTGCAGAATTGCAAACACACTACAAATCACAGAATTACATACTGCAAGTAGGTGAACTACATGTCATGCCAATAAAGTCTTTTCTTCATTTTTTAAAAGTCAATGAAGGGGCTGGAGAGATGGCTCAGAGGCTAAGAGCCCTGGCTGCTCTTCCAGAGGTTCTGAGTTCGATTCCCAGCACCCACATGGTGGCTGACAAACATCTATAGTGGGATCTGATGCCCTCTTGTGGCATAAAGGCACACAGGCAGATAGAGCACTCACAAATAAATAAATAATCTTTTTAAAAAAGCAATGCAAAAAAACACAGTGAGACAGAAAAGGGGGAGTGGTGAGGGAATAAGAATACCCTGTTTACATGCCCAAGAGTTCAAAGATAACAAAGAAAACTGATACCATAGACAGAAAGGGTTAAGTGTGTGGAGTACTGGCCTGGGGATGGAGTTGATGACTGAATGCTGGTCTAGCATGCACAAGACCCCGGATTTGATCTCAAAATCCTCACCCCAGAAAGAAAAAGGAAAAAAAGGAACCAATAAAAATACTTTTAAAAAATACCTCAGTAAACATTCTAAGAAAGGGAGTAGAAAATATTAATGAGTTCAATTTTTATGTCTCTCATCTTTCAGACTACGGTTAAAGAATAATATCTAAAGTTGGTGAAAATCAGAAGCATAAAAGGTAAAGAAAAATAAACCAGGCATGGTTACACACGTTTTTAATCCCAACACTTGGGAGGGAGAGACAGATTTCTGAGTTTGAGGCCAGCCTGGTCTACAGAGTGAGTTCCAGACCAGTCAGGGATACACAGTGAGACTCTGTCTAAAAAAAGTTGGCAAAAGTTAACTATAGAGAGACGTTGAAACACTGAAAGCTTTGGATGTAGCCTTGTAGGCAATGAAAGTGAGAGTGAGCGAGAGGCTGAGACATCTCTTGCACCTCTCAGACTATTTCTCTTCCCTCACATGGGTCTGCAGTTCTTTGGTGAGAGAATGCAAAAGCAACAAAACAGATAACAAGGATACAATTAGGAAATAAAAAGAAAATAGTTATGTGGCTCCCCCAAAATGCTGTCTTATATGAAAATATTATTTCACGTCTTTTCAATCCTCAGTTGAGTCCTTAGTAAATACAAGCAAAATAATACTTCACGGGACAAATTTGCAAAATGTGTTTTTATATAAAGCCTCTATCTAATACTGCCACCTTGTGGTGGCAAAATAACTATGGAAGAAAAACACAAAAAACACTTTCTTAAAACAACATTTAAAAACTGCTTTCTGCTGTGTAGTGATTCATGCCCATAGTACCAGCAGTAGAGAGGTGGAGTGAGGAGGATCGCTTCAAGTCAGAGGCCAGCTTGGTGTATGTAATGAGTTTCAGGCCAACATGGAGACCCTGCCTCAAAAAATCAAAATCAAATAAAAGATTTAATATAGTGCCCCTGTCCATCACGATTCCTGTTTCTTTTTAAACATCTATGTAAATTTGACCTATTTATTAAATGTCTTTAAAAAGCTGTTTAACTTCCAATTTAAATCCCATTTCTGTTCACACCTCCCACCCACCTACTAATATCAAGGGGGCAAGTGATCTACTACTGAGCTACCTTTCAGTTCCTAACAGCAGCATTTTAAAAATGGAAATATAAATCATGTTGTAATTGCAGCACATGATGGGGCAGACTGCCAAAAGTCTGAAGCCAGCTTGGGCTGTCAGGTGAAGCCCTGTCTCAAAAAACAACAAAAAATAGCTTCTCACTTTTTAGATGTAGTTCTATGAATTTTACAAGGAAATAGTTATGAAAACAAAACAATCAAAATTTATCTATCCACTCTCCCTCAGGGTTCCTACAGATCCCCTACAGTTATCTATTTTTGCTTTCCTACTGCATGGCAACGACTGCTCAGTGTTTTTAAGTTTTGCCTGTTCCAGATCATCATATTACAGAGTGTGATGGCATGTAAGTAGCATAATGTGATGCCTTTGGACCTGGCTCCCTCCACTAAGCATAGCCTTTCTTGAAATGTACTTATGCTGTATCCCTTTTTTCTTACAGGAGAGTGCTAGTCCATTATATCGATGCACCAACTGAAGGAACTGCTTCCTGTTGGACCAATTGCAAGTAACGGAGTATTTGAGCACAGGTTTTTTATGTGGATAGTTTTCAGTCCTCCTGAGCATACACCTACAAGTGGGATTGCTTGGTTGCAAGGTAAAATAATTTCCTAAGAAACGACAATACTACTTTCAAAACAAGTTGAATATAGTATTCCATCAGGCATGTGTGAACTCCATCCCGCATCCTTAGCAACAGCAAGCCATTTAAATGGCAGGAGCATCTAAACATTTGTGTACACATTTCTTGTGATTAAAGATGTTGAACATCTACAATAAATGAAAAAATGAGTATTTTCTGCTCACATCTTTCATGAGGTGTCTGTATGAAGAATTGATCATTTAAAACTGGTTTTCTAGTTGAGTGTATATATTGAGATTTCACTGATTCCGGCATCAACATTTGAATTTTTCTCTGCCTTAATTTGGAATGTGTAGTCCTTGGACAAAGTCTGTATTTTCATCACTTCTATATGACATCCAGCAGAAATGGTTTGTTGCAAACGCTCTCAAATTAAGAAAGCATGGCCTGAAAGCACAAGAGATGATCCCCCAGGGCCACTGGGATCCAGTGATAACAAAAATGGACAGCTGGAGCTCCCAAGTGTCACCCAAACAGTCCTGTCTTGTCACTTTAGAGCCAGCTTGTGAAGGAAAATGTTGATGTGGTGCCACGGTAGGGCAAACTGGATTTGGAGCTTTGAGACAAACCTTGCTGACAACCCCACCCCCAGGGTTGCCGGTCACTCCTTCACCATCTCAACTTCCTCCTGCCATACGTGGGCCCACCTTTATGACCAGCTGCTCTAAAAGCTTCCTCTCCATGGTTTTTGTCTCCATTCTTCTCTCAGTAATGCCCTACAACCAAGATGACAGATTGACTTAAAGAACCAAATTGCTACCTAACCCTTCACTTAAGACTCAAAGTTCAGTGGGTCTGTCCCACTGTTAGCTTTCAGGATCACTTGACTCATCTAACTCCCGAGTTGGAGGTCCTCTGCTTCCTAACTCCTCCACTTCATGTCTGAGCTAACTAGCCATCCTTTCCTCTCCATATATTACTTCATTAAAGAGTATGTGTAGGGTGGAGTGTTGGCTAAGTGGCAGATCATTTGTTAGCAGGTAGAAGACCATGGGTTTGTTTTGCAGCCCTAATGAGGCAAATAAATAATGAAGACTGAAAAAAAAATCAAAGAATGTTTTATGTTCCTGGCCATTGGCTACACTATTTCTGCTATTATCAGCAATATATTACCACTCCCACCCCCAGAGACAGGGTCTCATGTAGTTCTGGCTGTCCTGGAACTCATTATGTAGATCAGATTGGTCTGGAACTCAGATCTATTTGCCTCTGCTTCCAAAGTGCTGGATTAAAGGCCTGCATAGTCAAAAAAGAAAATAAATTCTGCAAGACTTATTTCCTATTTTTGATAGTGGGTGCTAAATACAGAGCCTTGTGCATATTAAGCAATGCTCTATCATTGAAATACAACCATGTTATGTATTTCCTTTTCTATTTTACAAAAAGCGGAGGACAGAGGTTGGGTATGATAGAGCACACCTGTAATCCTAGCACTTGGGAAGTGAAGCAAGGGTCTCAACTTGAGACCATTCTGAGTCACAAAGCAAGACCTTGTCTAAGAAAGGCTACAAAGCCATAGAACTGAAACAGAGAATCAGTGGCTTTAAGTTGGCTACAGAGGCAGAGGTCAGAGTCAGGTTGATTACTTGTGCATTGCTGTCCAGGCAAACTTGTAATTATGTGGTCAATCAGCACTACATCAGTTTCATACTATACCAATTACTCACCTTTATGATTTGGGCTCTTTGTGCAAAATGTATTATAATGGAAAGTTATTTCAATAAATGACACTTCAAAAACTGAGTTGGCCATTAGTTTTAGAACACACAAGGTTGCCTCTGTTTCGTAGTATAGAAACTGGTATTTGAAAAAATACACAAGGATCCATTTCCATATCCTGTGAATGCCAGACATCCAGACTGGACATGGAGAAAACGAAGCAAGCATTCACCTATCAAGAAATGTCTCTTTGCTTCCTACAGAAAATCTCCTAGATTTTAGAGGTAATGAGGCAAAATTTAAAAATTCTAAGTTGAAAAGACTTTTAGGTAGCCATGTGAGAAGTTGCATCATTATCACACACGTTTATTGAGTGCCTATAGAATTCACGGCACATTCATGGTGTTTACATAGCTTTGCTGATATGCTGACCTTGCCCTTAAGGAGCTTACAATCTAGCGGGAGAAAGACAAGAAACGCAGGTGTGAAAGCAATGAGTGAACAGACACTACAGACTGGAAAATCACCATCAACATAAAACACATATTGCAAAATGAGAGTTAATGGGGATGGCAAAGATGGTAGATAGGCTTGGCTATATTCCTGACTTCCTGAAGGACACAGGTTTAGAATAGGGAAGGGACAAGAGTGAAGTAGAAACCAAGATACAAAGGGTAAGTTCTTCCTTTTTCCTTGTACTGGAAGCACAGGACTACCGGGAGTGATAATGGGGAGGCAGTTTGCAGTGTTCTTAGCACCTCTAACCACAGTGGATTTGGATGAGAACAAAACTACTATTTAGACAACAATCTTAAACTGGTTCAAAGGAGAAATAACAAGTTTTTCTGTACCAGCTCTATTACATATATAATGCTTCAGGTTCAATGTTTAAGATGGCCAGAGATGCCACTATGTTAAAGACCAGCAGGTGAATATGAAAACACAGATGTGGCTGAACTGCAGGAGTTACCCAGGTGGTTGCAATGCAACCCTGGCAACTACTAGATTTGTTGAGGACTTCACCTGTTCCTGATGGCAGCATACTGGCAAATCAAAGGGAAACAGCTACAGGTAGAAGCTATCCAGAACCACCTGACAGCTATGTTTCATGCAGAGTTGAACAGAGGCAAAACTCTGAATACTGTAGAAGATTATCTAGTACATCCCATTGATTGTGAGTTAAAGTGTGGAAACTTTCTTTTTCTTTTGTCAAGTTGGAGAGTTAGATAGTATTACTATATCCCAAACAGTAAAAGGGCAGGCTGAGGATGTAGCTCAGTGGTGTTCAGCATGTTCAATACACATACACCCGAGCACACAAAATAAAAAGGCAGCTGTATACTAATGAGGAAGGGCTCGGAGGGATGGAGAGGGGCACCAAGGGAATTATCTGGAAGGCAAATAATTACCGACTGATTTTTACCATAAAAACACGTAGATTATTAGATATTCCAAGTAGCTGTTCCAAATTAGGAGTAAGAGCAGATTTGAGGATCTCTGGGTAAAATTAGCAACTATAGTCAAAGATTTCCTAAGTCTTTACCCATTCAGAGGCATTAACGGGTGACAACTTAATCCAACAGTAGTATTTATAGGTGGGGCATTTGAAACATAAGATTAGGCAAGGTCATTAGAGCCTCCATGATGCAGTGTTTGTGGGATAAGATATCAGGCAAAAGGACATATATATTCCTATAAGTGCTCTACGTCTTGTCATGTGATGCTCTTGATTACGAGGGTGGCCATCACTAGATGCAGCATGTTCACCTGGACCCAAGGTAAACCTCTTTAAAACTTACCCAGTCTGAGGTATTCAATTATTAAGAGAAAATAAAAACCAGACCAACACAGTTATCCAGATCAGAAGTGAAATACAGTCAGCGAAAATAAGGATACAGGCTTTAAGAGTTACAGAAAAAATATATTTTTTTCTTTTTGGTGTGTGTGTGTGTGTGGAGGGTGTGGGGGCACATTCATGGAGGTCAGAGGCCAACTTTTGAGAGTCAGTTTTCTCCTTCTACCAAGTGGGCTATAGGGATCAAACTCAGGTCATCAGGCTTGGTGTTAAGTACCTTTACCCTGGGAGCCATCTCCCCAGGCCCAAACTTTCTTTACAAAGAGTACAAGTAGACGAACCAACAGTTTGAAAAAGCTAAGTAATTTGGGGTAGGCAGCACACTTTGAGATACAGGGGAGCCGAACTCTGTGGAGGAAAGGCAAGCAACAGAGCAGAGAATCAACAAGGACTGCTTCAGCCCCATACTGGGATGCACTTTCCTGTATACTCTCAGCTGGTCGCACGTACCAAGCAGAAGCTACTAAACTAATGCCAGAAAAAAGAACAGCTCGAAACAGACACCCACAGCAAAATGTCTGTTATTTAAAGGCCCTGTTATTTTTAGGACTATTCAAGTTTAATGGAATTGCTAGGTTAAGTCTCCAGGGGAAAAGCTGTTAATTTTATTTTTCCCATGACTAATGCACTATTTAATTAAAAATCAAAAAACCAAACCAACCAAACAAACCAACCCAAGTCCAGTAGACAACTACTTCTGATCACAGTGCTCGACTTTCCAGCATTCTTTATTGAAGAGTTAATGTGTTACACAGGAAAGAGCAGCGACATGTGCCTGTAAGCTCAGACTCTGGAGGCTGAGGCATGAAGATGGTGTGAGCAGAGGAAGGAGATGGAGGCCTGCCTGTCTCAGCAACATAGTGAGAACCCTTGTTTTTTTTAAAGAAGCTTATACTAGGGCCACCAATGTGCACTGATTTAATTTAGACACCTATGCAGCAACATTTATCTATGTATTTTAATAAAGCACACATATGAATATTCCTATACATGTATACACACACACACACAGTCCCTCTTTCACACATATATTTGCAGTGCTAGGACTATATCCAAGACTCCTCACAAGCCAGGCAAGTGTCATAAAAAAAGAGGTTTTAATAATGTATTATTTAAGAAGCTTAAAATTAATGTGTTCAAATTCTTTAGGTATGGGTTTGCTAGTAAAGTATTTGAATAATACTGACTAGTTGCCTGGATTTTCTAATATTAAATTATTGGGTGACATTTAATAAATCTTGTCAGCAAGTAACCAAGTAAAAAAAGGGTAAAGACAATCAGATATCTAGGCTTCTAACACAGTCAGCAAAAATTTTAAAATCAATTGTACACATTAAAAAAGCTTGACTAAAGCTGAGTGTTTACTTGCATACTTTTTTTTGCATTGGTTTACAAATTTAAATAGTAACTGAAAACATTGCATGATAGTGGAAGTGAAAATCGAGGCCTTCACCTGGTCCTTAACGTGTGACTCTGGACAAATCTTCTTTTCATAACTCTTACTTTATAAGGGTTAGGACAGATCATTTTATTCTGTAATTTCAGAACTCCTACAAATTCCAACACCACTACATGCAAATTGCATGTATATGATATATACTTTGGGGGTAAGCTGAACTAGAGTTTTTGATGGGTTCTTACTGGTAATCTTAACGAAAAATTTAGCTTGTACTGTGTGGGAGTAACCACTTCTAAATTACTTCAACTCTGACACTTCGTAGTTTTGTGACATGTAGAACATACAATGGCCCCCAACACTACCTGGTATATACACTTTGTACAATACCTTCTTGCTAGAGGATAGGATCTGTTAATCTAATGGACATTTCCTCTTGGAATGGACTAGAACACATCAAATGTGAAAGGATTTTGCAACTGTAATAAAGGTATCTATCTAGTTTGGTTTAGGCTTTAATCAAAGGCAACTTACCCTGGGGAATGAGGGATCTGACCTTACCAAGCCAGCCCTTTAAAGAGGGCATGGGCCTCCCCTGAGATTCGAAGTCTCCTGGTAGTCTTGAAGAAGCAAGCAGCCAGGAGCTCTATTGCTACAAGGAAAGGATTGTGTCACATGAGCTCTGCACAGAGCAACAGCCCCGCTTCAGATGAAACTGTAGCCTTGTGAGGCCCTGAGTAGAGGATCTAGACAAACTTGAACTAGATTCCTGACCCACAGAAACTGAAAAACAAACATATGTCATGCTCTAGGGCAGCAAGCCTGAGGTAATTAGTTATTATCTGAAAGAACTTCATTGATGAGAACTGGAAAGTGTCCCTTAAATCACACTGATGTTATGACAAACTCAGTCATTTCAGACCTTCAAGGAAAGAGGCAAAAAGTACCTTCACCTACCCAAGTGTAGTCAAGGCAAACCTAACTAAACGCTTCCAGGTATATTTTAGTGATGTGCAGACAGCTTTAAATATAGAAATGCTCTAGGTCTGGCCTAGCACAATATGGAAAATACCAGTTCCACCATACCACACAATTACTGATGCCTTTCAGAATAATAAAATGATATTTATATAAGTAAAATCGAGACAGGATTCCTCTGTAGCCCTTGCTGTCCTGGAACTCATTCTTTATACCAGGCTGGTCTCCAGAGATCCTCCACCTGCCTCTGCTGGGATTAAACGGCATGTACCACCATGCCTGGCTATGACGAACAGTACTTTTTAAAGTATATTTCAGACTAGGCTACTCACACATTTTAACAGAATATTTTTATTTTTGTAGCACTTGAGAAGAGCTTGGTGTCAAAAATGGCAGTATAAGAACACGAAAATAAGAACATTTAGCTTATTAGACTTATTACTCTATTTCCCCTTTATCAGATATAATGGTTTTTGTTAAACTTAAATCAATTTCCTAGATCACTGGAGAACTTAAAAAAGTTTTGTTTATATGGGACACATTTCAGATATAGAAAAGCATACTTCAGAATTCTAGAAAAATCAATGTCCCATGGAGATTATAGTTAGAAACAAGTATTTAGACCTTCAGGTAGCCCTTAGAGATGTGAATATTGTTCCCACACATTTTGTTTTAATTCCTGAAGCAGGGACTCATGACAATATAGCCCAGGTTGGATTTGAACTTGGTGATTCTCCTGCCTCAGCTTTCTAAGAGCTGGGATTACAGGCATATGACACCATGCTCAGCTCCCTACCAGGATCCTTTATATGTATATACACACAACTCTTCTGTAGGATTGGCCTATTATAAGCTCACTGATTACTGTTTACTAAAAAAACAGTAATTACATAAGGTAGTATATGCTTACCTTCCCAGAATTCATGCTTTCTGCAAAAAATAGGCCTTGTATGCAACCTATCATTTTGAAGCCACTGATATGTTGGCTATGTCAGCATTTAAAATATAGCTCAAGCTGTTTCTTAAACCTATTGACTTGGTAAAGTAAAGGAAGGTCAAAACCTTGGTGTCAACAGGGAGAAAGTGCAAGTGTAAATGGTGTCAACTGAACAGATTCTGTGGAATGAAATACTAATACGCCCAGAATGAAATTACAGCTTTAGGACATGTCCTATGCTGGTTCTACGAAAAAGGCTTAAGAGAGACAAGAAGCTAACAGAAGCCACTGAGGTATACTCTAACTTAATATTAAATAGAAAAAGAAATCCACACACCACACACACACCCCATGTAAAACATTGCTTTAAGTTTTAATGTTTATTTCCCCAAGACAGCCTAGCCTGTACTCTACTTGGATAAATTTTACAAGCTAGTTTTCTGCTGCTTCTAGTTTTAAACTTTAACCATGTTTTTGATGACAAGGAATGCTGCAAAAATACTCTAGTTCAACAAAGAGTTATGATCACAAAATAATTTTTATCCATTCTACAGTGTTTCAGAATTACCAGTTGATTTTTAAACACAAAGTAGATATAGATGCTAATGGTGGCTAACCTGGTATGTTTCTTATAGCAAACTGTTGTTCATGCAACACTTGTGCTCAAAGGGGAAGGCACAGGGTTCCTACAATGAGCCACCTTATAAAGAGTTCTTTTGTACAAATTCATTTATGACATATTTAATTTAGTGTGCATAACCTCAAAACTGAGGTATTATTCCAATTTATAAAAACCACTTGCATAACTTTTATGCAAGTTTTAAAATACAAAGTTTTCTCCCTAAAGTGGCTCAAAATAGATTGTTCATGGCTGCCTACATCTAAGATAAAAAGATTCTAAAACAATTAAACAGATTAGGCATATTATTAAAGGTGTTCAAACCATTACTTGATTTGTACATCTACTCAAACCTCTTCATCGGTCTTTATTCAGCAGTACATATGCACCAAATTCCATTGTAGAAGTTTCCATATCATTTTCATAGAAAACAAAGTTTGAAAACAAGTTAACATTTAAACACAGCACGGTATTCTATCACAACTGAAACTTTTCTTCTTTACAGGACTCAACGAAATCTAAAAATGAACTATGCTGTAGATTTACCTCATGCAAAAATCTTTATGTTATCTCTGAAAATGAAAAGAATGGCCTTTAAAGCACATTTTATACTATTATGGCAACTTGTGTACTGCAACACAGTCTATTGTGAGGGAAATTTATGATTTTTTTTCATGCAAAAATCTACACAAATTAGTTTTGATGATATGGAAAGCTTTTCATAGCATCAAACACTCATCTGGTGCAAATGCACAGGGAAACCTTCCTGAAGTTTTCTGACTTGAGAAGCAACTAAAAAAGCCATACTAGGTAAAGTAAATAAAAACTAAATTAAAAAAGGGGGGCAGGGGAGAAGGTAGAGGGAGAATAGAAAACACAGGCTGCAGAGTAAACCAATGTCTGCTGCTAAACCGGTCTTTGTTTTCATGTCCAGTGTACATTAACACTTGTGATCTCACTTTGATGATCTACTAGGTTTGTTATCAGCCCCCTGAAGGCGAATCAAGCTTGCATGCGTCCACATACAGCACCACAACCACACTCTCGTACACAGTCACTCCAGGACTAGGAGGCTGCTTCATGTGTGAAGAGCCCTAGATTTGAAAGATGAACCTGGCTCTCTACCACGGAGCCAGACATTCATTCATCACTGTCCATTCACACACTGCTTCACAGCAAGGCCTGGGCTCCCTTTCCTTGACTTATATGGGCATCACTTTCATGCTTACAAGGCTTGATGATGACAGCACTTCCCTTCCCTCAATGATAGAGTAAGTCAATGCTCCTTCTCAGGCGCCGAAGACCTGCGACCTGTAGCCCTTTGACTCTCGACCTAAATAAGCATTCATGTCAAGCTTTCCTTACACCGCCACTCATTCTCACTCGCACCCACTCGCCATCTTGACCTCATTTGGGCATTTTCTGTGATTCCAAATGAAATCTTCACATTTTCTCTCCCGATTTAATGCAGCAGCAGATCCCATGAGCCAAGCTTGATGGATCAAACCTTTTTATATATATGTGTATATATATATGTCTCAGTGCTGCATTGTACCTAACTTCCACAATATCTCTCTAAAACTGGAACCCCTCTGTTGGTACATTGGCAGATGAATTGAAACCAAATGTTCCACCTTGAACTGCCTCAGGAACAAGGCTAGGATCTTCATCAATCTGAAGGAGAGAGGAAAAAACAACGTGATGAATAGCTTTAAGGTGTACAAAAACTGAATTACAGTATAATACTCCTATTACCCTCTAAAAATGTAGACCATATTATCTAAGTGATGAGTGCCTGCCAACAATGTACTACCATCCTTTAGAAAGCTGAAACGTTTTGTAGACTTTTCCTTAAGGGATAAGAAGAAACAAGAATAGTCACGAGAGCAACCTTATGGACCAGTAACCTGGAAATGGCCTCAGCTTGCAAACTGAGAGGGCAAACAGTGGCGCTTACTGTAATTTCTCTCCTACTTAGGAAAGCAAAGGCACTGGCGTTAAGTTAAAAAAGAAAAGGTTTCAGGCATGGTGGCGCAGTCTGTGACCTTAGCACTTGGGAAGAAAGGAAGGAAGGCAGAAGGACTATTGTCTATCCACTTTTTGCTTCATCTACAGCAAGTTCTGGGTCTGCCAGTGCCACCCAGTAAGAAAGACCCTGTGTCTCAAAAACTAGAATCAAGAACCTCAAACAAATAAACCTATATTACCAGAAAGTATATGTTCTAATTATACTTTTGGAATCTATAAGCTGTGTTATCCCTAATTACAAATTGGGACTTCCAAACTTTCAATTTTAAGACACAATTAGCTGGCAGTGGTGGCACATGCCCTTAATCCTAGCACTCAGAAGGCAGAGGTAGGTGGATCTCTGAGAGTCTAAGGCCAGCCTGGTCTACACTAAGAGACCCTACCTAGAAAAAACAAAAACAAAAACAAAAAAACATGATTAAAATTATCTATCCTTAAGGATATATTCCTATACTCCTTAAGGAGTATGCTTTGTCTGGATTTTGTTTGTTTGTTTTTTCGAGACAAAGTTTCTCTATGTAGCTTTAGAGCCTGTCCTGGAACTCACTCTATAGATCTGGCTGGCCTCGAACTCACAGACAGCCACCTGCCTCTGCCTCTCCAGTGCTGGGATGAGAGGTGTGCTTTGTCTGGATTTTATTTCTGATATATTTAACTACATGTTTAAACAGGATTTAGTGTGGACATTTCTTTTTCTATTTTTATATTTGTTTAGATTATCACATGAGTATTAGGAATCAAACCTGGGTCCACTATAAGAGGAGCAAGTGCTCTTAAGTGCTGAGTGAACCCTCCAGCCTATTTTTCTGTACTTGTATTTATGTATTTACTTATTTGTCTGTTGTGTGTGTGGTGGTGGGGGCATTTCCAGATGGTACACATGGGGAGGTCAGAGGACAGCTGTGAGAGTTAGTGTGGCCTATGCTTTTCTTTTTCTAATACTTTACTCTTTTTGGAAATGTGGTATGAAAACTTAGTTTTTGTTAAACAAACAAACAAACCCCCTCCCCCCAAAAAACACCTTATGTTAAGTGTATGGGTATTTTGCCTGACTGTATGTCTGTGAACCACACGTATGCTTGGCATGGGGGCCAGAAGTAGGTGTCAGATTCCCTGGAACTAGAGTTACAGATGGTTGTGAGCCACTAAGTGAAAGCTGGGAATTGAACCTGAGTTCTCTGGAAGAGGAGCCAGTACTCGTAAGCCCCTGAGCCATCTCTCCAGCCCTGAAACTTATTTCTTGAGAAATTGGGAAATAATTCATATAGGGTGTAGTAGTACATGCCTTAGAATCTGAGCACTTGGAAGGCTAAGTAGGAAGACTGCATGAAGTTCAAAGACAGCCAGGCATAAACAGCAAAACATTTTCTAACAAACCCCAAACAAATAAACAACCCTTTAATTTCAACTATTATTTAGTGGCACTCTGACTAAATATATTTTTGTGTACCACTTCAATTTTGATGACTTACTATGCTCATCTTGTCTCTTTGTCTTAATTGCTTTTAATCACCAATAAAAAATGACATTTGAAAATATGGACTAACTAAAGTCATAAAGGGTTTATTGCAGGTTATACTAATATTACTGGGTTTGTTTGCTTGCTTGCCTTTTGTTTTTATTTTTTGAGAGAGGTCTCCCGTAGGCCAGGATGGCCTCGGATTCACTGTGAGGCCAAAGACAGCCTCCGGCCTCCTGGTCGCTCTTCTGCATTAGCCTCCAGCAGTGGGTGATAGCTGAGTGCCACTATGCTTGGTACTACTGCTTTTTGTTTTGTTTAAAGACATGCTATTACCAACTTCGAAGTATGAGAACTGTAGCCGGGCGGTGATGGCACACGCCTTTAATCCCACCCAGTACTTGGGAGGCAGAGGCAGGTGGATCTCTGAGTTTGAGGCCAGCCTTGTCTACAAAGCAAGTTCTAGGACAGCCAGAGTTATGGAGAAAAAAAAAAGGAAAGAGAGAGAGAGAGAGAGAGAGAGAAAGAAAACAACAACAATATGAGAACTAGAAAGAAATCAGCTTATCCAGCTTATCCAGCGTGACAAAATTTCTTGTCTTTTTGTTACTGAGTTAATGTCTTAAAGGGATTTTAAAAACACTAAAATTTGTTTTCAAAGAAAGTGACATTACTGTCACATCTATGTTAATTCTATTGCAAAAAATGATACATATGTATATATCCTAGTTGACTATACTCTTTCATCCAGACTTGCTTAGCATATAAAACTAAGAAAACTATAAACATTTTAAGTATAAGTACATCATCTGAAGAGAAGAACTGGTCAATGATCTCATAGGCCAATTTGTAGATGTCTTCATTTTCATGATTCTGAAGTTGTTCAATTTTCTCCAGTCCTGAAAGAAATTTTATGACGTGAACAATGATAATTAATGTGCTAGAAGTTACAATAACCTGGAAACACATAATGCAGTCTGGGTTATCTTTGGGGTCTACTGCACTGGTGAGTCCTAACTGAGATTTCATATACAAAGACAGAATATATTTACCTTAAAGACTAACAATCTGAGCAAGAGCATGCAAATGTGTAAATGAATCCTGTGACATCTATTAAGTCAATTATAGACCAATGTTCACAACAATAGTATAAAATGATTTTTGATTATTAAACATACACAAGCACATCTTCCCCTTTCTAGCATCTGCCCAGCCTTTTTTGAGTGTGAAAAAGAAACAGAAGATCTTGGCAATAAGTATGATGATTCTGTGACACTCACTCAAGCACAGTATGTGGGCGAAGGAGAAGCAAACCTTAGTGTGCTTATTAATTCATAGGCAGGACACTAAGAAGTGCACATCCACTAAACTTACTGCTATGCTTTATAGACTGCTGAAAAGAAGTTACTTCTCCTCATCAAGTACTCCTCTACTCATTCCTTGGAGAGAGGAAGTTATCTTGAGAGTTTGTCACAACTCACTCTCCTCTTTGTGTTTTTCCTTAAAAACTTCTCAAACTATTTGAAACACAATCACTACTTGCCTCCCTCATTTCAACTTTTCACCTGCAATTCTTCCTCAGTAATCAACAGTATCTCTGGATCTGAATGCTTGCATCTCTTCCCCTAGATCTAATCTCGAACACCTCACATAATCACTGTGGAGTCCTGTCGTCCTTCCCTTTGTCTACATTATTACTGCCTTCACTTCCTGTAGCCTGTCCACTATGTACTTTGCTAACTGGTTTCTTTGCCTCCTGTCTCCAAAGGCCTCATGTGCCAGACATCCATCTGAACATACCCACTTGGATAAAATGTACCAAGGGCCTGTCATTCTTTATGAAGAACCCACTGAAATTTATGAAACACAGACTCCTTACCACCAGTAAGGCAAGTAATGTTCAAAGGTCTTTTATATAAAATTGTTTTACTCGCCAGGCAGTGGTGGCCCATGCCTTTAATCCTAGCACTTGGGAAGGCAGAGCCAGGTGGATCTCTGAGAGTTTGAGGCCAGCCTGTTCCACAGAACGAGATACAGGACAGGCACCAAAACAACTCAGAGAAACCCTGTCTCGAAAAAAACAAAACAAAAATAAATGAATGAATGAATGAATAAATAAACAATTTTACTCATTAACATGTTTATATGGTAAAAAAAAATCAAGTGATAAAATAATTTCCTTATCAGTTTTACTAACTACTTTTCTAACCGAATCATTCCATATGTGCTCTCCCCACTTTGATGGTTACTACATTATTTTCTGTTCTATCTGTCATGTTAATAATTTTAATGTGCCTATTTCTTATTGCATTAGTAAAACAGTATGAATTCAGTGTCTGTTTTGATTTCTTCTTCATTGTTTTCTGGGTGGGGAGACAACATACTAAGGACTGAGCACAGTACTTCACGCATATTAGTAAGCGCTTACAGAGCTATATGCCAGCTAATTAATGTCCATTTCTTACTGCATTAGTTTTCCAGTCTCAAGGCTTCCCACTGATCTTTTATAGATTCTTCTACTCTTTCATTCACATTCCAACTTGAGTCCAATCTTACACTTATTCAGGTTGATATTCACATTTTGTTCCACAGCCACAGCTGGCACTCAGTTTTTGTCTAGATGTTAACTTTAAGAATTAGAAAGTATTGTGTTGTTCACATTCTAGGCGGCTCTGGTCCAAAGCCTGATTTGGTGATTACTGCCCTGCAGAATAAAGTATTTGCTTTTGGACAAAGCTCTTGACTTCCTGGGGTCTGTTTCTCGAGCTTCAACTCAGGCCAGTTGCCATCTCATACTCGGTGATTCAGCAATACTGAATTATCTATAATTTGCTGAATGCTATTTCTCACCTCAGACTTTGCTCATGTTGTATCTCTGCCTGGAACACCTTTCATCCCTTTTTACTTTATTAATCCTTATTCATCTCTCACAATCCAGCTCAGGTGTCATTTCCTGCTTCTTCCAGGATGGATTAGGTATCCCATTTTGTTGTACATTTCTATTAGGGTAATTAGCACATTAAATCAGTTCGTATTTCTTTTTAAGTCTAAACTACATGCCTTGAGGGGCTGTTTTGTTTATCACTGTCTTCCTACTACCTTATCAGGGTGCCTTCACTATGTGGCAACAATTCAGTTACCTAAGAATATACAGAAGGTTAAACAGGGCTGTACATATAGAAGATAGTATTCTTTATTGTTACTTGATTATATATGACAGAAAAATATGGACGTGCTATATTACTCAGAAAATCAAGGTAGTTACAAAAAGAATACTAAGTGTATATAACACTTCAGAGTAAACTTACCACCACATTCTTCTATGAGATTGGCTATGGTTTCCGCTTCATCTTCAGCCATTTTTAATATATTACTCAGTCCATCAAGTACTACTTGCACAACTTGTGCATCTTTTACAGTCAGCAAATTGCAAAAAGGTGGAATGACGTTTTGTTGAATAAGGTAGGCCACCTGAAAAATAAGGACACCATGAAATGATAAAATAAAGGCCAACTGGTTTGTTTTTTTAACTAAAATAATGTTTACTTCCAAACTCTGAGTATGAAAACCTGAACTCATCTCTCCCATGTTATTTAGATTACATTAATCAAATAACTTCTTTTTACTGTAGCAAGTATATTTTTCTAAAATTTACTGCGAAGGGGATGACTAAAGTGAAAATAGGAAAGACTCAATTTCATATTATCAATATTCTTTTTCTGTAAAAGGTTACTTTCACCCAAGATCCTTTGCCTCTTAAGAGATTATTAAATCAGCCAAGAGGATGACTGGTATTTTTAAATACTAGATTATTTTGGTAACAGTATCTACTGGCTCCATGCTGTAGTGTTTTAGCATTCTGAAACGAGATGAGAGGCTATTTTTCAATACAACAGAGGAAGACATTGGGGTACTAATTTATCACGTTACTCTTTAAACCCCTGGGACAAGGTCCTCATTAAACTTGGAGCTCAACCTTTTTCACTGAAGCTGGAAGATCCTCCTTCCCGTCCACAGTGCTGGTCTTACAGGTGTAAGGAGCAATACCTGGCTTTTTCCATGAGTGCTGGGAGTCTGAAATCAGGCCCTCACGCTGTGTAGCAGGTGTTCTTACCTATAGAGCTATCTCCCCAGCCCCCACGTTTGCATTTAAACTCCTTATTTCCCCTTATGACTCGTTTTATGGACTACTCTGAGACCTTTAGTGCCAGTGTTGCTTCCCACATGTGCACAGCGCTAACCAACTGCCACTGACTTCACCCTGTGGGTGTCTCCTTACATTTATACCTTTGCCCCACACATTCCTCACCCTGCTTCCTACCTAGTCCCAGCTACGGTGAGACTGAGTTTAATTTCTCCTTTGTTTTTCTGCTAGTGAATTAGTTTGCAGTTAATCATTTTTTAAGGAGAATCTCTAATGTGATTTCTTTCTGCCATATTAATTTTAAGTCTGTTATTTCTCAATACTATTTTTTTTTTTTTAAAAACCCTCACTGTAGGTATCTTTATCTTACTCTAGATTAAAAAATTCTTGCGTTGAGTCTAGGAATTTGATTTAGTGGGTAACACTTTGGCATTCATAAAGCTCTAGGTTCTGCGCTCAGCACTGGAGCCAGTAGAAAACACGTCTTTCCTAAGAAATATGAGTAAAGGAAGGTAAGGAGATACTCTTACGTATATATTAAAAAAGAAAAAAGAACAGAGTTTGGAGGTGTATCCCAGTTGCAGGGTAACAGGCTTAGCATATGGACTCAATCTTGGGCATAATACAGAGCTCATACATAACCTAAAACCAAAACCAATCCAAAAATATAGTATTCTATTATTTCTAATAATGATTCACTTAAATATAAAGATATAATTACCTATACTGTTATTTTTACTGGTTTTGAGAAATAATTAAAAGTTCAACTTACTTGGTCTTTCCTCCCACTAATTGTTAAGTTACTTATGGCCCAAGCAGCTTCTTTCTGTGTGCCAAAATCTCCCTTAAAAACAAAACAAAGTAAAAATAGAATACAGTGTAAATTTGAAAAGATATTTTCTAAAATGATTTTCAGTTGTTTATTTTCAAGTTTCTCTGGAGGTATGTTTATACACGTGTAATTTTTATTTACTGATAAAAAAGTAATTACTTGAACCATAACCAATCTATTCTGAAGAAATAAAAATTACTTTCTGGGTGGGGGTATGACAATATTACTGTTCAAAAAGCAGAGTAAATGAAAGTCAAATGTAATTTCATTAAAAAAAAATACAAACTGAAAACATTTAAAAAGGCACATGTAGAATTCAGTAATCTCATCTTTGAGATTTTACCAGAAAAATAATTTAATAATGTACATCTTCCTACATATGGCTATAGCATAGTAGCTGAGCTACTTTTTAGTAGACTCAGTTAACATTTTCAGCAGGTATATAATTAATACAGTAAATTTTCCAAATGAAATAATAATCTGTTATTAAAAATCAAGACTAGAAGCCTGGAAAGAATATTAAGAAAAAAATATTCATAAATAAGAGAAATCTAAATTAGAAAGGAAATGAGACAATGAAGAAATCTAAATATCTGTGAGGCAGATAATGGTACAAATGGGTACAATCTTGCAGAGGAGAAAGGGAATTATGCAGCAACATTTTCTTATTTACCCAGTTATGTTACATATAACCAGGGAAAAACAGGGTCTACACAGCTAGCCCAGGCCAGCCTTAAACTCCATATTGTACTGTGTCTGCATTTAGAGTACCGGGATGATGGTACCATGACTCACAAACTATTCTTTAAAATACCAACTAATTTTAACAGTGAAACTCAGAAACAACTTAAATGTCATCAATAATAGATTGATTAAATGTACAATCAATAGGCTAGGTGAATGGAATAAGAAAACAAAATCTCTCATTCTGTTGTCTACAAAAACCTTAGCTCTAAAGATAGGTACTACCCTAAAAATGAGAGGATGGAAAAAAGTATTTCAAGCAAATGGTGTTAGGAAGCAAGTAGGTGTCGCCATCCTAATATCTGACAAAATAGATTTAAGACTAAAGTTAATCAGAAGTGACAAAGAGGGTACTTTCATTGTAATCAAGGGAACAACAACTAACATGACATTACTGTCCTAAACATATACACATCACAGAAAGCACACTACTGGAATTAAAGAAACAGATTAACACTAACCTAATAATACTAGTAAGTATTTTCTAGTATTATAGATTTCCTTCCACATTCTCTACTAGATATGGCATCTGAATAAAAAATGAACAAGAAGAACTTTAGAATGAAATGTCACTGTACATCAAATGGACCTAACATATCTACAGAATATTCCACTCAAACACCAATGAATACATTCTACTCAGCAGCATAAAGAAGCTTCTCTAAAACAGACCATACCCATAGACACAAAACAAATATAAATCAATTCAAAAAAATTGAAATAAATTCCACATTATCATATCTGAGCATTATGAAATAAAATAAAATCTACAGCAAACAAATCTCTAGTAAATGCATAAATGCATACAGACTAAACAATTCATCACTGAATGGGTTAAAGAAGAAATAAATAAAAAATTCCTGGAATGAAATGAAAACACAACAAAACTTCTGCAACACTTTAAAAGCAGCTCTAAGAGAGAAACCTAAAGCCCTAAGTTTCTACACTGAAAAATCAGAAAGAGCATAAGTAAATGGCTTAATGGTACAACTCAAATATTTGGAAAAACAAGAACAAACTACAATCTAATAGATAACAAGAAATAATTTTTAAAAAATCAAAGCAAGATTTAATGAAATAGAAACAAACAAACAAACAAAACAATGCAAAGAATCAACGAGCAAGAAGTGGTTCTCTGAGAAGACAAACAAGATCAACAGACCCTTAGTCCAACCAAGAGATGACCAGAATTGGCCAGGCAGTGGTGGTACACACCTTTATGCAGAAGCAGGTAGATCTCTGTGAGTTCGAAGCCAGTCTGGTCTACAAAGTGAGTTCCAGGACAGGGAGGCCTGTTCCACAGAGAAACCCTGTCTCGAAAAAAACGAAAACAAAAAAACCCGAGCCCAAATGGATCCAGAGATATATACCAGAGTTTCAAAAGATGATTGACAATCAACATTCCTTAAATTATTTAAAAAAAAGAAATAGAAACAGAAGCAGCAGTCTCAAGCTCATTTTATGAAGCCAGGATTACTCTAATACCAAATCCAGGTAAAGCCATAACAACAACAACAAAACATTACAGACCAATTTCCCGATGAATACAGACTCAAAAATTCCCACTAAAATACTAGCAAACCAAATACAGGCAAATATCAAGATCATCCACCACAATCAAATTTGCTTTATTCCAGAAGTAAATACAGGATGAGTTAATAAATATAATAAATTATACAAAGACAAAATCACATGATCATCTTACTATATGGAGAAAAACCTTGACAATACCCAACATGCTTTGATGATAAAAGTCACAAAGGGAGCAGACTGGAGGGAACATACTTCAATCTAACATAGACTATACAGGACAAAGCCATAGCCAACATTACCCTAAATGGAGAAAATCTTGAAGCAATCTCATTAAAGACAAGGAATGGGACAGGTCTGTCTATTATCTTCCCCTTAGCCTCTGCTTTTCAATATAGCACTTGAAGTCCTAGCTGGATCAATAAAGCAAGAGAAGGAAATTAAAGATATAAAAAGAAAAAAAGAAGTCAAATTTCTGTATTTGCAGAAAAGTTGATATTATACATAAGAGATTCTCAAAATTCTACCAGGAAATTTCTAGAAACAATGAACAATTTCAGCAAAGTGGCAGAATACAAAACCAACTTAGAAAAGAAGTCTTTCTATACCCCACGAACAATCTTAGAAAAGCTCATGGACACAATTCCATTTATAATAGCCTCAAAGACAATAAAATGTTGTGAAATAAATCTAACCAAGAAACCCTGTTTCAAAAAAACAAAACAAAAACAACAAACAAATAAACCTAAAACTAACCAAAAGAGGTGAAAGACCTCTACAAAAAAGAAAAAAAGAAAAAAGAAAGACATAGACTGATAGAATATTGTGAAAATAACCATCCCACCAAAAGCAATTTATAGAATCAATACAATCCAGTAAAAATACTTAGAATATTCTTCACAATTAGGAAAGAAAATCCTAATGGGGCTGGAGAGATGGCTCAGAGGTTAAGAGCACTGACTGCTCTTCCAGAGGTCCTGAGTTCAATTCCCAGCAACCACATGGTGGCTCACAACCATCTGTAACGAGATCTGGTGCCCTCTTCTGGCCTGTAGTCATACATGCTGTATACATAATAAATAAATAAATCTTAAAAAAAAAAAAAGAGAAAAGAAAATTCTAAAATCTATGGAACCATAATAGATCCCAGAAAGCCAAAGCAAACCAGAGCAAAAGGAGCAATATTTGATGGCTTGCTATTCCAGACTCCAAGATATATTATAGATCTATAGGAAAAAACACAACATGGAACCAGCACAAAACAGACATGTGAATCAATGGAATCAAAGAGAAGACTCACCTATGAGCACACATAATTATAGGCATTTGATATTTGACAAAGATGCTAAAAACATACACTGAAAACGACAGCATCTTCAACAAATGGTGCTGGGGAAACTAGGTGTCCACATGCTGCAGAATGTAATTAGACCCATAGCTATTACCCTGCACAAAAATTAATTCCAAATGGATCAAAGACTTCAATTTGCACCCTGAAATGCTAGAACTGCTAGAAGAAAATATATGCAGTTATCCTACAAAATACAGGTGTAGGAAAGAAACTTCTGAATAGGATTCCATTTGCTCAGGAATTCACGCCAACAACTGACAAGCAGGACCTCATAAAACTACAAAGCTTCTGTACAGCAAAGGAAACAAACAAAGAAGCCCACTTTTGCCAGCAATACATCTGAGTATTAACATTCAGAATAAGCAAAGAACTAAAACAAAACACTCCAAACAAACAAATAAAAACCCAGCAAACAAACAAACAACTAAGTCTAGAAAACAAATGTCCTAATTACAAACAGGTAGGGATCTGAACAGAGTTCCTAATAGAAGAAATTAAAATGGCCAAGAAATATCTCAAAATATATTCATTATCTTTAGCAATTAGGGAAATGCAAGTTAAAATAACTACTTTAAGATTTCATCTCAGCCCAGTCATAATGGTTAAGAACAACAAAACAATTGACAACACATGCTTGTGAGAATTTGGGAAAACGGAATCCTCATTCATTGATAGGAATGCAAACTAGTGCAGCCACTCTGAAAATAACTGGTACAGATAACCCTCAAAAAGCTAAAGATAAATCCACCATATCGCCCAGCTATTAACACTTGTCACCATATGCCCAAAGGACTTGACATCCTACTCCACAGATACTTGCTCCACAGTGTTCACTAATGCTCTATTCACAATATCAAGGAAAATGGAAACAACCTAACTATACTTCAACAGATGAATGGATAATGGAATGTGGTACATATACACTATCGAATTCTATTCAACTGTAAAGAAAAATGAAATCATGAACTTAGCAGGTAAATGGATGAAACTAGAAAATATGATATTGAGTGAGGTAACCTAGACCCAGAAAGACAAAAGCTATATGTTCTCTCATCTGCAGTTCCTACCTCCAAATCCTCAGATGTGAGTACACAACATGGAGTAACCAGGAATTATATAGGGATCAGAAGAGAATAACACGCCTCAGGTGATATGAAAGGGGAAATGGGAAAAATGGGGAGGAAGGACTTCAATACAGAAGGAGAAGGAGTGATGGATTAAGGACAAATAACACCACGGTAGTTTAATAAAGCCTCAAGGAATCACATTATTTTAGATTTATTTAAAATTATATATGACACATCCATCCATCCATGTATTTAGACTTATCTAAATATACACATACATATATGGCTTAACTGAAGTTATAGCACTTGGGCCAACAATGCTCACAGAAAGACCCATAGACTATCCAGCAAAACCCCAGTACCTGGCATGAGAAACCTGTCTGAGTTGTTGGTCATTGGGGTTCAAGAGACGCCTAAACAATATAGGCTATTGATGTTACCCTTGGTTGCTTCTCAATGGTTGAAGGTAAGTCACTATTTTTGATGACACCTTACACTTAGGACACAAGACTAGGAAGTTTCAAGCTGGATCTAACCTGAACACCTCCTTTCCTATAGTTTAGCTTCCATAGTACTTTGGAAAGCTTCCAAGAGAGGGAAGCAATCAACAGTCCTATCCAGCCACGTGATACGTATGAGCCATAATAACGAGCATGGTAAGAGACCCCTAAATGTGCAATAATGATACTTACATGTTGGCAGTAACCAGCAGCTGTCTAACTAGACCTAAAACCTGCTAACGGAAGGAAATCACACTTGGTACTAGAAACCTAGCCAACTATCCAGGACTAGTGAGGTCATGGATCTTAGAAGAGAACTTACTATTACCACTTTACTAGACCAGTACAATCCTAATTACATTCTCAAATCTATTCTTCTCACCCCTCATCAAAGAAGCCTCTCTTCACAGCAAATGAAGCGCATCCCAGAAAACCACAACTAGTCATAACTCAGAGATCAATAGATCATGGGGTGTCTAGCTCCAACAGATCCATCTATAGCACAACCCCTGCACCTATGGTTCAAGGAACATTATGGAAGTTAGGGTTAGAAAGACTATAAGAACTGGACAACCAGAAAGTCTGCTGTGAAATTATCTCTCCTAGATATGACAGAGAAGCTATAACCATGAAACCTGAATACTATGGTAGCCTGAATACAACCTAAATAATACCTATATCAAGTTATATTAATGCCAAAGGTTGACATCTCATGGGGTCCCACCCCCAGACAAAGAATTACAGGCAACAAATGACTGCTGAGAGTTATCCAATACAAAATGGTCAGCTATGAAATTATATATACACAAGCAACCAAAATGGATTCAGCATTCTGTACTTATTTATGCATTTATATATGTAACAATAATAAAGAGGCTATCAATTTGTGATAGCATAGGGGGCATAGGAAGAATTGGAGAGGACACAGAAGGCTGGAGGGAAGAAACAGGGAAAATGATGTAATATTTTAATTTAAAAAAAGAAAAGAAAAAGAAAAGCTGAAGAACTGTGGGCAAGACACAAAGAATGGGAAAATTAGAAAGTCACCATTTTGTCACTCTTTAATTAAATAAGGAATCCAAGCAATAATCAATGACTATCTGAAAACAAAACAGTCTTCTCTCCAAACCTTAGTGAGTGTAAGGAATGATACGGTACACAATAGTACACCCTGGCCACTGGATTTTGGGCAAGTGATTTGCTCATGCAATAGTTTCATCTGTCAAGTGGAGATAACCTTTGTGTTGGACAATCTATGGGGAGGAGGCTTTCTTTCCTTCCTCCACCTGGGTCCCAGGGACAGAACTCAGGACTCCAGGCTCACTGGCAGTTACCTTTACCTATTGAGCTATCTTGCTAGTTCAGCTTGTCATGTTAAGAGACCAATAGTTACAAAATGCTTAGAACAATACGACAGCATTGATTATTGGTAATAATACCACTTTTTAAAAGTTAATTCCAAAGCAATGGCTATCTTAGGCAAGTAATGACCAAGAAGGGCCAGGGGTTTTCAAAAAGAAACACATGTTCTGTATAATATTATTGGGTTCAAAAGTTTTGGTATCAGTCATATTTTTTTTTTTTTTTTTTTTTTTTTTTTTTTTTTTGGTTTTTCGAGACAGGGTTTCTCTGTGTAGCTTTGCGCCTTTCCTGGAACTCACTTGGTAGCCCAGGCTGGCCTCGAACTCACAAAGATCCGCCTGCCTCTGCCTCCCGAGTGCTGGGATTAAAGGCGTGCGCCACCAACGCCCGGCTTGGTATCAGTCATATTTTATTGCAGTATTCATTCACACCATTGTATAATATCTTATTAAACAGAAAAGTATTTATCACATGATATTGCCTTATTCAGGTACATATGATTTTCTTACCTTATCCAAAAGGTGTATTATCATTGGTACAAGATTGGCATCAATTACTGCCTGAACCTGCTGCTGATTTCCTGCAGTAATGTTGGAGAGGAACCACACTGCTTCCTGTGGAACAAGATGCTTTCAATATTTCTCACTAAAAAATGAAAACTGTGTCTGAACTATGAAAAAGTATTCACTGGCTAGTATCCCAATTATTTTATTACCAAATGAGTTCTATAATAAAAATCTTAGAGATTTCAATTCTACTACCCCTTTTCTGGTTAAGAAAAAAAAAATCTTTATTTGATTAAAAGCCATTATCTTTTTTTTTTTTTTTTAAGGAAAGGTCTATTGTGTAGCCCTGGCTGACCTGGAACTCCTAGAGATCTACCTGCCTCTGTTCCCAAGTGCTGTAATTAAAGGTGTGTGCTGCCATGCCTAGCCCTATACACTTAATTTTCTGTATAACAATATATACACATTAAATAATACTTTTCTACATTTTCTTTGGATAAATCACTATTGGCTTCTAATTCAAGCTACAATGAGCTAACTCTTCTAAAAAATTTTTTTTTTACAGGCAATGCTGTTTGGGAATGGTATGACTCAAAAGAACGTTGGCTGACAAATACCAAGGAAGATGTCATAAACTAAAAATTCTAAAACTATTACAAATAAGACTCAACACTCTTTTCTCAAAAAATGTGCTTTATTCTACTCTTTCTAGTCTACCTTAACAATCCTATCCCAGTAGATAAATCTCAATTAGCCATGACAATGAAGATCATCAAAAATGCAAGTGAGTTCTTTTAGTGTCCTTATTTATAACAGTCATTCATTGTCCCAGTTCTCTCAAGAGCTAAATGTAGAACCAGTTGTTGGTTTGCTTGACTGGTCTATTTTAATGACCTCTGAATGCTGCCCTCAACACCACAAAGATGCTATACGATTACTAGGATGATAGCGATCACAAGTATTTCACAAGTTTCAAAGATAATAAATGCATTATTAAAATCAGAGTTAGCAATAAACAACAACAAAATATTTAACATCCTATGGAGGATATTATTAGAATTTACCAAACTTAAATTCACCAATTTACTAATTAGTATTGTAAACATTAGAATAACTAGACTCTTTTGGATCAGATCACAGGACATTTAAGGAGCCTGTTAGAGATTTTAGGGTGCTGGGCTACTTAGGTGAGCTGTTTTTGGGTTATAATCATCGGCAATATTGTAATCAACAACCCATGTTATTTCTACAACAGCCTCAGATGCACTCCAATATCAGCATCACCATTCAGTGCCCCCTTTCATAGCCATCACACACACGCACACATGCATGCACACACTCATACCATTAAATATAAATAAAACATTAAACTAAGAGAACTAGTATATACATTAAAAATTTCCATTCATGGCAACATTCAACACCCAAGTATCTCTATTTCATCATTTCCAAGAGAGTCAAAATGTAGTTTGTTGGTGATGGTATAACACAGTGATAGAGCATGCATGTTAAAGGCTCTGGGTTTGAATCCAGAACCCCAAGAGCATCTTATAAAGAGTGAGATATTTTCTCTTGAAGCCTTTAACAGCATATACTAAAATTCAACTTATAAAGACATTCCTTAGAACCTAATCCCACAAACAACAACTACCATTTTATTCATATTTTTAAAAAGACTCACTTTATTAATTTTCTCTTTGGGATGAGTGAGGAGTGCTGGGAAGTGTGAAAGAGCATCACAGTTTAAAACTACTTGTGTTTGCTCATCAGTTCCAGTGACAATGTTGCCCACAGCTCGAAGTGCAGCAGTCTGAAATGCAAGATTCAAGGAGATGTTCAATGTTAAGTGCTCTTATCAACCAGTGGCAAGCAACTTGAGACAGATTCATTCCTCATACAAATCTTTTACTGCAACTAACCTATCCCTTTTGAACACTTATTCTATGTCAAGTAAGATCTACGAACAACAGTGGAAATATGAAATATATAAATCCCAGGCCTTTTGTAGCTTAAGTTGTTTCAAGAGAATTGATATCAATAAAAGGGAAATTTTAGATAGTAATTACTACTATAAAGAAAATAAAGAAGTAATTTTCATTTTCTGCTAATTTTACTCCCTATAAGATAAATGATTCAACTGTTTAAACACACAAACTTATTCTTTCAAGAACAGGCAATTTAGTATTTACTAGAGTGTTCCAAGCTGCACAACCAATATCATTATCAAATTACAAACATTTTTATATAACATATGCATCTATTAACTGTCATCAACATTGTCTTCAATCCCCAGTCCCTGGCAACCACCATCCCTGTGTCTACTCATCTGTTTATTCTGCACATTTCATATAAACAGAAACAAGTTCATGTTAGTGATACTCATTCCTTTTTGTGGCCAAATAATAATCTGTTATATGTAGTTAGTAACAGATGACTTCCATTTGGGGGTTATTATGAATAATGCTGTAACACACTGTATTCAAGGTTCTGTGGACAAATGCACGTCCACACCTTGGACACCCAGAACAGTAGAAACGTTAGGTCACAATGCACTCTGCACTCACTTTTAAGGACACCCCACTCTAGTGCTGTCATTAGTGTGTAACCCCTTTTGGCACTGTTGCATTCTGAATGTGAATGATTTTCCAATTCAACTCCCATTAGTCTTGAATGACTAACGTTTTTGAACATTTTTTTTTCAGGTGCTCACCGACCATTTGTATGTCTTCCTTGGAAAACTGCAAATCTTTTATCCATTTTTTGTTCATTTGTTTTTTTAATGGGTGTGGGTGTTTTGCTTGCATGTAGGTCTGTGTACCACACATATGCCGGGTATCTGAGAAGGTCAGAAGAGGGTGTAGGATCCTTTGGAACTGGAGCTACAAATGATTGTGAGCTGCCACATGAGTGCTCAGAACCAAACCTGGGTCCTCTGGAAGAGCAGCTAGTGCTCTTAGCTGCTGAGCTATCTCCCCAGCCCTGTTTTTAAAACATCTTAATTTTTGAAAATGTTGTAAGATAGATGAAACAATATGCTACATGAGATTATGTCTAAATTTTAGGGGGAGTAGGGATATAGATGAAGTCCACATGGGAACTGGCCACACTATCGTGTTTTCAAGAATTATGACATGAGAGCCAGGCGGTGGTGGTGCACGCCTTTAATCCCAACTCTTGGGAGGCAGAGGCAGGTGGAGCTCTGTGAGTTCGAGGCCAACCTGGTCTACAGAGTGAGATCCAGGACAGGCTCCAAAAGCTACACAGAGAAACCCTGTCTCGAAACACATGTGCACCCAAAAGATATTTACAATAAACACACATTTCTTTAAAAAAAAAATTACTGGCCGGGCGGTGGTGGCGCACGCCTTTAATCCCAGCACTCGGGAGGCAGAGGCAGGCGGATCTCTGTGAGTTCGAGGCCAGCCTGGGCTACCAAGTGAGTTCCAGGAAAGGCGCAAAGCTACACAAGAGAAACCCTGTCTCGAAAAACCAAAAAAAAAAAAAAAAAAAAAAAAAAAAAAAAAAAAAAAATTACTGTTGGTCAAATCTTTCTTTTTTTTTTTTTGGTTTTTTTGAGACAGGGTTTCTCTGTGTAGCTTTGCGCCTTTCCTGGAGCTCACTTGGTAGCCCAGGCTGGCCTCGAACTCACAGAGATCCGCCTGGCTCTGCCTCCCGAGTGCTGGGATTAAAGGCGTGCGCCACCACCGCCCGGCCAAATCTTTCTTTAAAACAGTGTTTTAATTTGAAAAAGAAACCTTTTATTTTTGTTTAGTTTGTGTATGCATGTCTGTAAGCTTGAGAGATCAATGTTAGGTGTGTTCCTCTGTTGCTCGCCACTCCCCCCCTTTTTTTTTAGCCAGTCTCTCACTGAACCTGGAGCTCCCTGGGCTACAGGGATCTTCCCCCACCTCTCTAGTGCTGGGATTACAGAAACAAATGGCCACATCAGCATTTCTTTGAGTGCTGAGGATCTGAACTCAGGTCCTCATGCACCTTACCCAATGAGCCACCTTTCAAGCACCTTTTTCATTTTAAAACAGTGTATCTCCATTGTTAATACATACCAGTATCACTTCAAGAGCTAGCTAAAGTTTGTAGGAAATATAATGGTTTTACTCAATTTCTAGGGGCTAAAGAAGGGAAATTTTTAAAAAGAAAAAAAATTTTTTTTCTTTAAGCTTCATAGTTGGTTCCAATGTCCAGCTAAGGACAAGAAAAAGTAACTTAGTCTAACAGCTTTCCTTATCTAACTGCACTGTAGATTCTAGGCCATTATAGGATTAAAACTCACTATTTACCTTAGAAAGGTGGTGGGGGCTTGCTTTACCTCCTTGACCACTGCAATGGGACGTCACTGTGTGTGTGTGTGTGTGTGTGTGTGTGTGTGTGTGTGTGTGTGTGTGTGTGTGTGTGTGTTGCAGAGGCTGGACTCGGCATAAGTGAGGCAAGTGCTGGACATCTGAGCTACAGCCTCAGCTCTAGCTCTAATTTCCCCCGCTTGTCATAGATGGAGGCTCACTGAGATAAAGAGTATGTGAAAGAACTTCAAAATAACAAAACAAGAAAACAGAGACAACCAGGAAGTCCTTAAACCACACACTTTTAAACCACACATTTCAGTTCAACTCCTTTATCTCAGAATCAGTACATCAGTGTTAACCAAACTTGTCAGATGTGTAAAAATGGATGCTTTCAGGGTGTGTGTGTGGAAAGCGGGGGACAGAGAAGGGTGGAAAAAGCAAACAAGAATGGTTTCAGATGCCACCCAAGACGCTCCACTAAAACATGCTTTATTATATTAGAAAACACTTCTTCACAATAGCGTCTTCCTGTTTGGCAGGGTAAGGAAGGTTCTTAATGAACTGGAGTGTTCTTATCTCATTTTTTCCACTTTAAAATTAGGATAAAATAACTCACCTTTCCCCATACATTACATTGTTGGGTGAAAAATATGCCTTACATTTTGAAATTGTTAATCTTTGAATGTCATGCTTAAATCAATTAGTGGTGAGAAAACCCCTCTTAATCAAAACGAACTTACTTGAACTTTAACCTCCTGGTGGCTGAGTAGAGGAACCAAATGAGGAACTATTCCAGAGTCTATTACCATCTGTATCTGTTCATTGCCAGCATCCGTAAGGTAGGAGAGGGCCCAGACAGTATCTACCAATATCTAATAAGTAAAATAAAAGTTCAAATCGTCAAATATTTTCTCAATAATTCTTTTCTTTTGGGGGTAGGGTTTCAAGACAGGGTTTCTCTATATAGCCCTAGCTGTCCTGGAACTTGCTCTGTAGCCCAGGCTGGCCTCAAACTTAAGAGACCCACCTGCCGCTGTCTCCCAAGTGCTGGGATTAAAGGTATGTGTTATCATTTGGCCATTTTAATAATTCTTAACCATATAATCAATCTGAAATCTTTCTCTTCTTGCTTCAACTCATTAGAACAATCTCTATTCTGTATCTTTCACTATATTTAGGATGTATAAATTAATTATGATTCTAATCTGAGATCAGTATCTAATCTTATTTCAGCAAAATACACATGCAAACTACATAACACATTAAGTGGAAAATCAACCAACCAACCAACCACAAAAAAAAATATGAAACACTCAACATTTTTTGTCAGATGTTCACAATGTAGTATGATAGGTCCAAGGACATTATAGGTAATGTATATAGTTAGAAACAAATATACACACACACCCATCCAACATACACAGTGGTTTATAATACTTAGGACAGGTCAAATATATTTAAGAAATTCTCTAAAAATGTTAGTTCCATGCAGGTATGCATACTACTATTACTGCCTGGGTACTAGTATCCTAATAATTATATCTCCTAACAAAATAATTCAGGCAGTTTTACTGCTGTGGTTTGTCCACAAGAATTAGATAGTAAGACCCTATTACTGAAGAGACCACATGCCTTGGTTATAAAAAACAGAGAAGGAATTGGGATGCAAGCTTTCTCCTCTCTCGACAGAATAACACCAGAAGGTCTACACAGGCTGCTGTGGGAGAACTGTTATCAACAGTTTCACTCAGTTTTGAATTCTGTTAGCATCAACACTGACCAGTCAGGACAGAGGAGCCCACTGGTACAATAGTGGCAGGTCTATTATGGGTACAACAAACTGTTTTCTGATTGGATTTAATGTCTGCTTCATAGGAGGGAATTCATATCTGGCACTATAAATCTGGTAATATGCCTGTGGTTGAGGATATTATAGGTCCTGGGGTAGGAAATCCATTGCTGTTGTTTTGCTAAATGGGTGTGATATGCTTGTCAAACTGCTTGCTAAATAACTGTTTATATCCATAGTAAGTAACAGTGCTACTATCAGCTTTGGCCAAAGAAGCACCTTTTTGCATTGATCAGTAATGACTGCATAGATTCAGAACTAGTTAAAATACTGAGAATAAATGTTCAGCTATTAATGGGCATCTATATTACCTTCTTCATAGGTCAGGAAACATTATTGAAGAAGCAGAAGGGAAGGTTTATAACTCTAATTTCTTGGCATGACATGTCTATTTTTTTCTTGAACTCAGAGCAGTTGTGATCATCTGTATAATATTGGGCCTGCCAATACCCTGTTATGGAAGGGAGAGGGACTCATGGGACATATAAATCCCCCTTGAGCAGTTAAGGGCTAATGGGGAAAAGGAGAGACATTTTCTTCAGTGGTACAGCAACTAGAAAGACGTTTCTAACTCCTGTAAACATTTCCTCATGCATGCTCCTCCAGTCAGCAACCCCAGGGAAGCTCACTGGGTCACACACATGCACACTACAGACATGACGGTTGAAGGGCATCACATTCTAAACAGGAAGGCTATGACCAGGACAAAAGAGATGTGTGTGTGTGTGTGTGTGTGTGTGTGTGTGTGTGTGTGCGCGCGCGCGTGTGTGAAAGAACAGAGAATATGAATATCAAAATACAACATGTACAAGTATAAAAATGGCACAATAAATCCATTAATATGTATAACTGATAAATGCTAAGAAGATAGCAAAACAAACAATGAGGGTAAGCTGGGCCACAAGCTTGTAATCTCATCTATTTCAGAGGCTGAGATATGAAGATCACAAGTTCAAGGCTGGCCTGGGCTACACACTTGAGTTCAAAGCCAACCTAAGACACCACAGGAGATCCGGTCTCAAAATAAAAAGTAAAAAGAGGGCTAGGGATAAATATAGCATAGTGGTTAAGTATTTGTCTAGTATTTGTAAGGTCCCAGGTTCAACCCTCAATGCTACAAAGCAAACAAACACCACCACCAACAAAAACACTACAGGCAATATCTTATATAGAAGGTTCCCCACAGATTAAGATCAAGGCAATAAATATGTAAAAAAGGTAATGCCTTAGAAATACATATTTCATGTAGCTCTAACTATGGGAGGGCCTTTGTGATTAACTTCTACTAATGATGATGGGTATGTTAGTGCATTCCTATAACCAAGCTCTGAGGAAATAAAGAAGGAAGAACAGGAGTGCAAGAACACCCTCAGTTTCACAATGAGCAAGGGGGAGTGCATTCAAGAAAGTTCTAAACACACACACACACACACACACACACACACACAACTTTTTTTTTCAGCAAGAGATAGTGTTGCACTTGGGAGCTTAAGATAAAAGGATTTTGAGAGAGGCCAGTCTGGGCCATAAAGTGAGACCCTGTCCCAATAAGTAAAACAAAACACAGCACAAAATGAAAGAATTGACATAAAGTGGTATCAACACATATAAAACAATTACATCACAATTTGCAAATATATCAGGATCCTCTGGAGTTTTCATCATAGGCTAAAATTTGTTGACTAAGGCAAAAAAAATTTAAGTTATTTGGTCATGACTAGAATCTATAAAGACTGTATACATTTTTTGAAGTCCCAATGTTAAATAAATCATTGATGTACCTAGATCCAAATTCTACTTCAAATCAAACTAGAATACATGTTTGTATCTGACAAATTTTATATTGTAAGATAAGTTTCTCTTTTTATTTCTTTGTTCTTACTTAAGAATGACTAGTTCTAACTTAAGAAGGCTATACATATAATAAATATTATTTAGTGAATGATAAAGTATTTGTGAAAGATAGCCCTAAAAATAATAACTCAAATGAGAAATGAATATTCAAGACCCACTACAAGTAAAAAAAAAAAAAAGGCACAATCTCATCTAGAGGTGGTCAACAAGTGGAAAGAAAAATAAAGTTATTTTATATTCTAATAGTTACAAACATTACTGCAAATCTTTGAAAAGCAGAACACTGAAATTTAAATTTAATCAAAGGACTCTGATATAACTGGAGAGATAAGACTGAAAAATGGAACTGAACAGCAACAAGTTTTCATAGTTGGTGTATGTATATAAATACGAATTATTGTCTTTAAGCTAAATATTAATTTAAGCTTCAAAATACAAAAACATCACCATGTGTATATACTCTCAAAAGCCAGGCTGCCAGATATGGTAACCATAAAGGTCATGACTAATCAATCATGATAGTGAGGGGAGGTGGCTAAGTGCATCTTTATGACAGGCTTGATTCTTCACTGAAGCTACAGTTTGTGATAGAGCAAACAGAGCAAATGTCAATATAACATACCTATCTCAATTCTTGAAATGGTCAATTATGAGAGGGAATACAAGTACACATTGCTTTCATTTCTCTCCTGTAACATAGAGGGAATCCAATACACATGTATACACACATACATATATAAATATACAAAGAATTTACTCACATTTACATCTGTGTGATGAATTAATACACAAAGAGCTGGAAGAATCTGAGAAGAGAAATATGAACAATTCAAAACATATACAGATTAAAAAAATACATATAATGGTATCTAAGTATTTTTCTTTTGTTTACCTCCTGAATCGTTTCCATTGGTGGTGGTGGATCTTTGTGGCGACATAAATTGACCATAACCCAGGTAACATTTCTTAAGAATGTTATAGGAATAGATGGACTTATGAATGAAAGCAGAGGTTTTACAACTCCAAGACTTATCACATAATCTCTACATTGAGGCCCATCACCTGTAGAAGGATTAATTTAATAAGATAATCAACAGTAAGCCTTTTCAGAAAACATAAAGCATTGGGTACAAATTGCGGCTTCTAATATTTTAATAAGATCTCTTTAGTTTTATATAAAGTTTTAGGAATTTAACAAGTAGGTACTCTAGGTCTTTGAGCCAAGAGAAACAATGTAAGATACAAGCTCATATTACTTGAATCTGTGCCTTTATAAGCTGCTCGCTCACAGGATGCATCTATGCCCTCAAGTGTGGCGGCCCAGGAATTCTTTTATATACCTTAAGTGGACATTTGTTACTGTTACCTCAACAACTCAGTTTAACAAACTTTCAAATTAATACAAGATATGTCAAAATAACTGAGAAAATGTTGCAGAATTCACAGTTATGATCCAATATTAAAGTCTAGTGTGGAGATACAAGTCTGTAATTCCAGTATTTTGGAGGTGAAATGAGAAGAATGGAGTCAAGGCTAGCTTTAGCAACATAAGGAGTTCAAAGTAGAGACCCAATATTAAATTAAAAACTAAACAATCCACAAGTAAAAACTTGTTTGCATATAATACCTGGTGATGTATTTGAATTAATTCCAAAATGTAACTAGAATTAAAAACAAAACCCCAAATATTATGATATTCCTTTGATACAGTGGTTTTCAACCTGTGGGTCTCAACCCTTTGGGGGTCGCTGTCAGATATCCTGCATATCAGGTCTTTACATTACAATTCATAACAGTAGCAAAATCACAGTTGTGAAGTAGTAATGGAATAATTTTATGGTGAGTGTCCTCACAACATGAGGAACAACTGTATTAAAGGTCACAACATCTGGAAAATGGAGAGCAAAGGAGGGAGGCACCTGGATATGCACCATCCTTTTTAAAGGTAGTGTACTCTGAACTAGTAAGTTTACCGAGCAAGCTGCCCACAAAAACTCCCAATCATAACGTCTCATGTCAGACCTAGAAGGGACATATCCTAAAGACTCACATGCAACCAACTGTGGTGGCACACACCCAGAACCTTAGAATTCAAGAGGCTAAGCAGGAAAACTGCTCTGAGTTCAATGCAACCAGGGCTATATTGTAAGTTCAAGGTCAGCCTGGAAAATATATGCTGCACTACACATGCAAGCATGCATAAACACAGAGTAAGTGAAATGTCATCATTTAAAACAATCTCCAGAATCTCCCTTTATCCAAGTAATGAGAGCACTAAAAAGGGATATTCCAGTCCCATCCTCCATAGCTGAGGTCTCTTGAGTTACAGCAGAACAGACTATTACTCAGATCCCAGAATTTTCCCATTATTGGGTCTCTGATTTTTTTTCAGACAGGGTCTTGCTATGTAGTATAGGCTAGCCTTGAACTCACAGCAATCTCCTGCCTCTACTTCCTGAGTTCTTTGTTACTATATTCTCCAGTAAATAGACATGGTGGTATAGGGCTGCAATCCCAGCACTTGGGGATGTGTGTGTGTGTGCTCCAGCTGAGGTAGGAGGATCATAAGTTCCAGGTCAGCTAGATTACCATAAACAAATGGAAAAATGCCTCTACTGCTGGGCTGTGGTATCAAATGCCTTTAATCCCAGCACTTGGGAGGCAGAAGCAGGTGGATTTCTGTGACCAGGTCAGCTGGTCTACAGAGTGAATTCCAGGACAGCCAGAGCTACAAAAAGAAAGCCCATCTCAACTACCCCAAAGCCTCTAACTAAAAACAAGTGCTTGAAATACTGAGATTGTGTCAATTATTCTCCCTACAGCTACTTATAAGTGCAAAGGTAGTGCTTATAATGTTCAACAATTAGACTATTAGATACCCCCTGTTAATTCCTTAAGTAAGAACTGACTACTGACAAAAAGATATCATGGTAACTTAAGCAACAAACATACTCCTTCTGTTTATTGTTGTTTTACATTTCTATAGTTACACAATAAAAATTTCTCTGCCAATTTCACAAAAACTGGAAATGACAAGAAATTACTTTTCAACCACTAGCAGTCATTTTGATTGGCTAATATGTGGTTTATTCACTTAGTGGATTAGCACTCTAACTTCTATACAAACCTATGATATTTCCCAATGCCCACACTGCTTGCTCACAGACATTCTGATGCGGTGAATGCAGAAGCCTCAGGAAAAGTGGCACAGCATCTGAAAGAGGAAAATGTAACGATTAAAGAGGAAGATAATACAAGCCCCTTCAATTGTTTTTTGGCTGAGACCTAATACAAACTACCAACACTATCTACCATCTTCGCCCAGGAGTAAGCTCAGATCATAAGGCTTGGCAGCGAGGACTTTCCCTGCTGAGCCATCTCTCCTGCCTTGCTTAAATCACCTTTGTGTAGGGACATTGAAATGAAGACTATCGGAGTCATTAGGCCAGTGGTTCTCAGAGCACACCGAGATCTTCTCCATCAGAGGGTAACTCTGTTGCAAAGTGGAGAGCAAACACAGAAACAGCTCTCCACATACCTGAGCAGACTAACATGCACTGACTCTTCTTGCCTTTACACAGAACTCTGAAGAACACTACATAATTTATATGTGTATAGATCAATCATGTTCATAATAAAAAATAGCTCAATTACCTATTATTTTTAGATACTATACAAGATAGCAATGATAAACAAATCCAAAGTCTTTTTCTTCCTGGGAATCGTAGAAAACACCTGTAATCCTAGCACTTACATGGAAGCAGGAAGATTAGCAGTTCAAGGCTAGCCTACCTGCATAATGAGTTTGAGCCCAGCCTGGACTACATGAGACCCTGTTTTAACAAAACAAAACAAAATAAAAAAACAACTCAGTCTCTTCCTAGTAATTAAGAACTATATAAAAGAATTAAAAGAGTGAAAGAGGGGCTGGAGAGATGGCTCAGTGGTTAAGATCATACTGGCTGCTCTTCAAGAGGACCCTGGTTCAATTCCTAGCACCCACATGGCAGCTCACAACTGTCTGTAATTCCTGCTCCAGAGGATCCAATGCCCTCACACAGGCATACCTGCAAGCAAAATGTCTTAAGGGTAGATACTATTCTATAATATAGTTATATCTTTTAGGAGGAGCTATGGATTTATTTATTTATAAGATGAGGCCTCAAACTCATGATCCTTCTACATCAGCCTCTCAAACCTTGGGATTAAAAGCATGTGCCACTATGCCTGGCCATTACAGTTTATCTTTACCAATGGGGGGGGGAATCATAATTTTGTTAATTAACAACTTACTGGATTGAACCACTGCTTGCGTCTGTTCAGACGTTCCAGATGCAATATTTGTCAAAGCCCATGCAGCTTCAAACTGTAAAGAAGGACTACCAAAGAACAAGAGATTTTAACCACACATTTCACTTCACCTAAATGTCTGCCAACCATTTACTCCCTCTAGTATTTAAAATGCAGTTCAAAAGTTTATTTATCCATCTATCCTTAAAAACTTAACAACCCAATCATTTCATTATGAAGTTCATACATGTCCCCCAAATGCCCTTCTTAGTATTTTTAGTTATATGTTTATTAAAATAGACACTTACTTTCATATTACTCCTGTTTTCAAGTACTTATTTTGCTAATTTTCAAAGTTCACAAGTTAAAAATCATTCTCAAATTTGTTTTTGGTTCTTACCTTGATTTTAATTTTCAATTCTATCCCATAACCTTTCTTTCTCTTTTAAAAGGAAAACCCCCTCTACGAAGCCCAGGCTGGCCTTGAACTGCAACTTCCAGAGTTCTCAGATTACAAGCATGTATCCTCATGCTTGGTTTTTGTTTCTGAGACGGGGTCTCTAGTCCAGATAGTCCTTGAACTCATTATGCAGAGCCAAGGATGACTTTGAACTTCTGACCTTCCTGCCTCTACCTCTTGAGTCATTTTCCTTTAAAGATTAAACTAGCAAATATACCCTTTCTAAAGAACATATTCTAATTTCAGATAATATTTATATACTTACTTGTCATCTCTTTCAAGACAATGAACTAAAATAGGCAATATTCCAGATTTTATTAAGTCATCAATTGGTGGATTTCGATCACTGGACAAAAGCTTCCTGTAAGATAGACACCTCTTGTAAAACTTAATGTCATATATTATTACAATTAAATTCAAATTTACATTGGATATAGGTATTGTTGTAAATCTGAAGAGATGGCATAATTATACACTTTGAAAGTTACTTCTTATACTTCATATAATGCAATATTTTCTCTAATCATGAAAAGACTATTAATAAGTTAAATTTATAAGTAGGGCCAATATTTAGAAAAATATGATAGGCATTTTGCCATTTTTATAATATAACACTATTCCTTCACTACAGTTCTGAATATGGCAACTAAAAAGGTAACTAAATTTCTTTGAAAAAAAAAAAAAATGACAGGTTCTTACTATGTAGTCTTGGCTTCCGCCTCCTGAATGCTGAGATTAAAGGTGTGGCACAACTAGAGGTTTTTATATGTGCTATGTTCGGAGTCAATTTTAAGCTCAGACAAAAAGGCAGACAAACTACAACATATCATTTACTTCACTAAGAAAGGAATTAATAGGTTTTTAAAATATCCAAAATTATGTATTCTAGGCCATAAAGGTAAGAGTCCAAAGGGTGGCATGTTTAAAGTGATCACAGTGTTCAATTCATCCCACTCTATACATATTAAATATCATGAAAGCCCAACAACACTAACATAAATCTTCTCCTTACTGGACTCTGCTGTACAACTATATAAAGACAAGGTTAAAGAAAGTCTAGTCAGAGCATCACTCTCTGGAAGGGACAGTTATTCATCTACTACCTTATGAATAGAAAATTCCTTGTCTTACTTTTCACCTGCTCCATAAGGTGGCTACACCTTACCTAACTGACTCAGCCTGGGACCAATGTGATCTCATCTCTGAGCACTTTGTTTCCTCCTCTCCTCACTAGGAATGCCTAGCCATCTATTTATTTCAGGTTCTGTACCACCTCTCAATTCTAAGAGTATGTGTACAGCATAGTCCCACACTTGCTGCTGGGTGCCACTACTTTTAAATAGCTCTGCAGTCCCTATTAAATTCTAAACAATCACTACTACTACTACTACTACTACTACTACTACTACTACTACTACTACTACTACTACTACTGTTTTTTCTTTTTCTTTTTTTTAAAGACAGGTTCTCATATATCCAAGGCTATTCAAACTTCCTATAACTTCCTATGTGGCTAAGGATGGTCATATATTTCTGATCCTCCTGCTTCTACCTCCAAAGAGCTGTGATTACAGGTGTGTGAAAATACACCCGTTTTACCCAGAGCTTGGTATCACATCTGTACATACTAGGCAAGAGGCATTCTACCAAACTGAGGTATATAACCTCAGGCCAGAATCTAAACTATATTTTGCTAGCAGAACATAAAAAAATTCAATCTGGAACTGATCCACAAACTTCCTCTGTATTAGGTAGTTTTCATAGCGTGGGAAGGACGATCTAGGCCACTGGGGATTGGGGGTGGGGTGGGGAGGACAGACGTTAATGGTTGTAATCAGTGCTCGATCCAGCATGGGACAATACTGACACATCAGGAAAGACGCACATACTGATGGGTAGCCTGACTGTCAACAAGAGTAAACCAATTGCTTTCTCATTGGATCTTAATCTTGTTCCACAGAAGGGAATTCATACCAGGCACTGTCAACCTGGTCAAAAACCGATGGTTAGGGAGGTGATAGTCCTAGGGGTAAACCTACAATTGTAGTTTGGCTAATCATCATGTTGCCAAACTGCCTTCTAAATATTTATGTTTACACTCATAGATTTGTACTTGGTCAAAAATATTTCTGTAATGGTTAATACAGAGACCTCTAACTGGTCAAAGTATTGAGAATAAGTGACTGTAGAGTGTTCAGCCCCAAATGGGACATCTCTATCAACACGCTCTCCCTTTAAGGATCAGTGCACACTATGGAAGCAGGTAAAGAAAATATGTAAGAGCTGGAGGACAGTGCTGTGAAATACTGCCCTCAGGATGTAACATGGCCACAGCACTCAAGAACTCACAACAGGTATGGTTCCTTCACAAGACCAAACTTTGCAGCATGGATCAGGGAGGAGTTCACAAGGCCTTACTCTAGCTAAGGAGCTGTTGGCAGTTGATGGCTATTGAGAGACAGTCATTTCTCTTTGGAGGTGTGGCCACTGGTAGGTTGAGCAAGCTCCAATGGATGGGAAGCACTAACTGGATTCAGTAGGTTAAAGGAACTTTTTTAAAAAGGGAGGACATGAAGTTAGAAAGGGGATCTGTTGGGAGGGAAGTTAGAGAAGTGAGAGGTAGATATGGCCAAAATACATTGTGTGCATGTAAGAAATTTTCCTATAAAGAATAAAAATATTCCATTAAAATCAAGAAAAGAATACTGCATAGTATTTTTACAGTACTATCCATAATTCATAGCACAGTGCTTAGCACAAGTATAAATAAAGTCAGGTCCTTTATCTTATTTGACAATTTTTTAAAGACTCATTTTATTTTATGTATGAGTGTTATGCTTGCATGTGTGTCTGTGCATCACATGTGTGCCTTGTACCCAAGGAAGTCAAAAGGTGTCAGGTTCTCTAAAACTGGAGTTCTGGACAGTTGTGAGCTGCCATGTGAACTGTGGTCGCTGGGAACTGAACCCAGGTCTTCTGCAAGAACAGTAAATGCTCTTCAGCACAGAGTCATCTCTCCAGACCCCACCTTTCTCAATTGATAATAGAGTGCAATGTCTACAAAACAGTATGAATCACCTGGTGCCAGGGTCTGTCTTTGTGTCAAGGCTCCATCCAACAGTTTTACCTCTACTTCCTTTTGCAGTAACATTGTTAACACAGTGAAAAAAGGGAAAATAATAAGTCCTAAAATTATCTTGAAATCAGTTTGTTCTTACATAGTCTTGAAATTGTCTCAGGATTTCCCTGAAATCCACAGTTCATACTTTGACCATAATTTGCATCTTAGTCATCTTTTTTATAAACATGAATTTACTGTTTTAAAACGTGATCTCTTTTATACCAAACTCTAAGTAGTTCTTCGGCCTATGGTATACAATAATGTAGCACTACATTTTCCCTATTTGTCTTAGTTAAGGCAAATACATATAAGCACATATAATAAAATATAAAAGGAGACCCTGGCAGCAAAAGTAGTTACAATAGTTAATTAATCTTTCATTCCATTGGGCATGATAAATTTAATTCAATAGTTATATACATTTCGATTGGCTTTGAAAATTATAAATTTATAAACTCAATTTCCATTTGCTTTTGGGATACCATCTTACAAGGACTCCAATTTGCAGCAAGGCTCTCTAAGGAAGGGAATGGCTAAGTTGCCTTTAGCCTACTGGCTATGGGTGGGATAGGATCTCTGTTGGTCTTTTCTGTGTCGAATACACAGATTGCAAGCCCAGTGCCACTTTGAGATCTTTGGCAGCAGTTAACTCTGCAGCTCACACATGATTGAGCATGTATGATAATGAGTATTCAGAGACGGGTAATGCCTGGGGGGCGCTCACCAACCTAAAACAGAGCGCCTGTGTGGCCTGGGCAGGAGTCTCCATGACGGGTAAGGTGACCTGTTGACGTCCCATGCAACCTAAGTCAGAAGCTCATTTTTTAGTAAAAGGGGGACCTGTAGGGCCCTGGCCCCTGTTCTGGGTAACTGTTGTCTTGCTTGCTGACCTTGACCTTGATATCCTCCCTATGCTAATTCCCTGCCGGGTTCCACCCTCCTGAATGCTTAAGGGAAGTTCCTTGTCTGTGTATCCTGCATAATGGGCGTTAACAGCTTAGATGAAAGATTGTAAAACATCAGTAGCGAACTTCTGCCCACTGGGGTTCTCCCATTGTGCTGTAAGCCTATATTTAAGACCTCTTCCCTCCTTCAATAAACAGCATTCAGCATTTAAAAAAAAAAAATATATATATATATATATATATATGCATATATATATATATATATATATATATATATATATGTAAAAGGGGGAGGTGGAAGGAGGGAGGACAGGGGAATCTGTGGCTGATATGTAAAATTAAATTAATTACAAAATAAAAACATTAAAAAATGAAAAAAAACTGAGGGGAATGTTGCAAACATGGGGAAAAAGACATATGGAAAAATATTAAATGTTCAAGTTGCTGTTATAGATGGAAAATGGTTAAAAGTCTGGTGCCCTTTAATTGCTGCCTATGAGACCCTGAGTGTGCTTGGAGCAAAGTGAAGCCTGATGAAGAGCCCACACTTGTAGTGGTCGGCTGTTCTAGTTATGACCTTGAAGCACGGCCCCTAGTGAGGCATCAGGTAACTGCTACACCTGCCTATGACCTTAAAGCACATGCCTCTGGGGCATGGCTACTTGAGACCCTTAAGACCTAGGATGCAGCACTCTCTTCTCTCCCTCATGGTTTGGATGTTGGGACTGACCGGGCAGATCTTGGAAGATCAGTGTGGGACATAGCTGGGCTTTCCCTGACCCTACGATAAATACCTATGCTATAGTGAGTTACCCCCTAATAAATTACCTTGTTCATTTATATATATATACACATGATTCACACATTTGATAAGACATTGCACAAATCAGTGAAAATATTTTGCACTTTCAAATCTTATCAACTACGACCAGTATCTTATTTAAATATTTTTGTATGAACAATCCTTCTATATTTATAAATATACAAAGCAACCATTGTTATAATACAACCATGTCTTACTCAATATACTAGTTAATTCAAAGATCTTTCTCAGTAATAAATTGGGTAGATGTGTGTATGAGTGTGTTCATGTATGTGTGCAAGTACATATAGTGAAAGCCAGAGGTCAAGCTCAGAATCCATTCTTCAGGAGCTACCCACCTTGTTTTGGGAGACAGGGTTTCTCACTGCCTGGCCTCACCAAGTCAGCTATGCTGCCTGGCCAGGGGAGCCCCAAGGATGGGTCTAGTCTCCGCTTCCAGGGCTAGGGTTACAGGCCAGCGCTACATGGTCAGCTTTTTACATGGGTTCTGGGGACTTAACTTGGGTCCCCGAGCTTGCACAGCAAGCACTCTCCAGGTTGAGCTATCTCCTCAGCGCCTCACTAAGTTTTTCTGGCTTTTTCCTAAAAACATGACAACACAGGATTCACACCTGAAATGTAGAAAATGACTTGGCAGTTCTGGCTTAGAAAAACACTAGTGTAAATGCAGCAATATACACTTAATGTATACTTGTTATACATGATACATTATGCTTATAACTCAAATCATTGTTTTAACTAATAACAAGCACTGTTGGAAGACTTAGCTATCTAAAACAGGGGTCTGAAGAACTTGAATTTTGATCTTTTAACTCACCTAGCAGCTTGAACTGCACTTAATTGAATTCCTTGGTTATCACTTGAAGCATTCTATAAAAAAAAAAAAAATTATCACATGGATACACAGTAATTAGTTGTTTAGTCCAGAAAGTACAAGAGAGGTGAATAAAACTCAACTTACTTGAACAATAGCTTCTAGAGAGGTATTTTGCTGGCAAGAAGTTAAAGAGAAAACAAAGTTAAAAAGTCATCTTTAAATGCTGTGTTTATAAAAAAAATCTGCTGGAAGTTTTAGATTACCAGAATAATATAACTTACCACTCTATAATCACCATCTATATCAGAGTCTTCACAGATATCTTCATGTGGTACATTCCTTCTCTTTAAGAGATGTTCATCTCTTTTATTCTTTAAGAAAAAAAAAATCAAACAATTTCAGATAAGCAAAACAGTTAACTATTTTCATACAAAAGCTAAGCAATCCTGTGTCTACAAACTGAAATGATGACATGCCTTTTAAATGTAAAAACAAATGCAAAAAAATTAAATCAAATATGAAATAAACACTGACAACACTAATTTGAGTCCAAATCACAAACACTATTCATTTCTGTGAACTAACTGTAAAAACAAAAGTTTTACTAAAATGGCTAATGTACAGTTTAAGCCAGAATCATACACACACACACACACACACACACACACACACACACACACACACACACACATACATATTCAAAAGTACTAAACCATTTTATATATCATCTGAAAAGTGACTCTTTATTACCTAAAAGCAGAGTCAAAGTAAAAGCTGGGCAGTTCAAAATTGGGCAAAAATTAATAAAAGTCAAGGACCATTTTTAAATTTTACTTGAAATGTTTGGGGCAAATCAAAAATTATATTCTCAACTCTGGTCTACTTTAATATTTGAAAAGACAAAACTAGTATGTATCAAATTAGCAAGATAGAACTATTATCTATTAATAGCAGAACTATTTAGTTTAACAGTATCTCTATGGCTTAGAATTTTCATAAATCATTAAAAGTTATAAAAAGTAAACTTGTTCACATCTATTAGTGGAAAGTGGACAAGTTGTATCTTGCCAATTTCAATGGTTTCCTAAAAACAAAAACAAAAATTTGTTTGAAAAAAAAATGTTGAGCACGTGAGACTGAAAAAGCTTAACTATATTCAACAAATACAATTTCATTACATAATAGGTTGTATATTTTATAAGATAGAATTCTTAATAGTTTCTGTATGCTGTTATTAGAACTATTTCTCAGAATACCAATAGTAAGCCATACTTACCTTCCTTAGTTCAACTACAACTTCATTTCGTTGTCTTCTCATAGTCTACAAAAAATAAGAAAATAAATTTTCTAGTTTCCACCTGCCTATACATTCAACTTTCTCTCAAAACTGCATTTTATGATCTTTCACAAACACTCCAACTCTACCTTAATAAATAAATGGTTCATCCATCCTTCCAGTTGCATAGATACAAAACCTGGAGCCATGTTTTCATATATCATACATTCACTTATCCAAACTCTTACTGCCTTTTATTGTCTTCTCTGTAACTCTTCCAATCCAAATTGTCATTCTTTCTCTGAGACCAATGCAAACACCTAATATGTTATCTCTCTTGCTCTTCTTTTTAAAAATATTTTAAATTTATGTGCATGTGTGCACGAGCACCCAAATGCATATGTGTATCATGTGTGCGTAGGAGCCCAAGGAGGTAGGAAGACGGCATCAGATCCCTTAGAATTTGAGTTCAAGGCAGTTGTAAGCTGCCAAATCCTTTGTAAGAGTAAGCACGTGCTCTCAGCCACTGGGCCATCTCTTCTGGCTTGCTCTCTTGTTCTTCCAACTTCTTCTCTCTAGTCTGCTCTTATCAGAGCAACCTCAATGATCTTCATAGCTTTAATTTTTGTATACTATACATGGACTCCTTTGGCAACTTGGTAAAAATCAAACTGTTATCTTCTGATATACTATTTTTAAACACATACACACATACGCACATACACGCGCAACACTGGTATGTATGGTATGTAGTATTTCCCAAGAAGATGGATCAGGGTTCAGTTTTTAGACTTAGTATCTCTCTGTACTTGAACTTCCTCATCTACAAAACAGTAGGATAGGATCCTGTCCTGCCCCCTGTTTCCCCCCTCATTTTTGGTAGGTGGATTTTTGCAACAGGATCTCATTATATAGTCTTGGCTAGCCTGGAACTCATTATGTTGACCAGGCTGGCCTAGAACTCACAAAGACCTGCCTGCCAGTGCTTGAGGGCTGGTATTAAAAGCATGGGACACTACACTCAAATAGTGAGGTAAGCACTCTGAGTTCTATCTCCAGTCCTCTTTTTGCTTTTTATTTTAAGACAAGGTCTTACAATGTTGCCAGGCTGACCTTGAACTCCCTTGGGCAGGCTCTGAAATTGTTGTCTTCTTGCCTTAGTCTTAGAGGTTGGGATTTATAGAGCTGTGCAACCAGACCTCCACTCAGCCTACTTCTAAGATTTACAGTAAAGCTTAAATAAGTAAATACATCCAAGTTCCTAGACACTTCCTATGTGTTAGTCTTATCATTACTGCTATGTCCTCAGGTGGGAATGTTCTTCCTTATCAAGGCATTCACCAACTTTCTATCTATATACTATCCTTTATCATGCCTAACCTTTCCTCATCATAACATATATCACATCCTAAATTACTATATAATTTTATTTGTTTATTGGTAACCCCTCCACTACAATATAAATCCTCTCTCTATATGAGATAACAAGGATAAGCATCATTTCTTAACTATCTTAATTTTATATGTGCTATCTTAATTTTATATGTGTAGAAAACTTTGCCCCAATTTTTGATTACATTACTTTAGTCTGTGGTCTTTTGATTTTTGGAACAGATAAGGACTTTAATAATACAAAATTTAAAATGCTAACAAAATAAATATTGCAAAATGAATAATCAACTATGAACTAAGAGTTTTAAGATCCAGTATCTCAATTAATCATTACAACCTGAAGAAATTTTTGTTCTTATATATTCACGTAAATACAAAAACTGAAGCTTATATTAAACTAGCCCCCCAAACAGAGGATTAGAATCCAGTAAGCTACATTATTTTCCAAACATCTGGAAGTAGAATTCAAGCCAATTTGAGAGTCTAAGGCTCATATTAAAGTAAAAGTGTTATAGGCAAAGATTCAGTAATATGAAAATCTGAGATCAAAATTCTCTAAAAATCCAAATTTGGAATGTTGACATATCTCAAGTGATAAACTATACACCACAAATTATTTCATGCTCAAAATTATTTGACATATTATATAACTATCATTTACTATATATATAAAACATAAAATATAAATGAATTTCATGTTTGGGTTTCGGTCTTATCTTAAATATATGCACAATTTTGAAAATGTAAAGCTATCCTTGCCCATGCATTTTGGGTGAGAGATACTCAACTTGACCACTAAGTTTTGCTTATTGTAACACAAAACAAACACCTATGCTCTCTGCCCCATCCGGACTATGGTGCCTCTAAGGTGTGTTACCTAAAAGACAGTTCAACTAAGGTAACTAAGACAGACTTCTGAGGGACAGACGGATTAAATCCCTGGGAAAGTGTCATTAGTAAGCACTGCACCTTAAAGAAGACAGGAGTGTAATGAACTTTACCTTCTTCACATTAGTGCAAACTATTATACAAGTCCTTTCTCCACTGTAATATATGCTATTTATTAAAGTTGGAGGTTTCAATAATTTAGAATTAAAAAAGAAAAAAAAAACCAGGAAGATCTCAAACTCAAGACTGGCCTGGGCTATATAACAAAACCCTGTCTCAAAAACCACTAATAAAGAACTTACTGACTTTTTTTCCCCCCGTTTTTCCCCAAATTTCTTTCTGGAAACAACTCTAATCAGCATTTTATTTTTACCACTGCACCAAAATAGCCTTTCTAAAAGCAATTAACAATCTTTAAGGTATGGAAAAAAAAAAGACCAATACCCACCCAAGAATTCACTCATTTAAAATAGTCACTTTTGTCAAACTTGTTCATACATTAATATTTGAGGTCACTTCCCTCTCAAGATTCAGAATACATTGTCCCCAAATATGTCACAGTCCCAAAGACAACTGCAAAGCAGAAGATATAAGGTAGGCCCCCTGACTTCTCCAACTCTACCATGAATTCTGGGAAGATTCTAAAGACCCAGAGAGAAGTCTAGGCCCTCACCAGTCCTGAGGCCACTCCAGGAGAATCTATGAAACAAAGATTCCTAACTAACCCTTTCCTTCCATTAGCTTCCCAAGGTATTTTTTTCTTTTTCTTTTTCATTTTTCTTTATTAAGAAATTTTCTACTCACTCCACATACCACCCACAGATCCCACCTCCTCCCTCCTCCCACCCCTCAGCCCTCCCTCCCAAGCCATCCCACATCCCCACATCCCCCAAATCAAGGTCTCTTGTGGGGACAGCAGAGCCCGGCACACTGAGCCTAGGCAGGTCCAAGTCCCTCCCCACTGCACCAAGGCTGCACAAGGCATCACACCACAGGCACAGGGCTCCCAAAAGCCTGCCCATCCATCAGGGATGGATCCCAATCCCCCTGCCTGGGTGCCCACCAAACAGTTCGAGCCAAACAACCGTCTTCCATATCCAGATGGCCTAGTCCAGTCCCATGGGGGTTCCACGGCCACTAGTCTACAGTTCATGGGCTTCCACTAGTGTGGCCGGTCATCTCTGCGCGTCTTCCCATCATGATCTCGACGTCCCTTGCCTGCAGTATCTCTCCTCTCTCTCATCAATTGGATTCCAGGAGCTCAGCCTGGTGCCTGGCCGTGGATCTCTGCATCTGCCTCCATCAGTCACTGGACAAAGGCTCTCTTGGTCCAATCGGGTGCTGGCGGGTTCTGTTTCCTATTGACCCAATTTAACAAGGCAACAACAACGTACGACTGGAACTATTGTTACCTGTAGAAATTATTTGCAAAGGAAGAGATTTGACAGTCTTTACTATAGGGTAAGAGTTTTTTAACTTCTCTTTCCAAAGTAGAGCCATCTCAGATCAAGGACTTTTATTCCTGAGGTCCTATGAAAGGAGCATATAAGGCTTCTTAGATCTCAGTCTCCCCATCTTAGAAATCAGGCTTTACATACTACATGTAGATTCAATGGTTGTGAATTCACAAAATTCACACTGCACTAAACAGTGCTGTCAATTAGAATTCCCAAAAGCTGCCAAACTGGCCAAAGGCTTATTTATAAGCCACAGATACGCAAAGGATAAAGGGTATAAATGGGGGAGGGGAGAGGAATATAAAGTGAGGAGGTTGCAGATAAACTTTAGCACAGAATTTTTTTTTTTGTGTGTGTGTGGGTGGGTGTGTGTGTGGGTGTGTGGCAGGGTTTCACTGTGTAGCTTTGCGCCTTTTCTGGATCTCGCTCTGTAGACCAGGCTGGCCTCGAACTCTTCAAGATCCATCTGCCTCTGCCTCCCGAGTGCTGGGATTAAAGGCGTGCGCCACCACCACCTGACCTTTAGCACAGAATTTTAAAACCCATAATTTTCAAATTTGTCATACAGTTCCAAAATCTTAAAATTAAAGCAAAAAGAAATCAATTATGAAAGGTTCAAGCAACTAGTTCTTAAAGAATCCAGAATGTAGCCAGTCATGGAATCCCAGCACTCAGGAGGCGGAGGCAGGTGGATCTTTGTGAGTCAAGGCCAGCTTGGGCTACAGAGCAAGTTCCAGGACAGTCAGTCTCCAAAGCTACACAGAGGAAACCCTGTCTTGAGGGGAAAAAAAAAAAATCCAAAGTGTTATTTCTTCTTCAAAGGTACACATTTTTTAATTTAAAAAATATTTACCATGTTGATATCATTATGCTAGGGTTTACACATGTCCCTTGCTCTTAATGGAATATAGGTCTAATGCCTTCCAATTAATAGCTACTTGATTTCTAGTTAGTGGCTACCTAAATCTTGCTAATTTTCAAGTCACTTTTTAACCAATACACAGTTCTCTGAAACTCTAAAACTAATTCATTGTATAACATATTGTAAGAATTTTGATCTTTAAAATTTTCTTGGACAAAATCAAGACTTAGATTAATTAAAAATTATCTCATTAGAAAAAAAGCATTTAAAAAATGTAAAGCCTGGTGGCACACAGCTGTAACACCAGTAGTCTAGAATCAAGACAGGAAGGCCTGTGCGTTGAGGCCAGCATAGGCTACAAAAAAGACTCTAATCTTAAAAACAAGACAATGCCCAACAACACAGATTGGGATCTGTGAAAATTTCATTAACCACTTATTTGTATATGAACTACATATACAAAGATGGACCAGATGCACAGTATATCCACACCCTCAAGAGGAGAGAAATGGCTCAGTGGATAAAATCATTTACCATAAAGCCTAAAGGCTTGAGTTTGATCCCTGAGACTCACATAATGGAAAGGAAGATCAACTCCTACAAGCTGTCCTCTAACACAAGTGATGTGGTATGCATGGGTGTATACGTGCACACACACAATGGAATAAAAAGTTTCGAAAAAGAAGGTTGTACTCTTATGACAGAAATAGTGTTGAGACAGCCTCTCACTGTGTACTTGAGCTCATTATGTTGGAACCAGGCTGGCCTCAAACTCGTAAGAAATTGATCTGGGGGCTGGAGAAATGGCACTGGCTGCTCTTGCAGAGGACTAAGGTTCAATTCCCAGCACCCACATGGCAGCTCACAACTGTCTGTGACTCCAGTTCCAGGGAATCTGACACCTTCACACAGACAAATGTACACATAAAATAAATAAATTAAAAATATATATTTAAAAAAAAGAAACTGATCTGCCTCTTCTTCCCAAGTGCTGTCTGTCATTAAAGGTAAGAAAGCCAAATTCTTGACAGAATGATTTACATGAAGATATTCCAGACAGACAATATAGTACATACAAAAAAAGGTAAGATAAAAGAAGGCATTTACAGCCAAGAGTGGCGATACACACTTGTAATCCCAGCATTGAGGAGGCTGAGGAAGCAGGAAGATTAGGTGATCTGAGTTCAAGACTATATGGGCCACACAAAGAGACCCTGTTTCAAATGAAAAATTACACATAGACAATAAATAACTTCAACATCCTTAACTACCAGGGAAATGCAAAATTATAGAAATTAAAGTTACATTGGGATTCCATCTCATTCCAGACACAATGGCTATCAGCAAGAAAACCAAAACAACAAATGTTGATTAGGATACATGGCAAATAGAACACTTAATAATGTTGTTGGTGAGAATGTTAATTAGCTGTCACTATGGAGGAGACTGGAGAGATGGTTCAGTGGTTAAGAGCACTGGCTGCTCCTCCATATGACCCAGGTTCAATTCCTAGCACCCACATGGCAGTTCACAAATGTCTGTGACTCCAGTTCCAGGATATCTGGCAGCTCACACACACATACATGCAGGCAAAATGCTAATGTAAATAAAAATAAAATTTTAAAAGAGAAAACATTAAAAAAACAAAACTGTCACTATGTAAATCAGTACGGAGGTTTTAAAAAAAAAAAATAGAGAGAACACACTTGTTATATAATCAAGCTATACTGTTTGTAGGTATATACCCACAAGAATCGAAGTCAGCTTACTATGAATACCTTCATACCTATGTTTACTGTTGCACTTTTACCAATGCCAAGTCACGGAATCAGCTTCAGTATCGTCAACAGATGAATGTTGTATAAAGTCAATATGGTATACATAGTCAACAGAGTTTGATTCAGCCAAAGAAGAATGAAATCATATTGTCTGCAGGAAAATGAGTGGAACTAGAGATTATATTACATGAAATAAGCCAATCTCACAATGACAATCATTACATGTTTATTTTTCATCTGTGGAATTTAGGACAGAGAGAAAGGGACATGAAATTCAAAATGGTATACCATGAGGGGGTGTGGAAGAGCAAAGGGAGGGAGAAGAAAGATAATCAAAGTATGTGTATACATTATGGAAATGAATGAAGCCTATTGCTCTTACAATTAATATATATACACTAGTTTTTAAAAGGTGTTATGTGCAGGATCTGTGAAAGAAGGTCAGAAGTGAAGAATGGACTGGTAAGCCAAGAGTCCCATCAATTTTATAAAAACTATCCTTTGTTTTAATTGCAGATTTTAGCTCAAGTAAGCACCACAACCTAGAATACTTGGTAGGTGCAAGCTATTTAGCCCTATTAGTCTGGTAAATCAAGAGCTGAGGATGTAGCAGTGGCAGACTAAGATTCTGATGCCTATAATTATATATGGGTTATATCAAAGGATGGTATGTACAACTATTTCCCTTACTGCTTTAATAACTTGCTCATGGTAAATGGCTTCCTGAACTGAATAAGGTCATTACTTACTCAAGTTCTATGTATATTTTCACTTACACTGAGAGAAGAAACTTCAATCTGATGCTCATCACTCGTAGTATGTACTAATTAGAACTTTATTACCTCTACCAATAAACACTATCTTTGAGAAATTAAACTATGGCTTGAAAATAAGAACCAAATCTTTTCTCCTCATTGAATTTTCTTAGTGAAGGGTTACAGTGGGAGTTTTCCCAGAGTAGACATCACTACCCACCAGAGCAGGCATTTAACATATTTGGAACTTTAAACACCGTGCTGGCTGGTGTTGGACAAACTGGACAGTGGCCATGAAAGCAATGGCAGAGACTGAAGACAACAAAGAAATGTATTAGCTAAACAAAGTAGGGTAAACAGAGTCAAGCGACCAGTTACTGCTTTTAAGAATGTTCACTTTCCTTCAAACTTTTCTGTGGTATTGTATTCCCCCAAATATTGTGCATGCTAATAAACTTATCTGGGGTCAGAGACAGAGCAGCCACAATATTAAACATAAAGGATAGGCAGTGGTAGCACACACCTTTAATCCTAGCATTCCAGAGGCAGAAATCCACGTGTTCTAGGATACAGACAGGCATGGTGACTCATCACACCTTTTATCCCAGAAAGCAAGCCTTTAATCCCAGGGAGTGGTGGTAGAAAGTAGAAAGGTATATAAGGCATGAGGACCAGAAACTAGAACCATTTGGCTGGTTAAGCATTCAGGCTTTTGAGCAGCAATTTAGCTGAGACTCATTCTGGATGAGGACTCAGAGGCCTCCAGTCTGAGGAGACAAGACCAGCTGAGGATCCGGTGAGGTGAGGTAGCTGTGGTTTGTTCTGTCTCTCTGATCTACCAGCACTGACCCCAATAACTGGCCTCGGGTTTGATTTTATTAATAAAAACTTTTAAGATTCATGCTACACTTTTCATGTTTTTAACAGGAGAAACAAAAGTTGAGGAATTGTTATGAATGACTGGTTGAAGAAAACACATGAGAAATGACAAGTGGGAAAAATTAAGAAAGGAAATCAGATTTAATCAAATTTAGGAAGTCAGCAGAACCAAGCTTTTACAAGACTGCAGAAGAATCTGATTTCTCTGCTGATCTGGTACATTTTTAGATGAGAAAAACAATTTTTTTTTTAAAAAAAAAAAGAAACAATGTTAAACTAGGCATGGCAGCTCATGCCTATACTTTCAGTACTAGCAAAAATGAGATTGAAAGATTGCCCTTGAGTTCAAGGCTAGCCTGGACAATATATCAAAACTGCCTCAAAATAACAAAATACAGAAACTCTGGAAATGGAGAGATGACTCATCTATTTAGAGCATTGGCAGAGAATTCAGGATTGATTCCCAGCACTCACAATATCTCACATCCATCCCTAACTGCAGTTTCCAGAGATACAATGCCATCTCCTGACTTCCACAGGCACTAGGTACATAGATGGTATGCATAAATATACAATAAATAAATCTAAAACAAAAAAAAACAAATAAAAATAACCATCCACTTATACAAACAAAGTCTGAAAGTCAGGTATGATGGCATAATTCCAGCTCTCAGAAGGCAGAGGAGGCAAGAGGGTCACTGCAAGAACTGCCTGTCTGGTCTACATAGAGCTTCAGGATAAAAGGGTTACACAAGACCCCAACACAAGAGTCCCCCATCAAGAAAAATTAAATAAAGGTAAAATATGAAAATCAAAAGCATTATGATTAGCATTAAGGAATGTTTTCTTTCTATAAGAACAAAATAAACTTAAATTCATGATTTTCTTATGAAAAATTTTGTTTATTGTCTAATTGCTTTATTTAACACATTCAGAGCCAGGAAACAGCAAAGTGTCTTCTCTAGGTCCTGCCTTTAAGTGAATCATTATATATAATAAAAGTCAACAAAGGCATGTAATGAAGCAAAAACAAAAACCATGCCATTAGCAGCCTGTGGGCCAGAGGCGGGGAGACCCCGCCTCAAAATAACAAAATACAGAAAAACTCTGGGAATGGAGAGATGACTCATCTATTTAGAGCATTGGCAGAGAATTCAGGATTGATTCATGTAGGCGGCTGTTAAAAGCCACACTGAATGAGGGAGTATTTTATAAGCTGTCCGTGGTAGCCGCTCTCATCCTGAGGGGCCATTTCAACCCTAGTTTCTCTAGATGGAGGGAACTAACAAACTGCCAACCCCAGATCTCTGCTGCCTCCCCCATGGGTTTCTGGCTTTTGCACTCAGTCCCTCAAACCTGCATTCTATCCCTGCAAGTATGGTTTATTGGAGTTCCTGGGCAAAGTTGGTTGTCTCCTTGCATAGCCCTTTGAAGTTGCTCAGAAGGGGCTGTCACATGTCCTAGGAGGAGAAGAACCTCAGCAGAGTGATTTTTTTTCTTTCTAATTGCTTCTATTCATTTGTTTTCATGAAAAATATTTCTAATTTTAAAAATGCATTATGTGTATGAATGTTTTGTCTGTATGTTTGTCTGCACATCACTTTCACATCTGGTGTGCTTGGTGAGAAGAGGGTGTCCTACCCCTTGGAACTGGGGTTATGGATGGTTGTGGGCCACCATATGGGTGCTGGGAACTGAACTTGGGTCCTCTGGAAGAGCAGCCAGTACTCTTAACCACTGACCCATCTCTCCAGCTCCTCTTATTGAAAAATTTAAACAAATCACATTATAGGATTTTGTAAGTGAAAAGAATAAAAATCATTTACTTTAAAACACTTCATTTTAGAGACAGAAACTGAGATCAAGAATATCAGGGCTAGAGAGAGCCCTGGCTGCTCTTCCAGACGTCCTGAGTTCAATTCCCAGCAACCACATGGTGGCTCACAACCATCTGTAATGAGATCTGGTGCCCTCCTCTGGCATGCAGACAGAACACTGTGTACATAATAAAGAAAGAAAAAAAAAATCTCCCTAGCTTCTGTGTTAACAATATACCATAGCTTCAGTATTTTAGGGAAGAGATCTGAGTGGGATTAAAGATCTAAACTCTGTGTGAGTGTGAGTGTGAGTGTGAGTGTGTGTGTGTGTGTGTGTGTGTGTGTGTGTGTGTGTGTGTGCATGTGTGCGTGTGTATGATTTAAACCTACAAAATTCACTATACTGCACAGGACATGAATGCAATGAGATGACGACACTAAGGTTTTGGCTCAAGCAACTGAAGGACTGAAATGTCATTTACTGAGAGAGCAGACTGAATGATTCCCAGGTAGGTCCAGGGAGCTGGATGGGTTATGTCACTCACTTCTGAACTTGTTATTAAGGTTAAAATGCTTAAAATGTATAAAAACAACATGTCAAAATAGTCAAATGAGTCTGGACTTCAATCAAGTTGGGACTAGCCAGGCATAACAGTGCCTGCTTGCATGCCCAGAACTCAGAAGGCTGAGAGGTGGGAGGACTGCAAATTCCAAGCCAGCCTAGGCTACTATAGTGAGACCATGTACTCAAAAGTAAAAAAGAAAAAAAGAAAGGGAGGAAGGGAAGATATCCATTTAGAAAGTTGTCAGTATAAAAACACAAGGCCAGATGACCTGAGGAAATCACCTATGGTAAAATACAGTGCTAGGAACCCCGAAGAGGCAGAAGACCAAAGAAGGAACAGTCAGTGAGACAGAACACAGGAATCTGGAGCCACCTGGGCGGGGTGGGGTGGGGTGGGGTGGGTGGGAGACGAGACACACACACACACACACACACACACACACACACACACACACACACACATACACATGACTTTTCAAGGGAGCATAATTCTATCAAAGGAGACACTGAAGAAGACTATGGGGTGGCTCAGTAGGCAAAGGCACTTAACATACAACCTGACAACCTCAGTCAGATCCCTGGGGTTCCAAACTCCATAATGCTGTCCTCTAACTTCCATATGCATGGATGTGTGTGGGCACAGTGTGCATGCACACACCTCACACAAATAATAATGCTTTAAAAATAAAAAAGATGAAGACTGAACACTATTCATTATTAAATGTACATTAAAAGTAACAAAATAGTTAATAATGATCATAAGAATAAAGATCCCAAACCCTTCATCTACTATGAGATATGGCCTATTTCTATTATCATTTATTCCCACCAGTAGACAGACATTCAGTTCACTTAAAACACTGCTCAGTACTTAGGAGTTGCTAACTCACATTTCATTTACTAGCCTATGGTATTATAACTGAGTCAATTAGAGAATCAAATATACCCTTTTCACTTACTAGCCCTCCTTTGCTTTCTTAGAACCAGACTGCAAGCAGAGTCTCATTTTTGACAAAGTCTCAGGATTTTAAGGGCTCCCCCTCTACCAATGCAGCCAATGGGGTAGCTACCATACTTAGTCTAATTTTTATTTAGCCATTCATCCATCAAAGGACATTTTCACTATTCAGTATGAATAGAACTACTGTGGATATGGCTACACAGAATTCTTGCTTTCAGTTTATCTCAGTATATATACCGAGAAGCAGGATTTATATCATATGATAATTCTGTTTTAATTTAAATAAAAAGTTGAGGAACACCACTTTTCCAAAGTTCCTGCACAATTTTTCATTCTCATCAGTAGTGAACAAGGATTCCAAATTCTCCATAACTTTACCAACACAATTTTCTTTTTTTGTTCCTTTTTAAAAGGTATCCAAGTTTATCTTTTATTTACTTGTTCTTATTTTTTACATTACACTTTATTTGCACATGCATATGCCCATGACATGAATATGTAGTAGCCTATGTGTGGATGTCAGAGCACAACTCATGGGCATTGGTTGTCTCCTCTACCACATGGGAACTCATGGTCTTTAGGCTTGCTGCTGAACCATGCCACAGGACCCCAAGTTTGCCTTTTTACAGCAGTAATCCCAGCTTGTTCGAGTTCCTCTCCCTACAGATGTCCATCTGTAAATTCTGTACCTCATTACTGTTTGAAGTAATGAAGATCCCTTCCAACTTTGGTAGAGAGATAGATGTGCAGAGATGGACTTCAGGTCATCGGGTTCTTCAATTACACTGGCTCCTTGCAGCAGGGGAACTGAACCAGGACCGAGAGCCTTTACTAAGGGTCACTGCTGTGGGTGGGTGTGGCATCAAATGTTTTCATCTACCTAACCATTACTAGAACACTTCAAGAACTTGTCTATACATTTTTTTCTGAGAAATGCCTAGTCATCTTTTGCCTCTTTTAAAAAACAAATGGCTTCTGTTGTTGTTGAGATTATCCAGACAAAATATCCAGATAAAAATTATCCCAACAAAATATGTGGCCCCAAATGTCAATATTGACAAGGTTGAAAAACACTGCTATATTCTACTGAGTTACTGTCGTGAGAGGACAAATCAAGTTCAAGTATCTTGAAAGAAAGAAAGGAAGGAAGGAAGGAAGGAAGGAAGGAAGGAAGGAAGGAAGGAAGGAAGGAAGGAAGGAAGGAAGGGAAAAGGAAAGAGAGAGGGGAAGAAGGAGGGAGGGAGGGAAGGAGGGAGGGAGGGAGGGAGGGAGGGAGGGAGGGGTGAGCGAGCAAGCCAGGTATAATAGCACACAGCTAAATCCAAGCTCTTGGGATGCTGAAGCAGGTGGATAGCTGCTCAACACCATCCTGAGCTATGTAGTGAAACACTAACAGAAAAAATAAAATAAAATTGCTATGTACTACCTGTTCACATTCATATTTTCTTTTTCTCTTTTAAAAATGTTTTCATTCAAGCATGGTGGCATACAATTCTAATCCGGGTATTTAGGAGGTTAAGGCAAGATGATTTCAGGTTCAAAGCTACCCTGGGTAACTTAGTGAAACCCTATCTCAAAAATGAATGAATACATTCCCTACCTAAAATAGTTCCTTTAGTGTCAATTATATGACAGTTTCAATAATACATGCCTAAAGTCCTGGCTACTCAGGGGGCTGAGGAAGGAGGAGGATCACTTGAACTTCAAAGTTCAAGGATGGTGTATGGACAGAACAGTGAGCGCCACACTATTCAGAAGCTTCACAGCCTTTTGGGAGACACTGACACTAAGTATGCAAATTCCTATAACTTTAAGTGTAGGAGTTTTGGGAGACAGGAAGAGCATTCTGACAGTCAGAGTAGCCTGTGTGAAGTGCCCAAAGCAGAGGAACACAGATATCTAAGAGCTAGAAGAAAATAGAAGATACAGGTAGGAAAAGTAGATAAGGACAAATCTGAAGGACCCGAAGGTCTCAATTGGGCATTCAGAAGCTAAATGTGGTACATAGGAAGCTATTAAAGCAGGGGAGCATGGTTTGTTTGTTTTGTACTGCTGGGTATGAAATCCAGGACCCTAATATTTGCTACAACATACTATATATGTGATTCAACTCTGGTTTAGAATATACTGTATATGATGATAAACTTTTAAGGTTATAAAGGTCTATTCAGATTAACAAAAGCTGATTTAAGGTGTATGTCTAACTACTTACATCTTTGCTACATGTTTAACACCAAGTTGCTAGAAAATTTAGATATGTTAGCATTCCTTGTTTGTAATCTGTACTGAAATCCACACTGCAGAAAAGGCAGTAGACTCACACTTTTGTGTCATAGTAGAAGCCTGGGAAATGATTTTGAGTTAAAAGCACAAACACCCTTCAAGTTGAGCTCAGAGAGGACAGAAACCTTCTGTGGAACAGAGGGGCAAAAGTTCACTTGATCTTGATTTTCAGTATGACTAGACTGTGGAAGAAGGGCTTTTCCCTCTATCCTGAAGACTGGGTGCATATAGATTAGACAGACATTTTTAGCATAATGAGAAGCACTTTTAAGTTTATACTTAGAAGACAACCAAAGGAAATTTAAAATCTTGAGCTTGTGACTATGATAAATGAAGCCACACAAAAACCCCTGCAATGTTCTGTAATGGTGTGCCTGGTCCCCCAAGAAAGTCCTTTCCCCAAGGTCAGTCATTTAGACAAAAGCCCTCATTCCCACAGGGGCCTGAAGAAAGTTTCTGCTTGCTAAAAAGGGAGTCATTCTTATCTCTGGCAAGAGGGACTTGTGGCCCTTCCACTAACATGACTGTGGTGCCTATTAACTTGTCAAGGTCAATGCTACCCTATAGGCTCCCTCTGTGCCTGCTCACAAGCCCCCCTTCAGCTAACCAGTCCCTTTTCTCCAGTTCCCATTTAACCCTGAAAATCTTTGCCCTGTCACTTCTTGCCTGCCCAGGTTTCAGCAGAAGATAAATGAAGACAGATAGATAGATAGACAGACAGACAGGGGAAAGGATAAGACTGCTCCTAGGTATGGTGAAGGACAAAGTTTATTATAGATATGTGAGAGATCCTAGTCAGGGGCAGGGACATCTGGGAGAGTCCCGAGTGGACTCAGTCCCAGACTGAGCTGGGCCATGTAGGGAATAGGAGGAGGGAGAGGGTGGAGAGGGGAACCAGGTGCAGCGGCCAGGAGGTCAAATGTCCAAAAGGGGGCGAGTAACTAAAATGTCTGGACTGTACAGGGAAGAGCCTCTATGGGAAGAGTAGCCCAGCCCTAGCTAGAGAGTTCAGGGTAGAGGTATGACAGCCATACCCTGTAATAGGTAGGGACTGAGGGATATAGGGAGACCAGGCAGCCAGGCCTGCTTTGATATGTTAAGTAGGCACCTCAGCCATTCCTCCTGGGTTTGAAGCTTAACACCTAAACATGTAGGCAAGCATCACTGAGTACTCCTCAGCCTGGATTTATTTTTTTTTTTTAATTTGTTATTTATGTGCATTGGTGTTTTGCCTGCATGTATGTCTATATGAGGGTGCTGGATCCACTGGAACTTAAGTAACGAACAATTGTGAGCTGCCATGTGGGTGCTGGGAATTGAACCCCCCAGCCCTGGAAGAGCAAGCAGCCAGTGCTCTTAACTGCTGAGCCATCTCTCCAGCCTGGCCATTTTCTTAATTGGAGAGTAGCATCTGAAAACAAACAACCCCTTTGTAAAGCTAACAAAGATAAGCAACATTCTAACAGTTGTAGCAAATAAACAGGAAAGAATGAAACACCACTATAGTAGCAACCTTTTCTGAAAGAAACTGCTTTCTAGCGATGCTTCCTGAAGGTTCCTTATGCGAGACATAGACTGCTCTCCCTGTGTTTTCTCCCTGTAGAATAGACAGGCAGGGAATTAGTAGAAAGGCACCTTAGGGCCCAAAAAAGGCAATCTAGGTTGATCTGCTTTAGCTTGGGCTGTTCATGAGCCAAGTTAAATTATCTTCAGTAACTTAACACATATTAACTTAATACTAAGACTAAAATAGTAGCTAGGGGAAAAAATGAGTAGCTCACTTGGAGCTAGCAAGCAGTATGGTAAAAATCCATCAATTCTCACAAAGACAATCTTACCTTTAGTATCATAGATAATGTGAGAACTGGCATTTTCTGGTAACTTTTCTAATAGTCTACCCTATTAGACTCTAATCTAAATACAGGAGGGCTCCCTGTTATTACTGAAAGCTTAATTCACCACAAGTACTCACAAAGGTAGGATTTTAATTTTTGAGATGCAGAAGTTAAGGCTGAAAACATTAAACTTTCCTAATGGTGTGTGGCTAATGAGATGTAATCCTAAATCTTCTAACTCTAGAGATCAAGCTTTTCTATTCACTTAGGATTGCCTTTTCCTTCAAACTAAAGGTGTGTTAAGGAAATAAAGCAGTTTACTCCAACTCTAGCTCCTAACAGTTACATCCGCCCACAGGCTCAGATCTCAGGATCCTGACCTGGCAAAATAGGAACTCAGCCTGTTGCTCATTGCTTTGGGCTTCTAACAGGATCTCAGTCAGACACAGATGCTGAATAAATATCTGCAGAACAAATGCACAAAACAAAGGGAAGAGTAGAAGGAAAAGTCAGTGACAAAGAGCTGCTTGCACAAGTTCAACTCTGACTACTGGGTAGTGGAAACTGGTCATGGCCTCAAAGAATTCTTTGAATTAACCTTTGTTATCACCATAATACCATCACTGAAATATAACTCATATACCATACAATTTTCTCACCTAAAGACAATGCAGTCAGTTTTTATAATGACTGCTGCCCTCTAACTTCAGGTGACTTTCATCACCACAAGCAACAGTCCTATACCTAAAGCATTTCCCCCATTTCCTCTATCCTAACTCTTAGCAACCAGTAATTACTTTGTCTCTATTGAGTTACTTATTCCAAATGTTTAACACTATGATATTATCAAGTATCTGTGTATCCCTTCTCCCCAGTACATCTTCCAAAATTCTTTGGAATTTCTGGATAATTAGTGTCTTTAGAAGTCAGATATGGTGACATTTACCACACCTATAACCCAGCAATCAGGTAGGAACATTAAGTTTATAAACTGAAGGCCAGCCTAGGCTACAAAGGGAGACTGTGCTCAAAAAGAATGTCTGCCAGGCATAGTGGCACAGGTCACTAAGCCCAGTAGGAAGATCTCTGTGAGGTCAAGGCCAGTCTGGTCTACATAGCAGTTCCAGGACAGCAGGGGCTACACAGAGAGACCCTGTCTCAAAACAACTACAAAAAACAAACATACAAGCAAAAAAAAAGAATGCCATTAGGATGATTATGAGAGCCTTATGGTGAGCATAATCAGAGATCTGAGCTTAACTTTATCATTATTATTATTTGCAGAACTGTTTGTTAATCAAACCCAGAGCCTTATATATAAGCTTTGTCCCAGCCACAGGGCACAGCCTTTTCATCTTTACCTCCTAGCCTTGGGCAAGAGAGAAGGCTGAGGCCATCACCAACCACCAACACCTAATCATGCCTATGTAAATGATGTCTATAACACAACCCTACCCTAACAACAACTATCTTGAAGGTTTTAGGAGCTGAATGTGTAGCAGTACCTGCAGGAAGTACACTGGGAATGTCATGGAAGCTCTGTGGCTCTTCCCCTGTAACTTTTCTATTTGGTTGTTCAACTATAGTCTTTTAATATTTGTAATTGTTTCCCTGAACTCTGTGAGCATTAAAGTTATTGAACCAGAGCGGAGTACTCATGGAAATCTAGATTCACAGCTAGCTGATCAATCAGAAGGCCACAACCTGTGCCTGCAAACTGCATATGAAAAGTGGCAAGAAATCTTGTGGGACTAAATCCTAGACAGCTTCTGGAACTGATATCTAGCTGACAGCTACCAAAAACTGCTTGAGAGATTAACTAAAAATTCCCCCCCTCCAACTTGGGGAAAATCCCCCAAATCTGGTGCCAGCAGTATTGCAGCATGTAGAGTAGTTTTGTCATTTATCTTTCTATTTGTAAATGGGAATGTGTGTGTGTGTTTTTTTATTGACTTCTTACAGGAAGCATAATGTTTTCAAGGTTATATCCATACTGTTACTTGTATTAGCAGTCATCCTTAGACTACGACTCTAATCAAAATGCCAGCTGTTGGTTTGGATTTATCTGATTTTAAGAACAAAATTTCCCATTATGCTTGAACTATTTTGATCTGGGTCAATTCCCTAAAACTATATAATCTAAAATCAGCTCCTTCTATTTGAAGTTATGAGGCAACTTTCAATTTTAACATCATCAAAAAGACCACAGTACTTTCAACCAGTAGAGAGCCAAAAAATACTTAGGTTGCCATTACATGGTATGAACACAACTATGTAAAAATCTTAGATTAACATTTTGCTTCTTTTTCTGTAGTACCAAAAGCTAAAAGAGGTTAGAGGCAGGACAGAGAGTAACAAAACAGGGCCATCTACAATGACCATGCAGCTCTGGAAGTAAACAGATTTTCACAGCACTGCTCCTTGGAGGAACCACACACAAAGACACCATTAAAGCAAGGCAGGCGTCAGGAGCAGTGACAGTGTTTGTTAGCTGACACAGCTCATCCAGGAGAGCAGTAGTGGAGGAGCACCAAGACAGTGTACAATGTCTTCCATTTCTGTAAGGGGGGGGGGGTCAGCATTCAGGCATGACACTGGCCTGCTCTCAGGGACCTAGCAGCAGTCAAGATGTGACACTGTAGTGACTACAGCCACTAAACAGAGCACTCTCCTTATGCGCAGGCACTGTATCTATCCCCTTTAAAAGGCAAGCCCTTCTTGCCCCCTTCGCTCTTTCCTTCTGCTCTCGACAGCAACCCCTCTCCTCCTCTTCCTCCTCCTCCTCCTCCTCCTCCTCCTAGTCACCCAACCCTCTGGTTCCAACATGTCATCTCCTTTGCCAGCTTCCCAGGTGGATTCCCAAGTCTGGGATACCCAAAACCCCTCTATTGCTAAACAGCATTCCCCCATCATCATCCAATTACAGGACCCTCCCCAGTAACATCACCCAAGCCCAGCAAGTACCCACTCTCACTCCAGAGTCTCAGGAGACTTAAACCTATCATCTCTGACCTCCTAAGAAAAAAACTAGTTCGGCCCACATCTTCCCCTTTAACACCCCCATACTTGCAGTTAAAAAGCACAATGGGACCTACCCCCTGGTTCAAGACCTCTGGCTCATCAATTCTGCAGTGGTCCTGCTCTACCCTTTGTGCCTAACCCTTATACACTCCTTTCCACTATCCCTCAGGGACCTCCCATTTCTCAGTCCTGAATCACCAGGACATCTTTCTTTTACTTATTTCACTTGTTTAATCTCTCTCTCTCTCTCTCTCTCTCTCTCTCTCTCTCTCTCTCTCTGTATGTCTGTGTGCGCGTGCGCGCATGCGTGTGCGCGCACACATGCACTTGTACGTGTATATATGTGACTTGGATTTGACTTTATATATGTGTGAATGTAAGCTGGATTTAACTCTTCGTGTATGTGTATGTTACTTGGATTCAACTCTGTGTATATGTACATGTAAATATTATTTAGGAAAACATGTTTTAAACAGCCACCATCTTTTACTAAGGTTAAGGAGTACATATCATGTGACACTTCTTAGTCCTAATAAGATGTCTGTTCATTGTATCTCCTTTCAGACTAAGGAAGCAACAAGTCTCAAATATTTTGGATTGGTATGGACTTTGTATGATGATAGAAATGCAGGTTAATGGTCAGTCACAAAAGTCTTAGTCTTACGAAAGCTGCTAAAGTATTGTAGACTGTTAAGGAATACAAGTTAATAGTCAGTCATCTTATAAATGATCAAATTCTTTAATTGTAGTCATGTTAAGTATTAATATAATTACAGGGCTAAGCCTTACTTAGTCCCCTGTATATGTTTTCAAAGTTAAGTCCAAAATAAGTAACTAGAAACAAGCAAAGTTTGTCTATTCAGATATACCTAATAGACAGTCCTCAAACACTTCAGAGATCTGCAGAATATGGCACTTAAAGTGCTTAATAAAAAAAGCTTTTCATGATAGACATACCAGCTCCTGGCAGTACCCCTATCTACTCCAAAGAAAATGAATGGGCACAGAAGAACTTCCGCCAGGAGCTTGCTTTAAATGTGGCAACACCAGCCACTGGGCAAAATAAAAATAACAACAAGAAACCAAACTGCCTTTTACCCCAACTGCTGTCAAGACCCTGTCCAGACTGTGGACAACAGGACACTGGGGGACTAATTGCCCCGCTTTGCCTAAGACAGGTAGGCTGGTCCCCCACCAGTTCCTACTCCGCAGGAAAGTCTGTCAAATCTTCTGGGCCTGGCAGCTGAAGACCAATGCTGCCCTGAGACCTCTGCCCCCAACAACCATGGAGGACCCTGGGGTAGCTGTTTAGGCGGCCAGTGAGTCTCTGTCATCTTAGTAGATTCAGAAGCTACTTGGTCTGCACTTCTGCTTACTCAGGTAAAATTGATCCTTTTCAGGACTCTGATGGTGTTTGACGACTAGGCTGAAGGTAGTTTTCTAAGTTTAGCAGCAGCAGCCAAGGCTTCAGCTGCCTTCTCAGTTCTCTGTGTAAAATTCAGGCCACCGGCCTCACTTTGTTGAGCTACTACTAGGTCTAGACACAATTTACCTTGTTACCAGACTCAGAAAAGAGGTAACTCACAGAACAGATTTCCGTGTAACTTTTTACTATTCCTTTATCTAAAGGAACTCGCTTTAAAATGACTGCTCTCAGTAATCAACAACTTGTATCTCCTGGTGAATAAGATAGAAGAAGGTGTTTTAAGGTGTAAAGGTTTATGTAAAGATATGAAAGCTTAAGTTGAGGATCTAAGAAAACGTTTTAGGGTCTAAGAAGGTGTTTTAAGGTATATAAATGCAAGTTATAAAGGTGTGTAAATGCAAGTTATAAAGATCTGAGAATGAAAAAGCTTAAGTAGTTATAAAAAGTGATTTGAGGTATTTAAAAGAATGAAAAATGTTTCAGATTTCTTTACTTCACTATGCTACTGTTGCATTAAGACTCCAAAAGCTCACAGTCTTCACATTAATCAATAGAACTCTAATAAGCTATTAATCTATCTCTGGCAGAGTACCACTACTATTATTATAGTCACAAGCTCAAGATTTTAAATTCCTTTTGGTTGTTTTCTAAGTATAGATTTAAAAGTGTTTCTCATTGTGCAAAAAACATCTGTCTAATCTATATACATCCAGTCTCTGGATAGAAAAAAAGAGTGTTAATGCTTTGAACCAGAATCACTTTTTTTGGATCCCCTATGACACAAAGTTGTGAGTATATTGTCTTTCCTACAGTGTGGATTTCAGTACAGATTACAAAAAGTGGGAATGTTAATATGTCTAAAACTTATCTTTTTGTAAACTCAAAAAATTCTTGTGAGCTCCAGGAAGTGACTTGGATCCACCTCAAACAGGTCAGATGTACTCTAGATAAGTACTATCAGTCAACAGCCTAAGTTTCCTGACCTACTGCCTGTTCCTGAGAGTGGGATCTCCCCAACCTTTCCCTGGTCTTGGGACTTCCCTCCCTCAATTACCAGGACCTAAGAAAAGTTTCCCTCTCAACTTCTTAACTTTATCTTCTGCTCTGCCAGCATCCTGCCAAGTCCTCTCAAAATCTGCACTGTGGATAGCTTCAAAGTGGCTAACCCCATGTGGTCCAACCTCAGAGACTAGATCTGTACTTTACTAGGGCCCGACAGTCCCACAAAGCCTGGACAGCAGTGAAACAGACAGCTATCCCAGGACTTGGCCAGCATCCCAGCTTTCTCAGGTCCCCCAAAGATGCCAATGCCCCCAGACAACAGGAAGCAGTTTAGAGAACACAGTGCCCCCCATTCCCACCTCACCAGCCACCCCCTCCAATTTCCTCACCTTTTTATACTAAACAAAAGGGAGGACTGTTAGCATTCAGGCATTTACACTGGCTTGCTCTCAGCGACCTTGCAGGACACAGCAGCAGCAGCAGCTAAAATGTGACACTGTAGCTACCGCAGGCACTAAGTAGAGCACTCTCCCTATGGTCATACCCTATATCCCCTTATAAAAGGCAAGCCCTTCTCTTTCCTTCTGCTCTCACTCAGAGGCCGCCTCTCCACTTCCCCAATAAACCTCTCATATGAACACTGTTGCATGGTGTGACTTTGTGGTGTCCCTTGGTTCCCACCTGCCAAGATTGCCTCCTGCTACTGAACTATTACAGAATGAAGAATTTGTTTTGGTTCAAGGTTCAAGAGATACAGTCCACCATAACAGAGAGCGTGATGGCTAGAATAGACCCAGTAGGTAGCAACAAGAAAATTTGCTTTTTAGTATTAGAAAGTATGTCCATAATCAAATTAGTAAACACTGTATTATCATAGGATTCTGGCCTTTGTTAATAAAAATTCAATGAAGTTTCAAGTAAAATGTAATTTACATTAATCTTAGAATTTAAGAAACAAAATAAAACAACAAAAAACCAGGGTCTTACTGTGTATCCCGGATTGGCTTCAGTATGCTCCTGTCTCTGGTCTCCTGAGTGCTAAGATTACAGGTGTGCATATCACATAGAGTTTACATTAAGTTTAAAGTAAACTAAATTTATAGTAGCAAGTGACCAAATTTTGTTCTGGTACTAACTAATTAATATAAAAAGTTGATTATTTCAATAGTCAAGCTACTTACATTACCAGCAAATGTCTATGACCTGAAAATCATTATGGATACTAAAACTGTGAATTATAAATGTTTTCTGAGTCTGGAGAGATGGCTCAGTGGTTAAGAGCATGGGCTAATTTTCTACCCAGTTCAAATCCCATCACCCACATGGCCACTCACAGCCATGTGTAACTCCAGTGTCAAGCAATCTGATGGCCTTTTCTGGCCTCTGTAGACACTGCACACATGTGGTACATAGGCTATGTGCAGGCAAAACACCTATACACATAAATAATTAAAAAAAAAACATTTTTCCGGTTAAATTTATAATCTGGTGGGAAAGCAGTAATGAAATCTACATAAAGCATTAAGCCTAGTAGTGGTAGCACATGCCTTTAATCCCATCACTCAGGAGGAAGAGCAATTGGGTTTCTGAGTTCCAGGCCAGTCTGGTCTATAGAGAGAGTTCCAGGTCAGCCAGGGCTACACAGGGAAATTCTGTCTAGAAAAAACAAAATAGCCTGATGATCTGAGTCTGACTCCTGAAACCCACATGGTAGAAAGAATCAACTCTCACTGACCTTACACGGCTGTTGTGGCAAGCATGCACCATCTATACATGTACTCACACACAAATAAAGGTAAAGATTGTTTTTATAAGAGTCTGTAGTAATTGTAAGTGATAGTTATCTACAACAAAAACAATGCTAGTAAACTATAAACATCATTATAAGAGAATGTTTCGCGGAGCCAGGGATCCTCAGACTTCGAACTCAGAGATCCGCCTGCCTCTGCCTCCCGAGTGCTGGGATAAAAGGCCTGTGCCACCACACTTGTTGAGACATTTTAAAAGAATTCTCAAGGTCAGAACTATCTTCCTGAAAATAAAAAACCACACATTAGCCGGGCGGTGGTGGCGCACGCCTTTAATCCCAGCACTCGGGAGGCAGAGGCAGGCGGATCTCTGTGAGTTCGAGGCCAGCCTGGGCTACCAAGTGAGTTCCAGGAAAGGCGCAAAGCTATACAGAGAAACCCTGTCTCGAAAAACCAAAAAAAAAAAAAAAAAAAAAAAAAAAAAAAAACCACACATTAATAGTGTGTGTGTGTGTGTGTGTGTGTGTGTGTGTGTGTGTGTGTCTGGATGGGTGTACATATACATGTTAACACTGTAGTGATGCAGAGGGGTTAAACCTGCTAGTGCTCCAGCATGAATTAAGATAAGCCAGCTGTAACAGTGTCAGTGTATTTCAGTTAGGCCAAGTTACTGGGCAATGTCCTTGGGGCTGGAGAGATGACTCAGCAGTTAAGAACTCTGGCTGCACTTCCTGAAGAATTGGGTTCAATTCTCAGCACCCACACAGCTGCTTACAACCACCTGCCACTCCAGGCCCAGAGGATCCAATGCTCTCTTCCAGCCTTCAGCAGCACCAGGCATGCACTGGGCACAGACATACATGCAGAAAAAACCACTCCAGCCAAGACTACAGTGAGAGATCCTGCCTCAATAAACAAACAAATAAACAAGCACACACGTGAAGAACATTTATCAATTAAACACTGACCTTTTCTTTCTAATTATGTGACAAAACAAGAGTATACATAAATGACTCAAGCAGCAATATCAACTTCCATAATCAGATGTAGAAAAAGTACTTGGACAATTAAGTTGTGAATTGAACTAACCATTTTTTTTTCAGGGAAAAACCATTTTCACTTGACAGAATGACAGAGAAATTATGGTTATTTTGATGCAGTGTCTGGCAGATGTTTAAAAAAAAACGAGCAAAGTAAGCCTATGGCTTAAAGGAAAACAATTTACAGTATTTACTGCTAATGATAAAATTTGGGCTTTCAAGTAAAAATTAGTTTTAGAAAACTGTGTCCACCACCATGAGCTTGACATGTTTCCAACACTGATTTTTCTGAATTGTACTAATAGCAATTGTGATTTTTCTTTTTTAAAAAATCTCTTTAGGTTGGGAAGAAATCTTTCCATTGCATAACAAACTGTCAGCATTTGGAAGATCTGAATAACTTCAGTTTGGTTTTGTCAGTGGAATATTTTCATGGGGCTGTATTATAGTATCTATAAGTAAGTATCTTGAAAAGGCAAATGCTTTTTTTCCCAAAAACTTATCCATGTGCTAAATTCAAAAATTGATATGGAAATCTCTTAAACCAAACTTTAAAAAGATATGAAAAAATGTTAAATATGGACATTCTTCTCATTAAATAATTTTTGTTTGGGAAAGCAAGTTATTTTCCATTAAAATTTTATATTCATACAAAATAGCTTTGAGGGGTTGGTTCTCTCTTTTCCACCATGTGGGTCTTGGGGATTGAACTCAGGTCATCAGGCTCAGTAGCAAATACTTTTGTCTGCCCAGTTACCTTGCCAGCCCAACATTTAAAAAGTACTGATTTTAGCTGGGCATGGCCTTTAATCCCAACACTAGGGAGGCGAAGCAAATGGATCTAGGAGTTCAAGGTCAGCCTGGACAATAGACCAGAGCTACATAAAGAAACCCTGTCTCAAAAAACCAAACAACAACAAATATATATTATATAACATATAATATATATATTTAATTTCCCAAACGAAAAATATTGAAAGAGATACACAAATAAAAACTAAGACTCCTTAATGAATCTCAAACTTCAAACATCTACAGACTTTTGAAACACATATTGTCAGGGCTGAAGAGACAGCTCAGAGGTTAAGAGCACTAGCTGCTCTTCCAGAGGACCTGAGTTCAATTCCCTGCTCTTCCAGAGGACCTGGGTTCGATTCCCAGCACCCACATGGCACACACACACTGTAACTCCAGTTCCAGCAAATCTGGTACCCTCACACAGACATACATTCAGGCAAAACAGCAATGCAAATAAAATAAAAATGAGTAAATCTTAAAAAAAAAAAAAAACTTAAACAAAAAACCTCACATACTGTTTTTTTTTTTTTTTTTCCTTTCTTTCTCCTCCTCCTTCCTTGTCTCACTGTAGCCCAGGCTGACTCATGGTAATTCTCCTGCCTCGGCCTAGCAAAAGAGTCAGACTGACTGGGACTGGGGTTACACATGGCTGTGAGGAGCCATGTGGGTGGCAAGAACTGAAGGGGACAGAAGATCAGCCTGTGCTCTTAACTATCGAGCCATCTCTCCAGCATCAGAAAACACTTCTAATCCACAGTGGTTAGCATCCATAACGATATTCAGGTCATAGACACTTGCTGGTAATAGGAGCAGCCTGACTACTGAAATGTTAAACTTTTTATATGGGATTCTAAGTATGTGCCCCACAGCCCAGCTCTGGTGCATTTTGCAGGTGCCACTCAAAAAACTATTCTCACAGTAGTGTCTAGCAGACAAAAGGAGTCTCACTGAACACTGACTTTACCAAATCTAAATGGAAACAGGGTGTGTTTTTTAGTGTTAAAAGTTCCAAGTGATACAAAATTCCAAAAATCCCTGTGGAGAAAGGAACAGTAATGACTAACCTATAGAAAATGCTAGCAATGCTTTTAAACAAAACCTTTTGACCAAAATTGAGATCTGTATAAGGCTAAGAAGAATTAAGATAGTAGAGTATAAAAAATACCTAAGGCCTTTTAATATACCTCAGATAAAATCACTCCCTTGACTGTTAAGTCAGAAGCAGTTTCTTTTTAATTTCTACGATTGAGATAAATGAAGAGTTAAACATACCAGTAATACGTGCTCAAAAGCTCCTTCAGCTATACTCCTGCCTCTGTGCCAAACAAAACTAAACCAGAAGGCCCCCAAACAGCAATGCAAGTCAAAATCTGATTATGCACTCATTTAGTGCAGGCCTCAAGTAAACGGCCACTCCCCCAGAAAACAACAAAAATGTTTTAACCAACCACCACCACGTCAGGATCAATATTTTACAACTACCTATGGAGCTGAAGAGATGGCTCAGCAACTAAGGGCATTAGCTGCTCTTCCAGAGACCCAGGTTTGATTCCTAGCATCCACATGATGGCTCACAAGCACCTGTAAATCCAGATCCAGAGGAATCTGACACTCTCTTCTGGCCTCTGCAAACAAGAGGCACACATGTGGTACATAGACATACATGCAGGCAAAACATCCACACATATAAAATAAAAATATTTTAAAAACCCAAATATTATTAAGCAGGGTGTAATGATGTAAACCCTTAATCCCAGCACTTCAAAGGTAGAGGCAAGGAGATCTCTTTGAGTTCAAGGCCAGTCTAGTCTACATAGCAAATTCCAGGTCAGCTAAGGGTTACACAGTGAGATCCTGTCTCAAAAATAAAATTACCCGCCCCCCCCCCCCCACCACTCAACAAATGATTATATTGGAAAGCACAAGAGCTTGGGCTCAATTACATACAAAAACTAAACCAAAACAACTACCTATGCATTTTCCTAAAAGTGTTTTATTCTTTCAAAATCCCACATACATTCTTCCCAAGAGTGCATATTCATTTGACCATGAAACATGTAACTGACCAGTAAATTGACCATTAAACCATGAAAAACAAGGACATCTTGATATTATGTTTTAATTTATTTATTTTTATTTTATATGCATTGGTGTTTTGCCATGGATGTCGGGTCCCCTGGAACTGGAATTACAGACAGTTGTGAGCAGCCATGTGGGTGCTGGGAATTGAACAGGTCCTCTGGAAAGCAGTCAGTGCTCTTAACCATTGAGCCATCTCTCCAGCCCCTTGATATTTTAAGGAAATTATCAATGAAGCAATTCTGAAGTCAGTTGCTTTATAAACCAGAAAAACTGATAGGAAAGCTAAAACAATCATTCAAATCCTAGGGATATTCCTATCAGATATCTCATATTGTTTCATGCTTGGACTATTATTTGAAGAATCAGACAGTAGTTATTTTAAGCACAGTAAGTATGTTCCAAGATTTGTGATGAGAGAGGTCAGTCTCTAAAGTTACTAAGACTTAATAGCTTAGCAATGTTTTTCACTCTGTACACTTTGAGTCAACAAGGCTACTTCCCAAAAACAAAACAGCCCATCACTGTTACTTTTTCAATCTAACTTCATATTTTATACTCAAAATTATGTTGTATTTCAATACTCATAATTAGTATAAGCTGTTTTCACAAGATCTAATTACTTTTCTCCTATATTGACAGTCTATTTGAACCTGCAAACTTTCAGAATTTTTATAGAAACTTTGAAAGTTTATTAGAAATGCTACAAAAGAATCCCTCTCTGCTACTAAACTTAAGTAGATGAGTTTAACTTGCTTGTTCTTGACAAACCTCGCTGACAGTTTGGTCACTACCCACTTCCGACATTGTACTGCATAGATATGTAGCCTTCTCTATGTTATTACCCCCAAACTGGCACTGGAGGATGCTCTACCACACTACAGGAAGAAGTCAAGCTTTGATGAACATCATCTGATAACTCCTTAAACATTACTTCAAATAGACACTTCCTTTGACTTCTGCACTTTCAAGAAAGCATGACTGTATTTTTGGAGGAGTCAGAATGATATACTGAAAGGTACTAATGAATATTAGAAATCTATGAATCATAAAATTATGACTTCAGAAAGGTCACATCATTGTGCCCAAATTGTCCTCCAATAAGCAATTCCCCATTAACTCTTTAATGTAATATAAAGTGAAAAGTAACATAAGTTATATATATATACACAGGGAAAAAAACAGCAACCCTAAAAACCACACACAGCTAATTGCAAATAAGGGAGCAAGAGATTCAACCACATTGAATCCTGTTAGATTCCCCTCTTCCTCCAACAAAAGAGTATATAAACTGTTCAGTGAGTTGTGAGGCTGCTCACTAACACTAATGTACTAATGTCTACAGTATTCATGAAGCAAATGTCCTGTACTGCCAGTTTCGTAGATGAAAAGAATCCTAAGACTTAAATGATTCTCCCAAGGTCACACACAGAGATCAGGAAAAATTCAATTAAAACTGGCAGATTATGTACTCATTACCTCTAATCAACCTCTCCCCCAAATGTAACAATTATCACACTCTATATGCTGTTGTGTATTTACACATACACTGTCTAATAAGACAGCTATCAGCCACGTGAGACTATTAAGTACTTAAGATACACCTGGTCTAAACAGAGAAATACTGTAATGGTAAAATAGAAACTGGATTTTGAAGATTTAGTAGGAAAGAGATGTGAAAATTTTGATTTTTTTTAAATACAGATTACATGTTACAATGACATTTAGTATATACTGGGCTAATATTAGTTGTACACCAATAGCTCTGTCTCCCTCAAAACATAAATCTTAAGACCAAACCAAAAAGCAGTAATTTCTTAGTATTGTTATATGCTACACACATTACCTATGTAACACAATGCAGTAACTGTCTGGAAGGGGAGAAAATGTACATACATGTTTCTCAAAGACACAGGCATATAAGTAGCAAATACAACAAACAGACCATCTAAAAGGAATAAAAGATGTTTTTGTCTCATTACAAGTACACACAATTTTTATAAGTTTTTTGTTTTCTTTTGTGTACTGAGGATCAAACCCAAGGCCTCATACATGCCATAATTCACCACTGAACTACCACCCACTTATGTGATTTAAGTCATGTCATAGTTGTAGATGGAAAAATGAAAATATTCTAATTTCTAATACATGTACATGGATTCAGTCACCAAAGAGTAGATACAGATATTATGATCCCCAAATACATCTAATATGCATTGATATATAGTTTTAAACTACCTATCATAGTAGCCAGGTAATTCAATATTTAATCTGTTAGAGACTACAGTGGCAACAAATTCATAGTAAGGTTCATTTTTTTTTTTTTATAATTTTAAAACAGGGCAGGGAGGTACATGCCTGCAATCCCAGCACTTGGGAGGGTAGCAGGGATGACCACACATAAAATAAAAAAATATAATAGTGTGGCAGGTTGGACATGGTGGCACATACCTGTAATTTTAGCATTCAGGAGGATGAGGAAGAAGGATTCAGAGTGTAAGACTATGCTGGGCTACAGCTACATAGTGAGACCCTGTCCAAAATAGAAGAATAAGAGGGGGAGATGGGAGGGGTAAAAGTAAGTCTGGCAACCCTATAAAAAGTTAGATGTCAAGTTTCACATCACCTAGCATCTATTTCTTGGTTTGTAACCAAAAGAAATAAAACTGTCACACAAAAATGTGTACATAAATGCTCACAGCAGTATGTAACTGATAAAAAGGGTTAACGATGTGTCCATGAAGATGAACACACAAACACAATGTGGTATCCTCGTTACAGCATGGATGAACCTTCACGGCAGGTAGCCACCAAATAACATAAAATGTACACTCCATTCAGAATAGGCAAACAAAACATTGTTTTGGGTTGGAGTAGCTGAGAACGAGAATCACTGCTAATGACACGTCAGGGGTTCTTTAAAGAGTAGTAAATATTCTAAGATTAACTTTGGTGTTGATGGCACAACTATGTAAGCACATTAAAAAACCACTTTCTATGGGTGAATTGTATATTATGTGAATCACATCTCAACGAAACTGTTAAAAATAGGTAGCAAAAGAAAGGAATTAGAAGTTGGGCATGGTGGCACACACCTTAGGGGCAGAGACAGGTGGAACTCTGTGAGTTCGAGGCCAGCCTGGTCTACAATTCGAGTTCCAGGAGAGATTGTTTGGTAACCTGATACTTTTCTGAATTTCTAAATTTTGTGTTATTTATCAGTTTTATAGTTTCCTATTTTGTGATTTTTTTCCTATTCTAAATATTCATATTAGTTAAAAAAAACACAGCAGTTCCACGTGTAAATTTGACAACTATGAAATGTGCATTTAAAAAGTGAATTGACTATTATGACATGTAAATTACTCCAATGAAAATGTTAAATTTGGGAACTGAGGAGATGGTTCAGTGGTTCGGTTCCAAGCACCCACATGACAGCTCATAGCTGTCTGTAACTCCAGTTCCAGGAAATCCGACATGCTCCTCTGGCCTCCCTGGACACCAGGCACACACAAGGTGCCCATACACACATGCAGACCAAACACCCCTACAAATAAAATAAATCTTAAAAAGATTTTAAATTTCTTCCACTATAAAAACGTTGTAACAAAAACAAGCTTTATTAACCTCCAAACAATCTCTGAACAGCCACACACACCCAGAGATATAAAGTACTTCTAACTATTGCAATCAGCTGAAACAGCACAAACTACTGTAAAGTATGAACGGCACTGTAAAAAGTAAACAAAAGTTGCTATCTCAATCAGGCAAATGCTCAAGTTCAGAAACAGACTACTGTAATATGAAGATCAGTTACAAAAACATACAGGGGCATAAGACATTTTACCACTTTCTTTTAAAAGTTAAACTCTTGACTCAAGAGTGGTTTGTGTGAAAGAAAATATAAATAGGTACTTAAAATTTTCCCAAAGAAACACACACACACACACAAACACACACAGAGTGGAGAGAAACTGTGTGTTTACTACATCGAACCTTGGAAGCAGCTGTGTCTAAGACAATGAACCCTTCTTTCCCCCTTTTAAAATAATAGGTGATGGTGTCAGTCCACAGACCACCCCATTCCTCACTGCCACCACCACCACCAGGAGGTGGAGGGAAAGGATACCGTACACTAGAGGATGACAGCTTTGTATAACCCTTTGGACTTCCTATGGAAGAATGCACTGGCAGTCTCTTCCCAGGAGAGGTGAACGAGCTCAAATAAGGGGGGGATCCTTTTCCAGGAAAAAGGCACACCGTGCGCCACATCTTGAATCAGCTAAGGACCAGAGTGAAAGCCAGGCCGCTGGAAGGCACTGTTAGCATCACCAGGACCGCCTCTCGCGGCGCGGCTGTCTTTTCCAACAGAGAAGTTGACTCCTGTAGTTTGGACGGTGGGGGTAAAACAGAAGTCGGCAGGGGCTATCAGAAACAAACGTTTGCGGAGGCGCCGCTGGCCCGGAGAAGTTACGAGGTCGCTGCCCGCTCCCCCCGCTCCCTCTGCCCGCAACGCCCGGCGTTGGGGCTCGAGCGGGACTGGAGCGGAGTCCGAGCCTCCGTCGCGGCAGAGCCTCCGCGCGGCCGATCTCCCGGCCGCCGGGAACCCGCGTCTAGCCGGCTCGACAGGGCAGGCCTAGGCCGCGCCCGGCGGGCCCGGGCGCTGTCGCCGGCGGAGGCGGAGCAGGCCCGGCACAAACTTCCCGGCGCGGCGCCCGCGTCACGGACGCCCGCCCGCCCGCCCAGCGCCATGCCGGCCGCCGCGCCCGCCCGCCCGACTCCGCACGCACCCCGCATCCCGCCGGGGCCAGAGGCCGCGGACCTCACTGTACCTCTAAGTCGCGGCCTTTGTTCTTGAAATTCTTGAGCCGTTGGTTGTCCAATTTCTCGTTGTCCGCCATGGCCGGGCCGGCGACTCTTTCCCCCCCCCCGCCCGGGCCCCGCGGGATCCGCCCCAACCACCGCGCCGCACCGACGCTCCCAGGAAGCCGGCCGCCGCCGGCGCCGCCCGCCCGTCCGCTCCTTTCCTCTCGCCCGGCCTCCGCGGCCTCCGCTCCCCGGCCGCCCCCTCCTGTCCCGAGCCCGGACACCACAGCAGCTCGGGCGAAGACAACCGCGGGGCCGGCGGCGGCGGCAACGGCGGCGGAATGTGCTGCCGGCTGAGAGGGGGTGGCGGCCTCGATCTGAGGGCCCGGCTCCGCGGCCACGCCCATCGCCGCCAGCCCGGTCCGCCGATTGGCCGGCCGGCCTCCGGCGCGCTTGGCCAATCAAAAGGGGCGATGGAGAGCGGGGGGCGGAAGCGCAAAAGGCAAGGGGAAGGGAGAGCCTGGGACAGGAAAGGGCCCGGGCGGAGGGGCTGGGGAGGGGAGGAGCCTCGCGCGGAGGGAGAAACCGGAGGAAGGCTGAGAGGGGCAGACCCGGCAGTGGGCGGGGTGGGCAGGGGCCCGTCGCCCCGTTTACGGCTGCCGGGGTAGTCTTGGATGTTGCGATTCTCGACTCCGTTCTTTTCTCCTCCGGTGTTACTTGCGCGCTTCATTCACTTTGGAAGGCAAAGAGGTGTGTCCAAGCTCCACGTGGGGTCCCAAACGGTTAGCCCTCTTCTGGGTCGTCCTAGGCTAGGACTGACTGGGGTGACGTGCATTCTGAAAGCGAGAGGGACAGCGGAGGAAAAGAAAAGGGGTCTCTGACCAAGTTCCCGCAACAGGTAGAAACTTGGGAAGACTCGATGCTTCTATGATACCTCTTTTGGTGTATTGCTTCTTGGGAAGTTAAACTGCTTGGTCACAAAGAATTTATATAAAGAACAAGGACTATGAATCTTGACATAGCAAAGGCAACATTGTGACTGTCGATAAAGGAAGTTAGTCCCAAAGACATCTTAACCAGGAACATTGTAACCAAAGGCGGAAGTAAAACAAGATACAAAAAAAGTCTCTCAAACTTTTCAGAAGAGGTCCCCGCTGGTGACACAGTTTGTAATCTTAGCTATTGCGGGTAAAGGGCGCAACTCAAATAGGAGGATCCCAAGTGCAAGGCCTGCTTGAACTAGAGAATTCAGAGCCACTCTGAGCAGTTTAGTGACACCGCCTTTTCCCGTTCCCGCGTGCATCTCAAGGTAAAAAGTACAGACATACTCCTAGGCAGAGGCTAAGTATGCTAAAGGCCCTTGGTCTCGGATATGCTGGCTTGTCAACTCAGGATACTCCTGCCTCTACCTCCCAGTGCTGGAATTAAAGGTATGCACACCTGGACTGGCTTGCTGGGGATCAAACTCAAGCCCTGATACTTAAAGACCCTTTCCTTTATTTTTATTCTCCAAAGATTCATTTTAGTTGAAGTGACAGTGTATTTGCATGCTGGAACACAGTATATTTTAAAATATGACTAAGCCAGGTATGGTGATGTATGCTGTAATCCCAAGATTTAGGAGACTCAGGCAGTAAATTCTAGAATTCTGAAGCCAGACTGGGCACATCAAAAGATCCTCTGTCCCAAAGCAAAACCATGAGAGCTAGGTGTGGCAAACCATGGACTTGGAAATCTGAGTTCTAGGCAAGACTGGGCTATAGAGTGAGACCCTGTCTCAAAAATATAAAATGATCTCGTTCTGTAGACCAGGCTAGCCTCGAACTCACAAAGATCTGCCTGCCTCTACCTCCCGTGTGCTGGGATTAAATCCAGGAAAGGCACAAAGCTACACAGAGAAACCCTGTCTCAAAAAACCAAATATATATATATATATATATGTGTGTGTGTGTGTGTGTGTGTGTGTGTGTGTGTGTGTGTGTGTAAAATGAAAGAAAGGAAGGGTGGGTTTAGGACAAAAAATTTTGGTGTAAAGATGGAGAGAGAGAACATGGCTCATGAATATTACCCCATTGTGGATTTGATCTTAAGAAAGGCTCGTGAGATTACTTGAGCAAAATGGTACATAGTATTAAGTAAAGGAAAGAAGGAATTTTATACATTGCTAGATCTTACTGAAATATACTTTGAGTTTGTTACAGTTAGGCTGGTTCTTTCTGGAGAGAAAAATACTGAATCATAGGTCATCATTATAGTTTGTTGAATGTTCATATATTGAAGAAACTTGGTTACCAGTTTCAGAGGAATTCTCCTAGGAAGGGATTAAGATAGTTCTTGTGGAATTCTTTGTTACTTCTCAAGATAGAGTTGTTATTAAAGAAGAAGAAGAAGAAGAAGAAGAAGAAGAAGAAGAAGAAGAAGAAGAAGAAGAAGAAGAAGAAGAAGAAGAAGAAGAAGAAGAAGAAGACACACCTTGCTGACCAATTTTCTTTAGTTGCCTGTAAAACCATAAGATTTCCCTCTCATACCTCCATGATGCCATAGGGGGAAGGAAGGAAGCTCACCGGAGTCAGTATTGTGATATTTGAACAACTCCAAAACTATGAAGCATCTTTTCTTCAGAAAGTAGCCAGGCTAAAATATTTTGTTACAGTAACAGAAAATGGACTAATATAGTAGCATTCTTGTATTTTCTCTGGGGGAAAAAATTGACCAGACACAGGGGACTTATTGCAGGCCTTTTTATTCCCAGAAGATTCTGACTTATGGCTTATAGCCACTTATTTTGAAATTGATATTAATTTGATTGAGGGAGGGAAAACATCTAGGTTTTTGTTTGTTTGTTGACCTAGCATTGCATGTCAATCTTTTTATGGAGACAAAGCTAGCCTTGAACTCCTGATTCCCCTGCCTGTCTCCCCAGTGCTGGCATTCCTGGTATATGCCACCACACCAGGATAGCTTGTCTCCAGCTTAGTCTTGACTATTTCATCAAAGAAAACTTTTGAATTTAGGCTCAACCTTCATCCTAATACTTCCCACTTCAGACAAGTTCCCTGCCTTAATTTTTAAAACTTTTTAAAAATTTTTAAGTAATTACAAATTTGTAAGAATTACAACAGAAAGGTATTAGGTGATTTTGCTTCCCTTTATTCCACTGCTTCTAATGGTAATACCTTATATAACTATACTGTCAAAATAAGGCATTGGGGGCTGGAGAGAGGCTCAGCAGATAAGAATACTTGCTGCTCTTGCAGAGGACCCAGGTTTGGATCCCAGTACTCAGGTTGGGTGGCTCACTATTATCTGTAACTCTAAGTCCAGAAGAGCTAACACTCTCTCTGACCTCCAAGGGCATTGTATACATGTGGTGCACATACATACATACACACAGGCAAACAATCATACACATTCAATAACAATAAATCTCTTCTTTAAAGGTAGTTAATTTTGATAAAATCCAGAGGCTAATTAGAATATAGAAAAGACAATAGATTATAAACAATTTAAGGTTTCTATAATCACAATAATAATGTTACCAGATGTTGAGCTGCTACGATTTAGGTCTGGGTATTTTATTTATGTGAGGTATTTTATTATTTGTTTATTATTTATTATATTGTTATTTGTATGTTTACTCTTACAAATAGCACTTATCCAACACTATGTGACAGTCTCTTTTTGAGACAAGGTCTTTCTGTGTAGCTAAGATTTGCCTATAATTCATAATCCTTCTCTTTCAATCCTCCTGGGTGTTAGGATTGCAACCATACCACCATGCCTGGCCAAGGCATCCTTCTAAACATCTGTTGCAGAGTCTCTCCAGTTAGATTAAGCTGTGCTCTGACTTGCTGGATAGCCAAGAGTAGCCTTGAGTTCCTAATCCTCCTGCTTCTACCTCTCTAGTGCTGAGATTGTGGGAGTGAGTCACCACATCTAGCTGTATAGATGCATTGACTTCCTATGGTGATCCCATGAAGTAATTGTGTTCACTTTACGAATTAGAAAAACCTTAGAGAGGTGTAATAATTGATTTAAGTCACATGGTGAATGTTAGAGCAGGCATTTGAACTGATCCTGACACCAGAGCCCCCTGGGAAGGACTCGAAGGTCAGTATTCCTAATGCACTTTGAAGGGAGATATTATTTCCATTTCCTGTACGAGAAGCCTAAGGTTTAGTGTGGTTCGGTAACCTGCTCGGGCCCCTCACACAACTGGCAGGTGCTGGAGCGCTAGTTTGATTCTGGGCCTGCCTAGCTCTAGACACCAGGCTCTTGGTAGATGAACTCTGTTTCCCTGGCATCACACACAGACCTCAGCTGGACCTCTCAAGTCCAGCTCTGAAATGTATGAGACAAAGCTGCTCAACCCTCAGTTACATCAAAATCACCTGGGTGCATAAAGCCACGTTAGTGGGCACTTCCCCAGACCTTCTACTTTAGAAAGTCTGAGCTCCTGAACAAAGGCAGGTGTTCTGTTCACCGGGACGACTTTGAAGTCTACTGGATCTGGCATGACAGCCAGTTTTAAGATTGTTCCACCCTTAAGGTAAGGAAAAAAATTAAAATAAGGGCACCACATCACGGTGATGGGTCATGTAAAATAATGCACACCAAGGTTACATAGGTCTAACTAAGAAATGTAACCAAACAATTAGTGTCTCAAGGACTGAACTCTCCAAGTTAGTAAAACCCGGTTTGGTATTGCTGAGTGGATTTATGTTGTATTTTTCAGGATTCCTTTCCGCATCTAGTTTTTCTCTTGAGTTTCCTCCAACAGCATTCTTTGTATCTTCATGGGGATTGGCTCTACGGATGGATTTAAGTGCAGTTTGCTCTTCTTGGTGTTGGTTCATATCTTATGCACTGCGGCTATTCCTGCCTTTCAACCTCTTTGAAGGCTCAGACCTGCTCATTCCTCGAGTCAATCCCAAAGCGTCAGGAGGTTGTGTCTTCATTACCTGCGCCTCTGCCCCTGAACCCCAAACCATCTGCCAGCCATCATGTTTTCCTTCTAGTCTGGTTCTCAGGGCCCGCCCTGAAGATTTAGTCAGGAACAGGGTCTCCTGCCCTGGACTTACCTTTTATAACCTCTTTCACACCAATAAACAAGACAGAAACGCACCTCTATTTTTAGTTGCCCTGCTCAGGGGGATTCCTTTTTGGTCAAATCGATGAAGGAAAATCCCAAAGCACTGTTAGCGCGTAGTCCTCCATCAGTTCTACTAAAGGTGACACTGTTTCTTCAACAGAAAACATTAGATGTCTTTGATTCTTTATTCCAGTCTCCCCATTCTTACACTTAATTTATAACAAAGTCTATTGACTAACTCGTATCCCATGCCCCAGTCCTCTGTTCTGCTGCCTCTCCATTCCCAGAGCTGCAACCCCCTACCTCCCACCCCCCATCCCCCACCCCCGCCCTCACTGTTGACGTCAGCAAGACGGTGTCATATTCATGACAGCCAGAAGAGCAGAGCTGAGATCTAGATAGTCCTCCTGACTGGCGCTCCAGCTTTCACATCAACACCCCCTTCACCCGGGTTCTTCAACCTCACAACAGCTTAGTCACTGCCCATTTAATCTGCAGAGGATATGAGCTGTTAGAAAATGATTCCTATCGCCAGGCCAGGTGACAGATCTACAGTTACAGGTGCTTGGGAGCACTGAGGCAAGAGGGTGGGAAGTTCAAGGTCATCCTGGGCTACTTAGGGGGCCCATGTTTTAAAATGGAAAACAAAAGTAAGAAATGCCTGGAGACCCCTGTCTCAAAAAACAAAACAAAACATAAACATAAACAAACAAACAAAAACCCAGAGAAATGGCTGGAGACAGCTCAGTAGAAAGTACTTGCCCAGCATATATGAAACCCTAAGTTCCATCTGCGGTCACACACAAACACACACACACACACACACACACACACACACTGCTTGTCAAACACTTGTGTGCTTGATATAATCATTTCAAAGAAAATGTCATGGTCAGACATGGTGGTACATGCCTTTAATTCCAGTCCTTGGGAGGCAGCAGCAGGTGGATTTCTCTGAGTTTCAGGTTGGCCTGGTCTGCATACTGAATATCAATGTTATTATAATGTTGTTATAATTCTTAAGGAAAAAACAGTTAAGAATCTGTGGAACATGAACAATGAACCAAAGGCTGAGGGGCTCCCAGCTGGATCAGGCCCTCTGAATAGGTGAGACAGTTGATTGGCTTGATCAGTTTGGGAGGCATCTAGGCAGTGGGACCGAGTCCTGTGCTCATTGCATGAGTTGGCTGTTTGAAACCAGGAATTTATGCAGGGACACTTGGCTTAGTCTGGGAGGAAGGGACTGGACCTCCCTGGACTGAGTCTACCAAGTTGATCACAGTCCTCGGGGGAGGACTTGTCCCGGAGGAGGTGGGAATGGAGGGTGGGCTGGGGGTAAGGGGAGGGCGTGGGAGGGGGGAGAATAGGGGAACCCATGGCTGATATGAAAACTGAATGGTATTGTAAAATAAAAAATATATATCACACAAAAAAAAAAGAATCTGTGGAAATGAAAAGGGTGGATGTCTCTGTCAAAAACTGTCTCTGTCCTTCTCTGTCACTGCTCCCCCACCCCGTGTGTGTGTGTGTGTGTGTGTGTGTGTGTGTGTGTGTGTGTGTGTGTGTGTGGTGAATGTGATAGGCCCCTATCTTCAGATTATGTCTTGCACTTGGATTATGCATTCTGTTTTGAAACTGAGAACAGTAGAAAAACAGCCACTCAGCCTGGTAAAAATTCTCAAGAATGAGTGGCTTCAGTAGCATCAGTAAAGACAGACTGGTGTACTGCCGCAGGCCACTGCTTTGGAAAATCACATATAGGTAAGACATTAGTTTAAGGCAGGTGTTAGTTTTGTCCCTGTGATTGAGCATAGACTACATGTGAATATGGTACTCTGTATACACATGTAATTATCAAATAAAATGAAAACAACACAAGACTGAACACTCTCAAGGCACACAAATTCGTCTTGAAATCCACACCTCAAAGGGCTTACCAGCACTGTATTTATAGCTTGTGACCATGTTACACAAAACCCTGAAGTCTCTTGGAGACCTTCTCCAGTGGAGTTTCAATGGATTCTTCGGATGCTTCCAGGGTCAGAGGTCTGGAACTCCTGATGTGCTGAACAAACATGGTCACTGAAGATCACCTATGAGAGACTTCAGAAAAATTTTTGTTAAATCTTTTGATTTTTTTTCTCACTCTAACACTCATTGGGTCCTGCAAGAGGTCCTCCCAAATCAACTAATGACTAGCAATACTACATTTGGCAAAATCTGTGACTATCAGACCCATTTAAAGCAGTGGGAAACTATCACTACCCATGTGACATGTAAGAGAAGTTTAACTTCTAAAGGAAAATTCTTGGTTTGTGTTTATTTGCTTGCTTATGATTTTGAGCAGGGTCTTGCTATTTAGCCTAGGCTGGCCTAGAAACAGCAGCCCTTCTGGTTCAGCTTCCTAACTGCTGAGATTATAGACACACCACTAAGTCCAGCTGTTTTCTTACACTTCTGCCTTCTTCATGAAAAGAAGGAAATTTTACCATGTATTTGTATCTCTCAATAGTCACTAACATGTGAAATTCTCTGAAAGGAATAGTGGCCAGCTTTAATCCAACCTTCAGTGAAGCACTTAGGAGGCAGATACAGGCAGGTCTCTGTGAGTTCAAGACCAGCCAGTACTATATAATGAAAACCAGGTCAACCAAGGCTATATTGTGAGACTCATGGGAGGGGGTGGGAGTGTAGAAATCCCCTGTGGGGTTACAAGAATGTGCTAACATGTCGGGTTCTCGGTGGTGCTGGAGATTGGGCCTATGGCTTTTATACATGCTAGATAAGCACTCTGTCAACTGGCCTGGATATCCAGACCTTTTATTGTTTTGTTTCACTTGGTTCTGTTTTTGAGACAGAGTCTCACACTGGCACAGGCTGTCCTGGAACTCACTATAGCCCAGATTCATGATCATCCTCCTGTCTCAGCATCTGAAATGCTGAGATCCAAGCCCAGCAGAAATCTCTTTGAAGAGGCACCCATCGCTGACTCCTTCATTCCTGGCAGTTCTCTTGGGGGCACTCTTATGAGGTGATCAAAGGGTCCACTGGCAGATGGCTTCTTCACCACCCCCATACTTCTCTGGAGGAACAGTTTGAATATACTTTGTATTTCCCAAATTACAAAATACATTGCCTTTGTCAAAATCCCTAAAACAAGACAACAGAGGGACTTGGAAAGAGACCACATATCTATCCCACCCCACCCCATATACAACCACTTAGTATAGTGTCCATCTTATTATATATATTATAATAGATAGTATAACATGAATCTATGTGCGTTCTCTGGCTTGGCTTTAGGAGCTTGTGGCTGATACAGTTATGTAAGCAAGGCCCCATGCTTAGTTAAATGCTCTTCTGTCACCATCTTGAAATTCTTAGTTTTTGAACAAGGGCTCCATATTTTCACTTTGTACTGGTTCTTGCAAATTATGTTGTCTGCCTGGTATGGTGTACTGTATAATCTTTTGAGATTATTACAACTTTTTTTCCCCATGCATTGCTTCAATTTTTAAAGAAAATGCCTATATAGTGTTTCTATTTTAAATGTAAATAAGCACTATAAATGCAAATAGGGTCATATTGTGTACCATTTTGCCACCTGCCTTTACATTTAGTGACATTTCTCCGTTTCGTAGTTTGCAGTGGCTAAAGAACACTCTGTTATGTGGATTGCCGTAATTTGTTTAATCACTCTAGCGGTCTCCCACTGATGTGCCTTTGATAACAAAGCAAGCACGCTTTAGTTCCTGTTCTGTACTTGCCTCACTAACTCCCTAGGTTACATTTCTAGAAGTCGATTGCTGGGTCAAAGGATGTGACTGTTTCAAAGTGTGAGACACATGACCTGATTGCCTTTCAGAAAGATTGTACTAGGTTAGACCACTCCAGTTCCACCAGCAGTGCACAATCATGAGTGTTGCCCTGCACGCTACCTGGCCGGAATAACTCGGACTTCAACTCTGTGGATCTTGCCTGCCTCCTCTTTCTAATGGTCTTAGCTTGCGAGGATACCACTGATACTTCTAACTTGAAATGGCAGTCTCTTCAGTTAAACATCTTGCTGCTATTGTAGTGAGCACCTTTTAGATAGAAATTTTTGGGGTCCTTCCTGGCAAATATGTGAAACATTATGCTAAGCCCCCTAGATGGTCTTTTAAGGCAACATGTTTTTGATTTCCACAGTCTGCGTTCAAGGGTGCTGTGCGTGTTGACAGGGACTCCCAAATAGGAATCTACTGGCTTGTTCTTTGGGGGCTTTTTTGAAACACGGTTTCATGTAGACCGGGGAGCCTTCATCTCAGTATGCAAGTGCGGATGACCTTGAACTCCAGATCTTCCTGCCTCCAGCTCCCAATGCAAGATTACGAGTGTGGCACCAGAGCCAGCCCTCTTCTGCTGTTAACACCCAGTCATTAAATTCTAACTTTGCAACACTCTCCGAGCTGTGAGAGAACAGAGAGTCCCCTGCACTGCTCACCCGGATTCCCCAGACCATGGCGTCTCAGTCAGCTTTCACATCCTCACCGGCTCTGAACTCGGAGAAGAAATCGTTCACATCCTTACTGAGCTACCTCTCTTTTAGGGGTAATCTACTGCAAATGCTTCAACTCATAATCATAGAAAAAAAGACACAAATTATTCTGTATGTACACTATTTAAATGTTATCATTTTTCTCCAGTTCATTGAACAAAGTTGAAAAAAAAAATCTGATCAAGGGTTCAAACCAGGGCCACTTGCTTTAGCAGTGGGTGTGTCCTCCTTCCCTCTCCTTTGAGTCAGACTCTTGTGGAATAGTAGTTGAAGATGTGTTACATTTGTCTATGCTGTGGAATAGTTGTTTAATGATGCAATATTTGTTGAACTCTGGGAAGCTGCGTTACTGTGCCTGTCTAAAACACCTGGAGGGCTAATAAAGAGCTGAACGGCCAATGGCAAGGCAGAAGAGGGCTGGGCGGGGCTGCCAGGCAGAGAGAATAAATAGAAGAACGAGAGGAGCAGGGAGCGAGAAGAGGAGAGGAATCTGGATGCCAGGGGCCAGCCACCCAACCAGCCACGAAGTAAGAAGGAAAGAAAGACACAGAATACAGAAAGGTAAAAGCCCAGAGGTAAAAGGTAGATGGGATATATGGGATATATATATATATATATATATATATATATATATATATATGTTAATCTTTTTATCATGGTGGTTTTTTTTTCATTTTACATACCAACCACAGTTCCCCCCTCCCCTCCTCCCACTTCACCCCACCCCCCACCCCCATCTACTCAGAGAGGGTAAGGCCTCCCATCCCATGGGGAGTAAACAAAGTCTGGCGTATCAAGTTGAGGCAAGACCAAGCCCCCTCTCCCCTGCATCGAGCACAGTCTCCCTCCATAGGGAATGGGCTTCAAAAAGCCAGTTCATGCACTAGGGGCCTCACAAACTGACCAAGCCACACAACTATCACCCACATTCAGAGGGCCTAATTTGGTCCCAGGCAGGCTCCCCAGCTGTCAGTCCAGAGACCCTGAGCTCCCACTAGTGCAGGTCAGCTATCTTTGTGGGTTTCCCCATCAGGATCTTGATCCACCCCCCGCCTCACCCCTACTCAATATAATCCCTCTTCCCTCTCTTTGGACTCCAGGAGCTCAGCCCAGTGCTTAGCTGTAGATCTCTGCATCTGCTTCCATTAGTCACTGGATGAAGGTTCTATGATGACAATTAGGGTAGTCACCAATCTGATTATAGGGGAAGGTAAATTCAGGCTTCCTCTCCACTATTGCTAGGAGTTTTAGCTGGGGTCATCCTTGTGGATTCCTGGGAGTTTCCCTGGTACCAGGTTTCTCCCTAACCCCATAATGGCTCCCTCTATCAAGGTATCTCTTTCATTGCTCTCCCTCTCTGTCCCTCCCACAACTAGACCATCCAGTTCCCTCGTGTTCTTATTCCCCACCCCCTCCAGTTTACCCAGGAGATCTTACCTATTTCCCCTTCCAAGGGTGATCTATGCATTAGATGAGATAATTTAAATTAAAAAAAAAAAACTGGTTAGAAATAAGCCTAACTAAGGCTGGCTGGGCATTCGTAAGTAAGAATAAATCTCCATGTGTTTATTTGGAAGCTGGATGGCAGGCCCTCAAAGAGGTTAAAAAGCAAAAATAAAAACAAAAAAAAACCTACATCATATTTTTTCAAATAAGTTATAGAATGATGTAAAAAGATACTTTGGCGGGCTGGAGAGATGGCTCAGCCGTTAAAGGCTAGGCTCACAACCAAAAATATAAAAGATACTTTGGCAACTGATAGTCCACAACTCTGTCTTGGTTGAATTTTTGCTTGTTTGAGTTGCTTATTTCTGTATTTCCATGTCTAAAACTAATCAAAAGTTTTTTTTTTTCCAAAGGAAAAAATAATACTCAACAGGTTAGAGAAGTGGCATTTAACTACGTATAGTAGAAATTTGTAATAGTAAATTAAGCCCTGAAAAATGAAAAATCTTTGTTGTTCATTTATTTAGTGCTGGGTCCCACCCAACCTGTTGAACAGTACTGAATAGGGGAGTGAAGATTGAGAAATAATAGATAGGAAAAATAGAGATGTAGACCTAAAAGAAAAAGATAGAGACACAAGATAGCTTTGGGAGGACTCTGAGTTAATACCGCAGTAGCTCCAGGTTTATTTCTCACAGCCTTTTTAAGCAAAAGACCTCCCCTCTCAAGGACACCATGGTTCAAGGAACAAACAAGCATAAATACCTCCAGGTTGGGATCTTATGCCGAGGAGAAATGGCTGAGAATCCAGTCTTCACTCAGTCCTAGGGGCTCAGTGGCTCAACAGTTTGAGTAGTTCCACAATGGCTGCCTCTCACTGAGGCATGGCCCAACACCCACAGTTGCTCAGTCCATGGGGCAGGGTCCCTCACTAGTCCTAGTCTTGCACAGAAGCCACTGGACCCTAGTCCACGATGAAAGCTTAAAACTCTGGTTCTGGTACCAGCGAAGGAATCCTCATTATCATTATCATCATCATCGTCATCAGCAGCAGCAGCAGCAACAGCAGGGCAGGTTAGCTCAGCAGCAGCAGCAGCAGGGCAGGTTAGCTCAGCAGCAGTAGCAGCAGCAGCGCAGGTTAGCTCAGCAGCAGCAGCAGCAGGGCAGGTTAGCTCAGCAGCAGCAGCAGCAGGGCAGGTTAGCTCAGCAGCAGCAACAGCAGGGCAGGTTAGCTCAGCAGCAGCAGCAGCAGGGCAGGTTAGCTCAGCAGCAGCAGCAGCAGGGCAGGTTAGCTCAGCAGCAGCAGCAGCAGCAGCAGCAGCAGCAGCAGCAGGGCAGGTTAGCTCAGCAGCAGCAGCAGGACAGGTTAGCTCAGCAGCAGCAGCAGCAGCAAGGCAGGTTAGCTCAGCAGCAGCAGCAGCAGCAGCAGGGCAGGTTAGCTCA